>NC_044015.1:24374173-24681456 GCF_900496995.4 Aquila chrysaetos chrysaetos
ATCCTGTTTCCAGTACAGCATGTTACTGATTGGTGCAAAAACATGGGCTTGTTTTTATTCTAAGGTATTCACCTTAGAAAAATCTTAGGTTTTCTCATTACTGTGTTAGAGACTCTTGACCATTATCTTCTTGTTAACCATTCCTGGTATACGTCCTTAATGCAATCAGTACAGTTCAGGTCTGCTCAGAAAATGACTGAGGAACAAGGTGAACAACAGTGTAAGTCCTCACTCCCCTCCTGGCCAAAAGAAACAGCACCTTTCATCAGTTAATCAAGTCTTGGACCTACTTTCAGTTTAGTTTTGATCTCCTCCTACAATTACTACATCATCACTCCCATTTCATATCAGCTATCTCTTCCCTTCTCTTCTTCCCCCTCCAGGATTTTCCCTCTCCTCTCGCCTTGCCTCTGGGAGCAAAGAGGTGCTGTGCTGAGAGCCATCCATTTCTGCTCAGCAGACTGCGCCGGTGTTCAGACTGCTCCACTTGCTTGGTTTGGCTCAGCAGGGCTTCAGCAGGCTGCATTAAAGCATAGGAACAATAGGAATGTGCCTAAGGCCCCAGCTGCCAAAACTGTACCATTAGCTAAGTGTTTGCTTCAGAAAACTGTTTCAGGGTCTCCTGGTTACAGAAAACAGGCTTGAAAATGTGAGCAGCAGCATTCATGATTTGTGCCAAACAAGAAGCTGTCTGACTTCAGGAACTGCCACAGTAAACCTGGCCACTGATGCTGCAGGAAGGGGTGGGCTGTCTCTCAGGTGGGGCAGGAGTACCTGGTAGACGCTACAGGTTCGGTTCTCTGTTGGTGGGACTCAAATACCTCCTCTCAGTGCTCCGGCCTCTCAGGCTCTGCTGGTCATGGCAAGGGCTGAAAGTTGTGGTGCCTCACGCCATCGTCCCAGCACGCACTTGTGGCGCTGGGATAACACGGCTCCCCATAAGCTGTGCAGATACGGGAGCTCTCCTTTCCGTTGCAAGGAGTGAGCTGGCTCTCAATGTTGACCCATCCCTAATCACGTTTAAGCATCTGAATAGCTCTCCATAACAATTTGGACCTCTTCAAGTGCCATATAATTTGTGTATTCTTCCTTCCACCATGTTAAGGTTTCTATTTTTCTTTTCTGTAAAGAGCTTGAAGGATGAAATTGCAGAACAAAACCTGCCAGGGTACTGATCCACCACTACCTCTCCCAGTTTAGTCCCTGCAGTCCCTCTCACTCCAGAATTTCATTCTCTGTGTTCTCTTCTGTAGAGAAGGCAATATTTTTGCTGCAAACATCAGCTAACTTCAGTCTTTTATCAGGGGCTCATCAGCCTTCCCACTTTTCATGTACCGGTTTCTCAGTAGCTAGTGTGGCTTGGGATGATAGGCCATGAGGTTACAGGCTGAACAACTTCAACTGTGGTGATCATCCATTGCTGTTCCACAGTTCCACTCTGCTCACAAGGACAAATGCATTGTTTTCCCAAAAGCTTTCTGAAAAAAAGAGCACAGAAAACACAGGAAATGCTGAGGAAGTCCTAGCAGCACCTGTGAGCAAGTGCAGTATGCCAAAAGGAAATCAGGGGGCTCTAGTTTTGCAGCAGAGCTGTTTGCCTGTGTTGGGCCATGCCAGTTTGCAGTCCCTGGGACTGCCTCTGGCCTAGAGGAGCCTGTCCCTTTGCAGAATCAAGGGCTCTTGTTTCAGGTGAGTTGTGGGGCAGATGGATGCGCTGCTTCTACTCTAGTAGTAGAGAATGTCATTGCCAGAGCCTTCAGTAGGTTTCAGAGAATTGAGCCTAGGAGTGTAAATAGCAGCTCCAAGGGCTGCAGAGCACAGAGCTTGCTTCCTTGGCCCTTGTTTGAAAATACTTGGCTTATCCATGTACTTCTGCAGCTCTGTCTTGTTCATTCTCCTTAAATATATAGCCAAGCCAGCAAACAGAGTATTTTGAATGATAAAAGATTTCAAATTTAAAAAACCTTTTTTAATGCCCATGAATTCTATGCTCAAAACAGAAATCTGTGTCACGCATACCATAGGAGTGTCATAACTATTGTGTCTGTCTCTATGGAAGCCTCGGACAGGATAATCATTGACTTCCCAGCTTCTCCTTCAGACTTTTCATGCAATACATTCATTCACAATTTTCTTAATATACTGTATGTAAAGTATGAATTGCACCGTTTCAATGATTGATCCCTAGTTAGAAAGGTAAGTAGCATAGAGAAGTTCAAATGGCAACTTCAGGGACTTACTGCTGATAAAGACAATACCCCTAGAGCCAGGTCAAAGTTTGTATTTAAAAATCATGTAACCATTAGTGAAGTCCTAGCCGTTTATTTCTTTTTATTACTAGCTATTATTTTTTCCTTGTAAAGCATCATAATAAAGTTCTTAAACTATTACAGGGAGGTGTATTTTCAATAAATACATAACTAAAAACTACAAATTAATTGTATTAGAAGATCCAAGGTTATTTCTAGCAAAGAAGATAACTCCAGGATATAAGCAGTTAATGAATCAGAGCACTCTGTAAAGTGCCGTTAGTACCATTGTACTAGGTGGAGAAACTAAGGGCACACTGAGCTTAAATGATGTTTATATTGGAGCAGAGGGTAGAGCTAGGGCTGTGTGTTCTCAGTGTCCTCATTAGGAAGATGGTCTGCTGCCTTTGCTCTGTGAATTCATTGTTTGAGTTTCCACTAAAGCAAAGCCGCCCCAGATTGCTTTATTTAAAGGAAATGGTGAAAAGATTCAAAGCTTGTGTCAGCACATATCCAAAAGACCAGGAAAAGACAGTACTACTGAGTTGGGCTGGAGTTTAACTTCTTATCACATAGTTCAAGCTTGGATTTTTGCTTTGGGCCTGGTCTTCCATTAGGCAGAAATTTAAGATGAATGGGGAAGAAAATCCAGTCTTTGGGTGTATGGTTATAGTATAGAGGGAAGCATAAAATACCTTCTTGGTAAACATTTTTCAGTATAAAAATGTAAATTTGGTGTATACATGTGGTTTTGCACTTATTTTTATCATGTGATGCACATAGCTTCACTCAGCACAGTGACTTGTGACATGCTTTATCTTGATGGAGGCAGCTCACAGTTTCATTTTCACAAAATGTCTACTGGTGGCTAAACCTCACAGTGGAATAAATTATCATTAAAATCAAATAGTATGCCCCAACCAAACCAAAGGGTGTGTTCTGTTAGCATCAGAAATTTTTTAATGTCATGTTTTGAAGGCTTTTTTCCAAACCCATGCCACTGAGTGGAAGCACAGTGATGCTTATGGAATGACAGTACTTTGGAGGAAGCCATCTGAGATGGGGCACGGGTGCTAAAGGGAGTTCTTTACTAGTCTGTTGCCTTATTGTATTGTCATTTTGCTTCTCAGGGCATCTTTCCCCATCTATAAACCAGAAAGAACACTAGTGAATAGTCTTAAGTAAAAAAATTTTGCATCTTGATAAAAACCTGACATAAATTTCTGTGTGTGTGTTAGAGAAAAGCGAATATATGGTGACTCCATAGTGTGGTGATAACAATAAATTTGGCATATACAGGGTTATTTTTAGAGACTGCATGCGTTACATATATCTTAATGGTTTAAGTAGGTGGTGCTGGGAAGATTATTGTGATTTTAGTAAAGTAAGTCTTGAGTTCATTCTCATCATGTTAAAAATAAATATACCTAAGTATCATGGCATTTCAATCCGAAAATACCTGAAATGGGTTAGTGCATGAACTCTGCCTGACCTAAGTAATTGAAAATCACTATTTTGATTACTGGTGTATCTAGTCATATTAGTCTGATAGGGTATTTTTACATGTCACAAAAATACGACGTTTTGGGAATGGGCGTTTTCTATTAAGGTGTTCCTGGGCTGGATCATCAGTCCCTCTCATCACTCAGAAGAGCAGTGCATGGGTGGGAAGGTCTGCTCAGTTCAGCAAGGGGAGTACTTAGCATCTGTGCTAAATATTTTTTTTTTCCTCAGCAGGAAATAAATGCCAAAATTATATCATAAAGGGGGAGTGGGAGAGGAAGTTGAAGGACATCTTCACTGGTGATTAGGCTGGTTAGATTATGACAGATTGCAATTTTACATAAGCTAGGCAACACCTGTAGAAAATGCTTTTATCTGTGATGTTGTTGCAGGTCAATCTTGCAGAAAAACCTTACCAGACCTCTCCCACCACCTACCTTTTAAGTTTTCATATAACAAAATAATTTCCACCTTTTCCATCAAGTCATTATTTCTCTCCTTCCCTAAAAGCAGTTTATTGCGAACATGTCTTGGCAGAAAACCAGAAGTTTTATGAAACTGCCCAGAAGGAGGGTTTTATAGGTGCGACTCAGCAAGTGATTTTTTTCTTCAGATTTGGTAGCTTTCTCAATTGCCTTTATAGCCTAGGAATGTCTTTACTGGGCAAGTGAAAGTAGTGAGAATTAAATCAATGAAAGAAGGGACCCAATCCTTTGTTATTTCCTGGCAGAAATCACTGTTAGAATATATCCAGAAAAAACCCTTAAATATCTATATGTATGATTTTATATAATATTTTATTTAAGATGTGATGCTTTAACTCTTTCTCTGAGTTAGTTATTCAGGCGATTGAATGAATAAGACTTAGGGATGAGAAAGCGCTTATGCAAGCAAATAACCTTACTCACAAGAACCCCTTTAACAGGACTGAATGTGTTACATTAGTAAAATGGAGGAAGCAACAGCAGTAATGATAAATACAAAACCAGATCACATGCTCTTGGCTTGAGATTTGACAAGAAAAAAGCTTTAAAGAAGAAAAAGTGATAGAATGAAGAGTTTAATTATTAGTCATTTCTGTATTTTGAAGAAGAAAGCCATGTTCTTATTACTTCAGCCAATAGCTGGTTTATTCCTTTCACTTCATGAAAATATGGTTCACATATTTTGGGTCTCTGCCACCAAACCACAGGCTGTTCTATGGTTTGCACTAGATTTTGGATGACTGACAAAACTCACTGAAAAACAAGTGCTATTTGTTTTCCTGTGCCTAGTATTTAACGGGAAATCAGGAGGCTAAATTTCCAATCACTGGTTAAACAGACCCAGATGTGAACAGAGTGCTCTGCTAAGAGAAGAGTGAGGAAGGATAGGAAATGCATGACTAGTGATAAATTTGGTATAAATAGTGACCTTTCACTATTCAAAGTAAAAGCAGTAGATTTTCAGTGTTGTATAACAGTGTGAAGAGGAATTTAAAAGGACGTTTATATTTCTATAGAATCCTGGGTTTGGTTGTATGTTTTTTGTTGTTTTTTTTTTTTAAATCTTCATCGTTCTTCTATTCAGGAGCTGGAAATAATCCTGTAGTTGCCCTTTTCCACTTGGCAGAGTTCATATTCCCCCTTCCCCTCCCCACACCATTTCCTTGCCTTTTGAAAGAATGTGAAAATAACATTAAGTGTCTAATTAAAAGTAGTGTTTAGTAAACAGTAACTCTTATTATGCTGTTCACAATAGTAAATTTCCCTGGAGGCTTTTTCTTGTGGCCTGATTCAACCCCCTGCAAAATCTTGCTTTTCTGAAGTCTATATAACTGGTTTACTGCCAGAAATATCAGTGGGACCTCAGGCTACGTATGGTGGCTGTTCTTGTGTTCTTGGCGATATAGTGGAAGGATTTTGTTAGAAGTAGGGATGGCAGAAAATGACAGGGTGCTAAATACATGTTTGAAAGTGATGCATTGTCTACATTCAGTAAAAGGAGTTTAAGAGTACAATAACCCTAGTAAGGCATCTTTAAATATCTAGGGTTTTTTGGGTTTTGGTTTTTTTTTCATTCAAAGCTTGCTTCGGGAAGGCGTTACAGAAGAGAAGTGATATTTCTGGCTTAGGAAGCAAGATACAGTACATGAAGCAAATATACAGTGCATGGTAAAAAATGTCTATATGTGGTAGAGTGATGTCCCAAAATAGGGAAATTTTATGATGCATAGGTGTCCTCTGCTTTCACTGTAAGCACTTTGGTTTGGGCAGAAATATTTCAAAAATACCAGCTTGCCAGTAAATTTCAGAGGAGGCAAGGGAGGTCCATGCACCTTAGTTTCTCCTTTCATGGGACTTTCAAGTTCTGTACTTTTTTGGAGCCTGGTTTGCTAAGAGTATCACATAGTTCATACTAGATCTTCTTCTGTCCCAGGTGATTTAAGCCATCTTTCAAAACTCCGGCTTTACTGCTTGGTGCTTCTTTCTGTTTCAAGAGCAGGCTGTCTTCATGGGTCACCGCTCCAATCAAAACTTTGTTGGGAGTGTGGATGGGCCAGATCTGGATGATGCTGCCTCTTGGATCTCATGCTTGTCTTTCTCATTGCTGCCGCTCACTGATGCTGAGTGTTCCTCCTTCTCATGGTCCCTCTAGGAGCCCAGACCCATCACTTTCAGAGCAAAGGAGGCTGATAAATAGGAAGACTTGGGCTTTAAGTTAAACCAGGCTGCAAGAGTAAGGAAAGAAACAACATTCTGGCATTTAGTGGTTCAGGTGTGTTCCCAGACCCATCTTGCAGGAGGCTGAAGGGCCTGGAACAGGCGTTTATGGTGGTCTTTTCTCTTCTGTATGGTCGCGGCTCCTTCCCTTCTTTGCTTGCTTCAGTAAACAGGGGGTTTAGCTAGTGGAAGTTTACAGAAGCAGGCAGTGGATTTTGGCAGACATTAGGTGTTAGTGACGTGGAGACAATAAATCACAACAGGTTGTGTTACTGAGTCATCGATTCCAGTGGAAACTATAGCTGCAGTTGCAGATACGTTTTAATTCTTCCCTTTTCTTCTTCCACTAAATCGAATCTTAACTTGAAACAGAATCCCTGGAAAAGCTGCTGTTACCTTACTTTGCTCAGATCAAATGAGTGTTATGCTGAGTCTATTAAGATGATGTTAGATTAATGTGAGACGAGTGGACAATTACCTGTGTGTAATTAAACCCCTGCTGAGCCCTAAACTATGTGGGTAGATTACTTCTTTAGACGTATTTGTTTGTTTCCTTCTTATCATTCTAGTAACTGTTCTATGGGGGTTTTGAAAGTTGCACTTGCTTTGACACAGTTTCAGCTTTGATGGAAAATCCCAGGATCTTCTTTCTAGATACATAAAGATGTGCAAGAGTCTGATCACATGAGGTTCCGTTTTCATCCCGAGAAAGTGTTGAGCAGCCTTGATTCCTATCAAGATCTTTGGTAGTTGGCAAACTGAGCATCTCCTAGGAAGTAGAATTAAAATCTAAGATGTAATTAAGATAATGCTGCTTCTTTTACATGTTTGTTTTCAAAAATGTGAAAACTGGAAGTGGAATTTTGTGATGACTGTAAGTGGTCTTGAGAACACTAAATGGAAAATGAAAATTTTACTACTGCCTGAAAGCATCGCACCTCTGGGGCTGGTAAGAACTATGCAAAGCTGATAGATGATTCACGAATGTTGCATGTCATTCCAAAAGCAGCATGTTTCTTAGTCACTTACCAAAAAGAATTGTTCTCTTGATGATTACTGTATGTTGTATGTGGATTTATGAACAACAAAGGATATATTTTTGAGTTTCTGAATACCTGGTATTTCTCCATCCATGGCTTTACTTTTCCTCTGTAAGGGGGCCAAGGCACATCAAAGTATATTATCAGAAAACACCAGCTGAGTCTGAACCCCATGTGGGCTGCTCTGAAAGTTGGTTCAAGTTTTTGAATTTTATTCTGAGCAGATTTACTTCTCTCCTACATGTTCTGCCACAGGTCTGATACTGTATAGCTCAGATACAAATATGAAGGGTGCTGCTTTTCTTCTGCTAGTGTATTTGCCACAGTCTTGGCTTTATGGGTGGCTTTGTTGGTCACTTGTGTTGGAGGGGCCTTGGTGGGTAGTGTTGTAGCTGTTGCTGTGAGGGAAGGGATTGGTTCATGCTGTGTAGCTGTGGACACTTTGTGTTCTGAGTCATCTCTCAAAGGTGCCTGCCTCTCTCTCACTGCTAAATTATGAACTTGCTTCCTACTTGGGAGTTCTGAATTATAACTACGTTAAATACTTAAAATGTCATAAAGCGAACAAAGTAAATATTCCCCCTGGATCAGGTTCAAAGAAAAAAAAAGGTAATAAATATTTAAAAGGAGAGAAGGAAATAGGTAAAATAAGAAACAGAAGACACTATTTTGAGCGTGTGCAGTGTTCACGCTTACCAGTGTATATATTTGGGACGACTCAGGGTTGGTTCTGAGATTTTTTTCTTCTGGGGAATAGTAACGTACACTATTTGGCACTTCTGCCAGGTAGCTGATGTCCTGAACTACTGTGGCAGCCTTGCAAGGGCAGTTTTTGCAAGACTGGAAAGTTTTCTTAAGGGACATATGCAGACTTTTTTTTTCCAGCATGGGGGGCCTATGTTTCCTTGCCTCTGTATAGTGCAAAGAAAATTACAGTCCCTATTTTCCCCAATAGTCATCAGGGTAGTAATGTGTGTAATCAAAATATGTTCCTAAACATGTTTTGTTCTGCAATAGGATACTCAGGTTTTGGTAGCAAATTTTCAAAATACTGCCCTTGATCCTCTGACTGCAGAAGAGCCCTTTGAACTGCAGTCCTTGCTGTGGTTAGTGGCCATGGCCAGTATCTTGCAAACTGATTTTCCACATCAGGCTTGGAAGTTTCCGCTTTTAGCCTCAGAAATGTGACAGGGCATGTAGGTGAACTCAGCAGCAGAGGATGTTTCTGGTGCAGTCACTTTTAATGTCCTCCCAACAACAGGAAGAAAAAGAGCTGGGGCACTTTTTCCACTCTGCAATCTCTGAAAGTAACCACTGAAGGAGATAAAAGGGTATGTGGCAGCAGTTTCTTATCACCCAGTCAGCTGTGTAATGAGTGCTCAGATAAAAATTGTTGATATATTCCCAACTATTTAAAACATTCTTTGGTTTTAATGCTCTGGCTTATCCTAAGTACGTTAGAGAGAGCAGCTTTTGGTTTGTTCTGAAGACTAAGTAGTTAATGTTCAAGGCAGGTGTTGAAACAGTGATGGTTGCCTTTTTTGGAAGAGTCTGTTGAATTCTTTCCAGAAAAAATAACGTGCTTGGCTCACTTAACCTTGCCTTAGGTTCGTGTAGTAAAAATCCCAACATTAGCAGGCACAGCAGAACTCTGCACTCCTTTCTAAAACCTGGTAGTGGAACCAGCATTTCAAATAGACTTTAGTATGTGATTAAAAAAATAAATGATGATAAGCTTCATGTTTATTTAAAGATGCTGACTGTATGATCATTTAGTGAGGATGCTTGTGCCAGACTTTTTAGTTGCTCTGTTTTCTGTCTGTCAGTTCCTCCCTAGTAGGATACGGTAACTTTGGGGTTCACTGATAGGATCTGTCTGTCAGGAAGACATTTGTTCATGCCACAGGGTGATGCAGAAGGCTTTCAAGTTTTAATTAGCAATAAATGGAAAACCAAGTGTATTCTGAGGAAGAAAGCTGTTGCATTAGCAGACGTACAAATATCTCAAATCTCAGATGAAAAATACAGTGAAAATGCATTATTGCAAGCTAATGCATTTCTTTGGTAAATATTTAGGAGGAATAATATCTTCTCTCACGTTTTCCTCAAATGTCTTAAAAGGTTACACTGGTACTTTACTCTGATACTGACCATAAAAAATACCAGAAACATTGTGAAATAGTCTAAATGAAAAGCAACTACTGTACTTTTTGGATGAACTGTAGTATTTTTGAGGTAGTTAAGGAGGTTTGTTCCTGAGAGTGGAATGCCAGTATCTATTCAATATCCCTGAAAAATAATAACTGGTTAAGTCCTTAAATCCTGCAATCTGTATGCATGGGAGGTTTTTCTAGTTACGCCAGAGCTCTACAAAGATGTCCCCCATGTCTCAGATAAAAAAAGGCAACATTGCTAAGAGGTGCTCTGTATGTGATCTGTGCATGACCTGGCTTGTGCTGTGTCAGTGTCATCCTACGAGACTGTGTGCACTATAAAATTTAATGTGTTAGGAGCATTGTAGAGATGCCCCGTAAAATCAATCCATGGTGTAGCTGCTTCTAAGTGGTGGAAGTACAAAGTGAATGCTATTTGCTAAATATGTTTTAAAGGTAACTCTGTTTCTCTCTTTTCCTAATATTGTAGATTTGGGGGCAGTGGATTTACTCTAATGACAGAGTTTGCTTTCTTATTTGAGAAGTATGAGAGTATTGGGAGAACATGGTGTATTCTGTGTTACGCTGAAAAAAGACTTTTTTCATTTAAAGGAAATGTTTTATGGTAGTCATATGAAAAACAACAAATAAGGAAGATCATTCAGAATTGAAACAGATGTTAGTTTAAACTTTGAAAACTATTCTGGCAAAAGGATTCCTAAGCTGGTTTTTGTGACAGGTCTGGTCAAATTGAATGCTGAATTACATGGGCCTTCTCTTAGAGGAGAGTATGTGATATGTGCATAATAAATGCTAACATAATAGCTGGAAGCGCAGGGAAGAACTTTGAAATTCTTTCTGTCTGCCAAAGGGTGTAATTTATGTGTCTACTTTGACAAATATTTGTAGGTGCTAAACAAACTGATATATTACATCCTGAAATAGTGCTGAGAACAGTAGCTCCAGGGAAGATAATAGTTGGTTGCCGTTACTTAATTTCTGTAATTGGAACCTGACTTCACATAATCTCTGTTAAATAATTGCTATTGATGTATTTTGTTGTTTAAAAGGTTAGAGAGATACTTATGACCATTATCCTGCTATAACTTGTAAATAATACTCAGGACAGATTAGAAATTGTTATGATATATTTTTTCACTCTTCCAATCATCATCATTAGTAGTTTTGGATTTTCAGCTGGAGAAAAAAAAAAATACACTTTTGTTCCACCAAAGAAATCTGGGTTAGTAGAAAGACAGGGAAGGGAAGGGGGAGGAGAGCAGCAGAGTTACTCAGACTTCTTCCTAGGCTGCTCTGAGGACAGCACAATAAAATGGTACCTTTTTCCTGAAGCCTTCTTGTCTACTGCAGCAGTTTGGAAGTAGGGGCTGTATTATATCTGGGCAATCACTGCTTACACACCACTACAAGGAATATGTCCAAAGAAATCTTCACTGGTGCTTTCAAACCTGAAAGCTTATTCATCTTGCTGTGCTTTCTCAGTGAAGCAGGTGTTATTCTTGACTTGATGTTTTAGATCTTAGTGACAGCGTTCATGGAAGGACCAGCCTGGGTAGGGCATGCAGGCCCCAGACCGCAGGTACCTTGAAGGAAGAGACAATGAAGTGTATGGATGGATGATGGCTCCTGACGTTGTGCAGATGAAGGAATGCTGCTCTTTCACCACTTGCTATAGGGACCTCTTGAGAGCTGACAAATGTTCTGGAAGTGTTGGCCACGTCCCTCTGCAGGGACAGGAGAGCCAAAAGGTTGCTGTTGGGATGATCTTGCTTTGCAGTAAATCTGGAATTACTTGTTTATCTCTCAAGAGCAGTGCAAGTTGAAGCAGGTCCCAGTCTGAGAGTGACCCTGTGCTGCCGCCTTTTCTTGAGTGATGCTACTGCCACTCCAATGAAGTTATATTTGAAAATCTTAGGCTTTCATGCAGAACCTGTTACACTTCTACTTACTGTTTTTCCATTTTGACTGTTTTAAACAATGTTTTAGTTTTTCCAGTCAAGACCTGAGTTAACATAACCTATTTATAAGGATTTATCTAAAGATGTGTGACTCATCTGCTTTATGTGTTAGACTAATGCATTTCCTTGCTTCCTGTAGATAAAGCAACAGTAAATGTCCTCCCATTCTCTTAGCCTTTCTCTTTCCTTACTCTGTGTTTCTCTTTTGGCCTTTTTCTGTCACTGAGCTTGGACTCATGTTCTTTCTGATTTGGGAGTTACTTCAGTAGTTCCCAGTCTTATGGAGCTTCACATCCTTCTCTCCCTTCAGTTCCTCAGACCATCTTCTTCTTACTCTCTCCTGTCTTAGTTTTCCTCTTGTCTTCCAGCCCTCCCCTTGTCCCCACAGTTCAGGTCCCCTTGCGGCACTGTCATACCGCTTCTGCGGCAGTACAACTTCGGAGAGTGGCTCAGAGCCCTCTGTTAGTCAGCTGCCACATGCACCCCAGGCAGATTGATGGTTGCTTCGTTTTTTAAAAACATCTCTGAAAAAGGAATCATTGCGCAAATGTTAAAACACATGAAGTTTAGGCATTGTTGGAAATAAGCTGTAATCACCTTCAGTGAATGCATTTGGGTGTGACAGATTACATTGCTTAAACATGCTACCTGTCTGTGCGGGTAAATGTACCACATTAAAAATACGTTTTTATTCCCATCAGGTGTCTTTAGGTTCTGTTGTTCAGTTTGAGAAGGGAAATTTCTCCTTGTCAGCAGAAACAGAAGAAAAGCTTTTTCCTGAGAAAAATGAACACCTGCTACAGTGGGCCCAGAAGGAATATGGAGCAGTAACATCTTTCACTGAACTCAAAATATCAAGAAACATCTACATTAAAGTAGGAGAAGGTAAGGTAAACCAAAACAAAACCAACAGAATTGATAGACACTTCTAGATATTGAGAATAAATCTTGCTGTAGTATTATTTCACATTTTTTATTTTAATCTTTAAACATACCTCTCGTTTTCCAAGAGATGTGATATGAAACAGGAAGGCAGAGAAATAAGAGCAAGTCTAAAGACCAGACCTTGGATTTAGGCAACTTCTAATGGATTTTGGTGCCATAATTTTATGCTCATAAATGTCGATGCAGTTGGCCAGAATCTTACAGGAGTCAAAGCTTCACCTTTTAAAAGGAATAAACAACTCATGGTGATTGTTTGGGTGTCTTCATCTAAAGGACTGAAGTGGAGAACCTGAGGTAGGGGATAATTTCTAGAAAGACCTGAGTTACATTTTTTTCAGGCTTTTTTTTTGCTTCTATAAGGATCCAGACCACTTTTGGCAAAGAATTATTGCTTTCCTCACCAAGATAAGTTGCCTCAGTCTCATGTCCTTGTGTATTTTTGTCCAGAGGAGAAAGATTTCCTGTCCCTGTGAGCCACATGCCAAATTCATCAGGTGGCCTAAGGCAGGTGGGAGAGGACTCGAGCTCCTCAGGGCTTTCACAGGCCCATATTAGGGTAGGGTTTGAGCTGTAGCTGAGCAGTGTTGGAACAACTTAACAATATGAGCCTCTGCAGCACCTTCTGGCTCATGCTTTCCCTCAGCTGGCTGCTGGTCACATAGCATGTCTTCTGCAGGGGAGTTCCACCTGAGCTGGTCATAAAATGTGGATAACACAAGAGCCACAACTGTTCACTACGTTCTTGGAGCAAGGCAGTCAGTTGAGGAGGGTTTATGCCCTACTCCTCTCTATTCAAGTTTGTTTTCTGGATAATACATGGTTAGTAAAAGGAACTTTGCAGGGAGAGCAGACTTTCCTTTATTGTGCAGGATGATTGGGGGTGAAATTTTCTTTTTTGCAGGTATGGGATGTTTTAAGATGTCAGTGTTCTTTACCTAATGGCCTGCAATTCACTCTTCTTTTCATTCTCTGAAGATGTCATCCAAGTTCAGGCTAAAGCAAACATCCAGGTTTAGGCTAAACCAAAAGCAGCAAGAATAAAGGCTGGGAAAAGTGAACTGGAACTGATTTGCATTGCAGCTAGTGGTCCAGATATTTTGAAACTAATTATTGTCTCTCGAGAAGTTCAGTGATGGGAAAAGTAGAAATCAATAAAACATCCAATGAGTACTGGTGAGGTCAGCATTTACAAGCACCGGCAGCCTAATTTAGTAGTACTTCAGCAATATTTCTAGAGAAACTCCTGCATAGCTGAACTAGTTGGCTACAAAAAAAAACCCAAAAACCTTCTGTGGAGAAAACATTCTTTCCTAACCACCTGTATCTGATCATTTGATTTCCTGAAGCATGAGGCTTGCCCCCCAAAATCAGAACATGCCTGTGTTGGTTTTATCCAAATCCTGCCAAATTTGTACAGGATTCCCCTGCATGATTTTTGTTCTACTTGGCACCAGTCTTGGATTTTAATGCCAGGAAATCATTCAGAAATATATTTATTAGCTTATTAAAGTGCACTTGGAACGTATACATGGGAGTAGTGGTCTCTGCATTGCAGAGATGAATGTTTAATTAGATACGTCAAAAAACAGATAAAATTTTGTTTGTTGATTTGCACGTCTCCAGTCAAACTAGGCAGCTAAATAGGAGAGCTTTGCATCATCTTTAGAATGTGTTAAAACACAATTTTATTAGGAGTAAGTACACAAAATGGAACTTGGCAGGCAACCAAAATAGACAGTTTCTGAGAAGGCTCCTACAAACTAGCTCAGCTGTAACCATATTTGATTTTGATTTAAATTCTTGGCAGAAGAATGAATATGCATGTATGTGTGGGGGTTATGCATGTGTTTGGGGTGGGGAGAGGGTCAGTTCTTGAACTGCAGCAGTTGTGTGAGGAGTTCTATGGAAATCACGTGGACGCGGAACTGGACTGCTGCTCTGCAGAGTGAATGATGGAATCAGTGGATTCCACAAACCACAGTGTATGCTGATGGATGTTTCAGGCTTTTCATACAAAACTCACACTTCTCAAGTGCTTTTGTCAGGTATCCTCAGCTGCCATTCTGAATCACAGCTTATATTACTCATAAACTATAGGTGGTCATATGATGTAGTTCCTTGCTACATGACCAATACAGAATTTAAAGGCAGTATTCCTGTAATTGTCTACATTTCAGCTTCACTCATGTTAGAAAAATCTGAAAATGGAAGATGTAACATTTTAGAAATGGAGGCTGTAGCTGAATACAGCAAACAGAATATGCAAGCCAGAGGACAAAAAGATCTGGAGAAGGGTGATCTTTCATAGAATAAAACTGCTTGTGACGCCATGGGTCTCTGAAATCACTTTTGAAGCTGCAAATGAAAGGCAGCTGAGCGAGCTAGCAGACTGGGTCAAGGCCAAGTGCATCTGAATCCTGTTGATTCAAAAGAGTGGCTGATAAAATATTGCAGGGATGGTGAGCACAGTGAGAACTTAAAGGGGCCAGAATGAGGGTTTGGATGAAGGGGGCACAAGAAGTGGGGTCCTTGTTCTTGCTTTGATTTGTGTAGTGAAGGAGATGGCAAAGTGATTGCTGTGATAATTGCTGTCAGATTCTAGAAAGCAGGACTGCTCGTGGTGAAAATGATCTTGGTACGCATTGTTCAGCAGAAGTAAGTTTAATTTCTCATGCTTCAGTAAGATATGATTGTACAAGTCAGGAAGACTTACTAGTTAGCTAAATGTTACCTAACACATCCAGTACCACCAGTGTAAATCCAGGGTGGATGTGCTAGCCTGGAAGGAGCCTAATTTCAACACATTTCTTAGCTAAATAAGAAAAAAACCCACCAGTCAGCCCTAACAATAACTAGACTGGAAAATGTACAGTCTATTTACAGATGGTAACACTGTGCTCCTGTCCTGGCAGAAGCTGAAGCTTTAACCCTGACTCAAATTTGTAGCCTGTACACACTAGCACGCATATCCAGCATGCTGTACTTGCTTGGTTTAATACGTGTAGGTGATTGCATTGTGTCAGGCTTTAGCTGTGTGTTCTGCTGGGGTGTGAGTACCGCCGAGAGTTTCCACCCTCCCTCCAAAGACCACTGCAGCCCCTTCCTTGCTCCCATTTATACCCTGCCATTAAATGTCAGTCAAGGTTCTGATTTCCGTCGTGCTAAGGGCTAGTAAACTGCAAAATACGCACGAAAAACCCCTGCCATCAGAGTGGCTGAGGAAAATACCAAATGCCTCGCTTATCCCCAGCTCAGACTTTGAAAGGCAAGCTCTGCTTGGATGAGATTTTTATTGCTGAGTGAAACTGCTGCTGCCCAGGGCGCCTGTCTTGGAGAGTGACACCTGATTAACAGTGCTCATTTTCACAAAAACCTCCTCATGGTTTTAAGCTGGGATATTCAACTGATATCCAATTTAGCTAAGAACCTGCGGATGACACCTAATTTGTGTAGAATAGAGCAGACAGTGGCTGTCCTTGTCTGTAAAATGGAGGTGCTGCCCACAGAAGCTACAGATCCCAGTGTGCAATCCTCCATCTTCCTCCGAGCAGCCTGGCACCGCCGGAGGGGAAGGCGGCTGCAGGCTGCTGCACAGAGCTCCACCGTGGGCCTTCCCACGGCACCCGGGCCTGCTGGCTGGAGACCCCCTGCTGAGGGTATTACAGGTGAACCTCATGTCTGGTTCCATATTGGGAGTCTGTGGAGATTAGAGGCGCAGGGTCCATAAATGGACTGTTTGCTGGCTGGTTTAGTAAGGTTTTTAATTGATTGCAGACACCTGCAGTCCTTTTCCAAAGTAAGTAGACAGCCCTGAAACTAAAAAAGAAGTATAGTGACCAAAGAAAGATGAAATGGATCCCCTTTTCTTTTCTCTTCCACGCTGGATCTTGGTAACTGGTACGTGTGAGAGTAAATACATTTTGGTGAAGGGGGGAAGTAAGTGGGTAAGTCAAGCAGCCAGTGACAGAGTTAAAATTTGCTGCAGAGGAAGAGCGTGCTATCGAGCGGAGGCCCGGGCTGGGGAGCCTCCGTGCTGGTGGCGGCAAGAGCAGCAGTTCTTGAGAGCTCCAGAGACGTTTAATGGAAGTGCCAGGAGCACGAACCAAGTTCTTTGCAATGGCAAACGATAGCACGTGTGGTAATTATCCACAAACTACTCAGAGGTTGTTATTTTATGGCTTGAATTGTGTTGTACGGCAGCTGAGAAACAAATACCTAGTATCTCCGTCTGTGTGCGTGTGTATGTATATATATAAATTCAAGCTCAGTGTAGACCATTTGGGATCATTTTCCATGCTGTGCTGTTGTGGGAGGAGCTGGCAGAACTGCAGCTGCATTCAAGGCTAATCTGGCAGGGCACATACCAGATGTTAGAGGAGTGCTTTGGTTGGGCAGTATGAATAGTTACAGCCTCATACAGCTTTCATAGATTCTGTAGGGAAGACAGCAAGGTTAATATTCAAAGACTACTTTGTGTAAGATCAGGAGAAGAAACTCCCCTAATTATTTCTGCAGTGGCTGGGGTCACAGGAGTCTCTGGTCTCCCTGCAAAGTTGTGTACCACGCACACAAATGTGCTTCAGGGGTGACATTTCAGGTCTCGTTTAGGGAGCAAATGCTAACAGTGGTCTCAGCTCAGCTTTTAAGAGTTTGTCCAGTTTTGCATGCATAATGCATTATATTTTATTTTTTTCTTTTTTCTATCTTGCTACTGACCTTAATAGGAAAGCCTTCTTTGTGAAGCAAAGGTCGAAGAGCCAGCCATTTGGAATTGCATTCTTACAGGACTTTGTGACTTTAAACATGATAATTAGTCTTTCTGTGTATTGAAAATTCATATGTAAAGCTATCTCAGAAATACAAAGTATTCCTATTTTTTCAATGGAAATACTGCTTCTTGGCGTACACCAATGTAGGCTGTGCATGAGAACTTCATACTAAGTGACTATTTTTTACGTGTTGCATTGTACAATGGTTAACGGTCGTGATCAGCTAGGCAGTTAAAACCAAAAGAGAGATTGAATATCTACTCTAGAATTTCTTAATTTCACCTATGGATATTATGGTCAGACTTCCTTAATATCAACAACTGATTTCATCCTTTTCTTGCTATATTCAATTTTCCATGCACAAGAGAACTGCAGTATTTCTAGACAACACTGACTCTGACTATACAATATATAGGAAAATATATTGAGTAAGGAAAGGGAAAATACTTTCTGTGATCTTTTAAATATGGTAAGTTTGTAATAACAAGAATAGAACATTTTCTAAAGGGAGAAGGAATTGATCATAAAACTTTTCTATGAATTAATTTCAAAAGAAAGCTTTTTTTTAAAGGTGCAAGGAACAAAATAAATGTATTTTATTCACTCTGAAAAATACTCCCGTATTTTGCTTCAGTATTGTTTTGAGATTTCTCTTTGTAGGGATTTTCTTTCATTAAATATTTAAATCTGTAAATAGAAACTCTTTAGTTTAGAAGTATATATTTTACATCAGAGATGCGCTGTGTTGTTGCAACAGTGATCTCCCTTTCAATATTATGTTTTATCGTAAGTGCTTATGATAGATGATAGATATACCTTTTAGCCTAAAGACCTATGTCACAAAATATAGTGCCGCACTGAAGTAGATGCAGTACATATATGCACGTAAGCTGATATCTATGTATAAAGGTGCATACGCTTTCTTTTTTTTCCCCCCTCCAGATCAAGTTTTTCCTCCCTCGTGCAACATAGAAAAGAATTTTCTCTCTTTAAACTACCTTGCGGGATACCTACAACCAAAAACAGCAGAGGGTTGCCTTATGTCTAACTTAGTCCAAGAAAGAGAAGTTCATATCATTGAACTAATCACTCCAAATTCCAATCCATACAGGTAAAGTATTGTCTAAATAGACTAAATCTGTTTGAAATCACAGCTAAAGATTTCACCTGTCTGTTGAAAATCAACTGAAAGTAGCCATTTCATCCTTACAGGAAGAGCTTGGACCTTAGTACTTTGCCTTAAATAGAAATTAGTTCTTCAGTATGTAAAGATTTTGGATTCTGCTTCACGATCCCAGGATTTTTCTGGACAAGACTGTAAAGTGCAGTTTTTATGGACTACGTCCTGCCCCCCTTCTTGCTCAATCAATCAAATTTTTCCAAGCATAAGGTGAATAAAGTGAATAATATCTTGACCTGTCACAGGTAGGGATCACTGGCAGCAAGGCCTAGGGCAGTGGCTCCCCAACAGTGGTTCAGAGGTCGCAAGTGATCTGCGGTCCATGGTAATTGTTCCACAGTTGGTCTGCAGAATCATAACAATATTGTCTGTCAAGTTTCCAGTTGACTTTAAGGGATAGTTTGGGAGGTAAGACGTTTAAAACATTCATCCTTTGGTGGTCTCTCCTAGGTCTTAGTGGGAGCACATGGATGGGGTTTGTTTCAGATAGTCACACCTGGAAAAGCTCTTCATAAGTGCTGAACAGAAATTTCCTGTGAAACTTAGATGGTTTTCCCTTTTGCAAGAAGAAAAGTACAATTTCATCAGAGATAAGGTAGAATTAAAATCCTGTCTACATACTGCAAACACTAGATTTGAGTGCATCCCATCCCTAATGAGGAAATCACACAGGGAGGTAGAGGTGGGAAGAGGGGTCTTTGCAAGAAGGGTAATTATCTCGTTGAAAGATGGTGAACTGACAGCCTGAGAATATTCTTGCCTAGAAACCTTGGAAGAGTAAGAAAGTGCTGAGATGTAGCGGAAGTGGAGTAGGTAAGCCCAAATGATCTGCCTCTGTGTGGTGTGAGTTGCAGCCCCATCCTGAACAGAGCTATTCTATAGCATCAACATTGTTTTAAGTCCCTTGCAGTGTTACGCAACGACAGCCCTGTCTCCAAGCCCTCTGGGCTTTTGGCTTTGGCTGATAGTATGATAGGAATTTGTTTTTCAGATAGTAACACTGCAAAATGTTTAAATGTTTTGTTATTAAAAGTAAAAAAAAGTTAAATTCCTCTTGCTTCGTTCTTAGTTTTATGCATTATCCACAGCTATCTTTACAAAGTTCATATACATGAAGAAACATACAGAAGGTGAGCTGGGCATGTGTAAAACTGCAGGAGGTGAAAGAAAGGTCCCAAGATGCACTAAGTCTCAGTGCAGAATATTAGCTGAAACCTGTTACTTGGGGATGAGCACTTTCTTATGACATATGGTCCCATAAGATGATCTGGAAGTAAAGGTTTTTCTGTTGAGTTAGTATTTTGCATGACGAGATGTTATTGATGGGTACAAACCCATTTGGTCTACTTATTTTACTGAGGTCTTGAAAATCTGGATAGTGTTCATCTATTTTCCAGCAAGTAGTAGGCTGGACATCTGTTTTCTTTTCTTTTTAAAGTAAGTATATATCCAGAAGTATTGGAAACTGAATACATGGCTTAATTCCTCAACACACATAAGATCCTAAGCAAAGTAATTTCCACAATTTCACTGCCTAGGCAGAGACGCTCCCCAATATAGTATTTGTGCATTTTTTTTGGTATTAACCTGCTTAATTTCTCTTTTTGCTTTTTTTAAGGTATTATTTTGAGCTTTAATACAGTTACAGCCAGAGGAAACTGAAACAGCTATATTTAGGCGCTGTTGCAGTGAAATAAGAAAACAATATTTACTTTATAAAGTAAGCTGCTAGTCAAATAACTAACCTGCTCTAAATAATAGCTGAAATGAGTAGCACACTCCTTGTAAACAAGAGACAAAAATATTATTTGTCTAAAAAGTACTTGTTTCTATTGTTATGCAAAATCATTTAAGCATATGTGGAATAACAATCTGGTTTGCACATGTTGTGTTGCCTGGGATAATCTCCAGCATTTTAATCAGCTGGCCAGACAGTGGAAACATGATGGATTGGAAGAAGGTTGATAGCTGAAAATTTCTGGCATTCTGGCCTAACTTTCTCTCTATTTTCCACATACAGTGTTTTCCAGGTGGATATAATCGTTGACATTAAACCATCTCAACCAGGCGCCAAACTTGTCAGAGACGTCGTACTTATCCTCAAGTGTAAAAAGTCTGTCAATTGGGTTATCAAGTCGCATGATGTCCAGGGAAAGCTGGAAGTGATTGTAAGTTAAGGCACCTTTAATTTTCAAGATGTATCATACTGCAACAATACAGAATCCATTTAAATGTGATATAGTGCTAGACCATATTGATTTCTGAATGTTTTCTCTCTTAGCTGCTTTTTTTTTAATTATTACTGCAGTAAATACAGAAACTATATATTTTTTTCTCATTAACTTTTGATATGTGGGCTACTAAACTAATATCACAGAAGCCAGGTGGTTAGTGCAAGGATTTAGGGTCTATGTATTTTTTACTTCTGTTGAAGTACCCTAAACACCGAGTTGGATGTTCATCTCCCTTTTTGCTGTTACTTTGGTGAGTGGATCTGCAGGTTCATCTCAGAAGTTGGAAAGATGCCTGTGAGTGCAGAAAGGATAATCATAGATAGGCGGCACACACCCACCTCCCTTTAGAAGTGGAAACTTTTTTTACTCCTTCCACTTGTGGTTGTAGTAGTCTCTAGCCCTCTTCCCTGCCAGTACTTCTGTCCTCAGCAAGTGTTTGGTCAAATTGACCTCACCTCTCCTCAGACCACAAGTAGTAAGTTTTAAAAAATTAAAACCAGGATCTCTAAAGCTAAACTTCTGAAACTATATTTATGCATAATTGGATGTTCTGATTCAGAATGATTTTTGGTACAGGCTTTGTGGCTCAACACCATTTCTACTAAGAAAATGTGTTTTCCCTTGCTCTGAAATAAATAAATAAATAAAATTGGACTGATCTTGCAGCCTATAAATGTGTGGCCTATTTCTGTCTTAAGTGATCACTTAGGAGCACACTGTACAGTTGAGCTGAATGTTTGCTCAGGACCACCCAGTGGCCTCCTGATTAACAGTTTTGCAGTAACTCAGATACAGATAGCTGGAGTTTGAAAATGTATGTGTAAAAATTTTACTTTGCTTAGTAGCTTTCTCCTTTTAATGTGTGCAAGGACAATTCTGACAGGATCCAAAGGCTGCTTGGTCTACATCTTCGAAGAGGACAGATCGGTAGGCAGGATTTCATGCTAGATTTTGAGAGTGAGGTAAATAAAAGGAAATAAAATATGGTGTTACTCAGAAAACTGAATGGAAAAATTACCTAGGGTGGATGATGACATTCCCTTTTGATCCCTGACATATCTTTATCTTATGGACAGGAAAGGATGTTGTGGTCATTTTGTAGGTCCTAAATAATCAGTCCTTCAAGAGAAAGGTCAAGGTTAGTTGCTGAGGATTACCACATTTATAAGGAGAAGGGCAAAAAACAATGCTTGACTTGAAATTTTCATTCTGGGTTATTATATAAAATTCACTAAATGGGTCTACTTTCACGGGATAGAGGATTATGTATTAGTTCACGATAGCCAAAGTACCATATTTCATATCCATCACCTCTTTATGGATGATGAATTTTCGGGAAGAGGAATTCTAGAGTATTTTTAAATGTCTGCAGTGCTGCACTTGAGTATAGAAAAGTAAGGCTGCTAATCTTTTTAAAGTTCTTCTTTATTAATTATTGAAAGTATAAGTAAAAAGTATAAGTGAAAATTCTTTCTGTAATGAGTGGCAGAAGGTAACATTTTATTTAGATTAACAAAAAGAGAAAGTAATACTATATATGGAAATGTCAGACTTTGTGTATTTATGTTAGGATTTGTGAGTAACTCTTTGCTGTACTGCTTCATTTATATAGATGCTTAATTTTCTGAATGTGTGTTTGTTCTCCTTTATTTAGAGGGGGTGTGGGAGGGAGCTAAGCACCCCCATGTCATTAAAAAGCCTGTACATCCAGCATTTAGGATCTGTTCATATCTCTGTTAAGCTGAAGGCCTTTCCAAGCCCAAATTTAGACAATGCATAAAAACATTACTAAACAATTAGGTAATGTTTCACAATGTTCTTTTTATTAGTTGAAGCAGTTCCATGCACTTCAATTTTCCTAACTTCTTGCCCTCAGTACGAATCAGAATTGTCTTGAGGGGATTGGCAAACTGAGAGGGAAAGGTTAGTGCTAAGCTGCCTCAAACCCAGGACTGTGAGTTATTACGGTCTAAGTTCATAGACAAAAAATGAAAAAGACTTTTTAGGTCATCTAGCTCATCTCCCAGCTTGCTGTGTTCTTGAAACTCTGAAAGTGGATGGACACAAAACCAAGTAAAATGGGAATAGTTTAGGTAAAGTAATGGCACATAATACATGTGCAATGCTTTCCTTCCAGGCTGTGTTTCACTCCTGTTTGCAGTCTGTCCTTAACATCAACCCCTGTGCAGTGCTTGTGTGTTCCTGTGCTTGCGGACTATTTACCGTTCACATTGCTTCCTTTAGCTTTGGTGTCCTTTTACAAAGCCGCGGATTGCACAGTGGACAAAGAAGTGAAACTGCAGAAAGAAAATAAGTGGGTTGAGGGGTGAAGAGTGAGAGAGGTGAAATGTGCAGAACAAACCTGTGAGGGTTTCAAAAGCTTGGAGGGACTATTCTTTATATGAGAACAACTGCCCACCATTTTCTGAAATGGTCTCTGTACTCTGAGTAGGTTAGTAGGTGGCTCTGATTGTCTGCTTTCATACACGGCGTATGAAGGTGTTGGCAAGGTAGGCAAGTGAAGGAAGGTACGGCTATTCCTGCAAGCCCTTGTGCTCGGCTTTTATTGGGGTGATGCAGGACTGAACATTCACAGGCTCAGCATGGAGTAGAGAGGTATAAACAAGCCCTGGAAATGGTCAGGTGCCAGCTAGGACAGTAAATTTCTGAGATAATATTTGTTCAGCTGTCTCCTCATGACAAAAAAGAAAAGGAAAGCAGAGAGGGAGATCCAGCAAAGTTGGAGTAGCATAATAATTCCAACCAGTCTAAGCTGTGTGGTAGTACAAAAATGTGTGATAAGTCGTGCCCAGATTTGTATCTGTTGAAGAATAAAAGATTGTTTGATCCAAAACCGTAGTAAGGCACTAAAATTAGGATACCTATTGCTTCCTTTTTGTTTCTGATCTTCATTGGCCTTTGCTGGTCATTGGTAACTGTACTGGTAACAGTATCCTCAAACCAGACACTGCACCTAAAATTCCCTTTAGCTTAAATTGTGTAGCTGTGAGTGTTTGAAGGATGCAGAACTGGGTCTTTAGGAAGAAATGAGGGAGGGAGCTAAAGGTAAACTATGCCATTCCATCATGACTCTCTACAAGCTTTAGTCATTTCTTTGTTCAAAAGCTCCATTTCTGAGGTCAGGTAGAGAAGTGCAGCCGAGCTCTGTGATACTGGGTAGCAGGCCCATACAACCACTGTCTAAAAGTGATCTGGGCAAGAGAGTCAGTGCAGTCAATCTTCTGATGTTCTAGAGTGAAAGAGAATTAAGATTTGTTCACATTGAGGGAAACCAATGGGGATTTAAAAAAAAAAAAAAAAAAGTAGCTGTCTATGTGATGTAGAAGGTAATCAGGCATGGAAATGAAAGTGTTTGTTGTAGAGCATTCAATTGTATCAACTGCATATAGAAAGTGCAATTCAATCACATTGCAGAGATCGTTGAAAAGCGGGTCGTCATGCCTTTTCTGCTGTGTCTGTGTTCAGCTTGTTCTGTAGTCGTTGATGTGATTGTTATAGTGATAACAGTAATGTGAATGTAAAAATAAATACATATTTATTTAGCTTTGTGTGAATACATGTTTAAGTTTAAGTTGCCAAGCACTTAGAAGTATAAAGTGTAATAACAGTGAATATTTTCTAACTGCCCCTCTAACAGCTAGAAATGCTTGTTATATTCCTTTGACTTGCCCATTTGGACAAGAAGATTTGAAATTTTGCAAAACATTTACAGTAAAGCAAAAGCTAACTGACTGTGTGACTCATCTGTATTCCATGGCCATCTTTGACGAGCTGTTATTTGTAATTATTTAATAATAAAACTAAGAGATCAGCAAGTGCATTTATGAGTTTGCTGTATTGATGTGTTTGTGTAAAACAGACTGTTAATTAAATTTTAAGTTTTATTTATGTGCAGAAAGTGTATGTCTTTTAAGTAGTTTGGCCTTGCATAAACATGCATGCTCTCGCTTATCTCTCTATTAAGCATTTAATTCAGTCCTGTTTAACATACTCAACATTTTGCAGGAGGCACACAACATGTCTAGTATGAAGCTCGTTCAGAGAGGCACAGACTATTCTCGGTGCCCGCTGACTATAAAGCATTAGCTGGTATCAGCTCTACTTCATGAGCATGCTATGTTTTGCCTTTTTCAGTAATGCTCATTTGAACAAAGGTTTTCCTATATGTAGCTTAAGTAATACTCTACTCAAAGAAATGAAGGGGACATTTGAAAAATCAGTTGTCATCTTGAGTTCACCTCACCTCAGAAGTCATTTCAACTCAGTTTTGAAGAAAATACAGCATTATACAAATGGCTGTAAATATGTCTTTGTCTCATTTAGGGATTAACAGTTTCTGACTACGGTGATGTGATTTATTGTACTCCAGGCAGAGGCTGGAAGGAAGAGGGGGGGGCTTTTCTCCATGTGTGCAGCAGTTCTGTGCCTAAGGTGGCAGAGTTTGGTTTATTTCCCAGGTGTTCTCAGTTTGCTGTTATTTAATAGAGTAAAAAACATATTCAATCAGTGTCACTATTCCATTTTAGGTATCCTTAAATGGTAAATCATGAACCAAGTTTTTCTTTGTTTGCAGACATCAAATAGTATTGGTTTTGGAAAGGAAACAGAACGATCCATGACTATGAGTAAATCAGTAGTACCTGATATTCCCTCATCGCATGAGAGTTTGATCAAGTGGGCTTATGAGCATAACTATAGTCCAGTTACTTCCTACACAAAAGCCCCTGTTGCGAACAGATTTCATCTGCAACTTGAAGATACGGGTAAGCTTGAAGATGGACTTTTAGCATATAGAAAAAATATATCTTGTATTTCCAGGAATATGATGATTTGAAAGGTGCTTTCTCAGTTTTGAAGCTTTGTTGTTGGGGGTTGCACTACTTTCACTGCTCATCATCAAGAATGCTGGTAATATCTATGAATGCTGGTTAAAAAAAAAAAATCTGTGACTTTCTGATTAGAAAAGTCCAGGCAAATTGTGTTATTTCCTGAAATGTTGGTGGAATTAGATAGTTACAGTTTATCCAACTCACAAGCCATTATAGCTGACCATGCTCAGTGTTCACTGGAATGGACTTCAGCAGCTGGTTATCCTGTTAGTTAATAAATTCAGCTTGCCTTTTTTTTTTTTTTTTTTCCCCCAAGTATGAGCATAGTGTTTCCTTGAGACAATTACATAAACTTTTAAATTGTTTACAGACAAAACTGGCTTACCAAAAAAGTCTGAGCAAACAGAATAAATACAACCATTAAAAAAAAAAAATAGTTATTTGGCTGAAGTCATTGCTGATGTAAAGATGTCTGGATCCATTGAAGCTAGTGGAATTGCATCTGCTTTTTCAGTTATTCTGAGTTTCAACCACTAAAATATTGTTTAGCTGTTTTGGTAAAGCTTATCACATTAGTTTTATCAATTGCACTCTTGGGGTTACAGATAATGATCTGCTTGTGTATAAGCCAGGAGATAGATAGTGTTCTCATTTATTCACTATAAAGTTAACTCTCATTTAACGTCACTCTGGTTATGTAAGTACTTCCACAACAGTGGAGTGACTGAATTTGTGATGAGGCAGGTAGTGGAAGAATTTCACCCAGTGATTTGCACTTATGCTATTTCAGCAGCACTAAAATAGTGTATTTACTGAATGTGATGTTTCTTTTACCTCTGTGGTTGCCTTTTGCATATAATAGGCCCACTCCTCAAAGTTTATTTTCAAGTCTTATTGAGGCAGATTTCTAGCAGGGACTAAATATACCAGTATTAGATGCCTCAGTAACAACTAAACCCTTAGTGGAGGAATTGTGGCTAGTTACCTGAAAAGTACAAAGATGCTGCTTTGGATGTCCTTCAAGAGCTTCCATTCTGGATAATATTTTTTTGTATCAAAATGATTAGTTCTGGATAGTTTTAGGAAAAATATCTAATAACCTAATGTTCTTTTTTCCTTCTTTTTTTTTTTTAGAAGAGATGAATGATGAAGAAGACCATTCCCTTCCTCCAGAGCTGACAGAATTGCTGGGTGCTAACCCACTGCCTGCCCCAAAGAATCCTGCATTAAGTGATGGCCTGACTTTTCCTTTTCACATTAACAGAGGAAGACATGACACAGTGGGAGAAGGCATTTTCCCACCTAGGGATTCAGTGGATACATTAATAAATCATGACTTTGAACATTCCCTCTCAAAACATAAAGAACCTGAAGAGGTTCAGGGCAGTGCTGATGTGGCACTGTCAATAAAGTGTGATGACAAAGTCATGACAGTAGCTGTAGAAAAAGACTCTCTGCAGGTTGGTGTGATCTCGTATTCTCAAAGTTGGGCAGGCTTTTTGGGGCAGACCATTTTATTTGTATTTTTATTGAAAAAATAAACATTCTAAGATCTACAGCCATCACCACCCAACCCCCAAAAAAATAGTTTGGTGGGGAAACTATGCTGTAGATATTCTTTGCCATAACTCAGGGTCATGTTTCCTCTTCCCAACAATCCAGTAGTTTGTAGAGGGTTTTCTGATTAAAGCTTTGCAGGGTCGGTTCTGTCAAAAAATTACTGTACTCAACCATCAGTCTGAGTTTTTAATCTCCAAAGTACAAAGAAGCTGCTTTTGATAGCTGTGTGAGACCTGAATAGATCTGTCTTTACCATCTACCAGCTGACAGGTTGCTTGTGTCCATTTGCATTGTGGAAAAGAGCCTGATACAGACGGCATTTTTAGCTCATTTCAGACCAAACAGAGTCAGCATTGTTAAACAGGAGATTAATAATGAACCTGTTGTTTTCTTTGTTCCATGTTACATTTATTCCCTGTCTGTCATGTATAACAGCATTTTGAGAGTGACCTTCCCTGGATGTCAGTACAATGAATTTCACTTCCTCCTATCAGCAGCCATGAACAGTATTCTGAGCTGCACTTTAAGCAAGAGCCTAACACAATTGTGTTTCAGCCACTTACAAAGCGCCTTTGTTTCAGGCTAGCGGCTACACAAGGACAGAACTCTCGCTGCTGGATCACTCTTGCAAAGCCAAGATGAATGGTACCCATTTCATTTTGGAGTCTTTGCTGAACAAATGCGGGACTCGGACAGCATATATCTTGAACAAGATTGTTTATTTTAACTCTGTGAGTATTTTACAAAGAGGAGCCGCCTTCTGCACTGCACATCATAGTGGCACAAGGAAGTCATTGTAGTTAGCTTTAGTCTGAGCAAAAAGGAGGCATCCTGATCTTTTCCTGTCTAGCTCAAACCTAGTTGCAGCTACAGTCCCTGTATTCAAGGAGGTATGAAGGCTGCACATTCAGTGTGCTCCTGTGGTCAGGTAATATCCCAAAGGAAAAAGGAGGAGTTGGAGTTAAATACTTTTACAAAAGTGCATGGCTGCACTTTGGGGACCATCTGTACCAATCTCAGAGAAGTTGCACCAGCTTTCCTATGCAGCTTTGATGTACCCATACCTAAGCAGTACTACATGGCTGTAAGGAGCAATAGGAATCAAGTTCTGTGATTGCACGAAGCAACACCGTTTAATTCATTTGCTGAATTATTTTAAGTGAAATTTTTTCTTCCAAAATTGTGTGTGAAAAAGGCTTTCAAAATGTGAGGAAAAGACGTTATCTGTGCATGCTTCTCTCTTATAATGGATTCATATTTGTTATCAGTTGATGTACATGATGAAGGGACTCTTGAGTACTTGCATATGAGTGACGATGCTAAGGAACCCAGTTAGATTCTAAGCGACCGCTTCCAGACTGGCTGAGCTTATGAGCTTGAGTACAGCGCAGCTAATCTGAGTTGGAAAGTAATGACACGTTTCTCTTGCTGAGCTTTCCAGTACATACAAGTAACCTTGGCAAATGATGGAAAGCCTGTGGTCCAACCCAAACACAGCTAAGGCAATCTGATCTGACCTTGCCTAGTTAAAACTTTTCTATACTGGCAAGTCTGTAGCACCTAACTTTAGAAACAATCCCAAACCAAGACTGTGGATAGAAACATCTCCAAACTACAGAATAGCACGTGTTTGGAGCTAAATACTGTTATTGTCCCTATATTCTATTATGGCCCAAATGAAAATGGGTATTTGCCTCCTTTCCTTTCTCCATCATGTCTTTTAATAGTCTCGACTACTCACTTAAACTCCGAATCATGTATGGTATCTTTCAGAATTTGGGAGCATTTCTCCTAAAAAAAACCCACCATGCAGTAGAGTCTCAAAGAGGGTATGTGTCACTTAGCAGTTGCTCTGTGTCCAAGAAAACAAAGATGAAGTCCTGGAAGGGAGGTGACTAGCTGAGGAGCCACAGGGCGTACAGAAGCAGAGTGCAGAACATTGGGAAACAAAACCAGGAATTTTCAGGTGAAGAAATGGAGAAGTGTGCAAAGGAGGGAAAAAAAAGCGAGGCGGGGGAATTCAGTAGAAATTCAGAGAAAAACAAGGGAAGAATGAAGAAAGGGACATCATGTTTTTGGGTGTACATCTCTGAAAAAATACACAAATGATAGAAGAGAAAATCCTTTAATGACCCTAACACTTCCAGTGATTTTCCGTGAGTGCATTAAGGAAAACTGTAAGTTGCAAAAAATCACTTTAGAAAGCCATTTCTTGTTTCAATGTTGGTTATAGAAATACCAGAAATAGAATGGAAATGCTAGGCTGCTCATTCAGACACCAGCACCCAGACTGGTGTCTTTGCTGGCTCTGAATTCTGGAAAAAAACTAAGGGGCATTCTCTAAATATAGCCTACATATCTTACATGCTCAGCTCAAGGCTGTTTAAGATGTGCTTTCACCATCTGCTTAGCTGGTACACTTTTTTTGGCCTTTGCATTGTTCTGAAGAGAGAAGAAAATGATAAGCATGAAGAGAGAATGCTCAGTTATCACCTAATTTTATGCATTTGCAATACCTTTTGTGCAGATTGTCATTCAGCTGTCATCACCAGCTGAAAGCAGTGGCTTTGATGATGATGACATGGAATCGGGTGATAATGGATTTCCAGGGGATGCTGATGAGGGAGATGTTGCTTTCTCAAGCTCGCCTGAAATAGCGGTATGTTACTCTCAGGTTTGTGCCTGACAATAGAGAAATGCCTATCGTAATAGGCACTTCACATAAATTATATTAATTGTATAGCTAGCAATTGATTTGTCTTTTAACACGTCTTCTCACTTCTAGTTCTTGTGACCCTGTTGAAGATTTGCACTAAGTAGATGCAACATGGGTGGGCCCCTATTTTAGACTCCGAATTTGTCCTTATCCAGCTACTGCTCCTGACTCAGGATGTTATTGTGTTGTTTTTTTTCATTTCAGTTTAATTGCACGCTGCACCAGCCAGAGGATGACAGAGGCATGTTCTGGCCTCCTGAACCACGCATCGCCAATGTGACCTTCAACATGGAGCTGTACAAAACAGATCTGTTCCTTGCTCCCTCCCAAGGACTCTTCTCTGTTGCTGAGAATGGGCCAGTATATGTAGAGGTAACAAACTGAAAAAGGCTTTCAAACTAAAGGAAACATTTTGCAAGGCTGTGCAACTGAGCCAAATCTGGTTTTGTCCATTGAGAGGTCTTGTTGTGCGGTTGCTTTAGGCAGACAGGTAGGTACTTCGGTGACTGTAGAGAACAGAAACTGTGGGGTAAGAAGCAGGACAATGTTTTGAGTCAAAACCAAAGGGTTCCTGCAGAATAGATGAATTTAACTGCAAGGTAAATTGGTCATTCTTGCCAAATCTGCTTTTCTGTGCAGAACTTAAAGGTGGTCTCTCAGCTCTTGCTCTGAACTGGCATTTCCTGATGAAGACTTCAGGGTTGATTTTATTGGGTAATATGGCTGAACCTCATCTGAAAGATGTAGACATGCAAAAAATTATTACAAGTGTCTGTCTTCCATATGCTAGTGTTCTCGGGTTACAAAGTTAGCGTAGATTCTGATCTCTCTCCGATCCGCTTACAAACACCAGTTACAATCCTTTTGAATGCTATCACACGAGAGATCTAACAGCTTTACATAAATAAGACCAGCAAAGTCAACAGCCAGATACACTTGACTTCAGGTGCATTTTGGACCTGGTAATATTTCCATGTGTTGCTAAGTTGCTTATGAAATCTGGAGAATTTCAAACCAATACAGTTAGTATTTCTAAAGTCACGTGAATAGAATTTTGCATTTTTCAAGTAACAGTAGGCATTAATAAATACAACATTGGCAATGAAGTGGTATCGCCAGTTTATAGATGAGTAAATCAGGAGTGGTGAGCTGTGGGCTTATAAGACTGGGAAAATGAGTTTATTGACTGAAGCAGTACTGTGCCATGTTTGCCTTGCCCAAGTTAGTTCCTCTTTGTGAGCCCACGTTACACATGGTAAGCATAGTGGCCCATTTGACATTGGTGCAGTTTTCTTCATTATTTCAGTGTGTTGTGTCTCTTCCTCATTCTCTACCTGGTGAAAAGTACTTAAGACAGTTGAAGCAAAAAAAGAAGCGTGTCACGCTGAGTTAAGAATATGTTTATAAGACACATTGTTTTTTTCATTTGGATAAAACCAGCTGCTTCCTTCAGCGATCTGGGATGAATCCCCCTGGCTCCGAGCCCTCTGGATTTATCTGGTTCTGGAGCTGTTTATTCAGATGGATGTTCTGATTTCTTCATCACCTGTCCTGGCAGAAGCCTTTGTTTTCTGTTTCTCTTTCTTGCACCATGGAAAATCTGTATCAGTTTTGAACTTCTGTGACTCCATTTTTAGCTGACAGTTTTTTGGGGTTTTTTTTTTTCATTTTTGTTTCTGTTTTGCTTTTGTTGTTAACAAATATATTTGAGGGTTTTTGGTCAATAAATTGCTTAGGTCATAATCTGTAAGAACTCTTTATCTCCCTTTTCCTTCTCTGCTAAAAATGGTTTTTTGTATTGGAATCTTTTGGCTTTTTTTTTTTTTCTTTGTTCTCTGCTGTCATTTTGTCATATTTTGGGCTCACCTTTCTCCAGTAGTTCTCTTCTTTCCTTGAGATACCATTCATCCTTTTATTTACCTGATGGTGTTTCATGATGCTGTAGTATGCCTGTCCTCCGTGCTGTAATTGCTTTTTTAGCTAGTTTACACCATCAGCTTGTTTACCTGTCGGTGTCTTGACTTTCATTCATCAGTCTTTATTTCTGTTCTTTTTAGAAGATGGTCTTTCTTGCTTAGATGCTTCAGCATATCCCTTCATCTCTAATTTGATTGCTGCTCACATAAGGGAGAGGAAGAAATGAGAAACGCCTTTATTCACTGCGCAACTCATAGCATCCAAAAATTTCTGTATAGACCACAGGAAAATTTGGCAGGCTCTTCCTTAAATATACATGCAGCACATATGGATTAAGTACACATTTAAGGCACATTTCTTCTAAGAAGGAAATTATTTCTTGTGGAACTGTTTTCATCAGGCAGTGTTAATGGTTAGGCACAACGCTTCTGTTGTTTATTAAGAGCAACACGCTTTGTTTGTTACAAATTCCGTTTAAATTTTTTTCTTAATTATTCTGTAGCATTTGTTGTCTGTATTCCAGTCCAACTGAACAACATCAGTGCCCTGGAAGCTTGCAGTCTTAATTATTTTTCATAAAAGAATATGAATTTCAGACTTACAATAAACTAAAAGGATCATTTCACAAGAAATTATGGCTTTTTAGGAGGCTTCTCTGCTCCCCCAGTCTAGGAATGCCACCCACACATCAGACCATGACCTCCTCTCTGCCTCTGCATTCCTCTCCTGGCTGGGGGTGGGTTCTCTGTTGTGTCTGTTGCTTTTATTTTTTCTTTTCTTTTTCATTAAAGTTTCAAACAGATACAAAGACATGGAATTAGTAATTGACTTTCATACAGCTCTATTATGGCCTGTGTATCTAAGGGAAGGAGCACCATCTCAGGTGGCAGTCTGAATCATTAACTATGTGTCTGATCTGGACTGGGTTTTTCATCTGCTTTTGGAAAGATAAGGCATTGCTGTATTTATGCACAGTTATGCTATTAAACAGCTGCTGGTTTTGAAATAACAGATTTTCTGTCTCTCAGTTTGACAGTCTACCCTTAATGTTTAGCCTTCAAAATAGTTCAGATTGGAAGTGGCACTGGAAAACTGCTTAAAAAATTTTTGAAAATGTTAATGAAATGTGAACTAAAAATGTCATTTCTGAGATCTTACCATCTCTTTCTTTTTAACGCAGGTGTCTGTGACTAAAGCTGACAGATCCTTGGGCTTTGCCATTCAAACATGCTTTGTTTCCCCATTTTCAAATCCAGATAGAATGTCTGACTACACCATTATAGAAAACATTTGTCCTAAAGATGAATCTGTTAAATTCTACAGCATTGAGAAGGTGAACTTTCCGATACCACATGCACAGAAAGACAAAAAAAGATTTAGCTTTGTTTTTAAACCAATGTTCAACATCTCACTGCTCTTTCTTCACTGCGAGTTGACTTTGTGTACAAATAAAGACAAAGATGCTCAAGGACTGCCAAAGGTAAGTAATTTATTAAAGTATAAACTTCTAATTTAGGTAAAAATGTGATTTTTTTTCATCTGAACTTTGAAGTGAATAAACAGTTTTCTATGGAATCGATGTAGTGAACGTGATATCTCTAGGCTCAAAACTTTTAATAGGTAAGAGTTATGATGCTATGCATTTTGACTGCATAATTTACAGTTTCTGTTTAAATTTCATTAGATGGTTATATGGGATAAATATAAATTGCTTTTTATTACACAAGTGGTTCAGATTTATCTTTGCTACCCACATCACATCCATATCCAAACTGCAAACAATGTTAGCTTTAGTTTCCAAAGACATGCATCGTATTAGATAATATTGCAATCTGATTGTTACAAAAGAGAATTGCCAAATTTTGCTTTATATCTAATGGAAATGGCTGTAAATTAGTTGTTCAAGAATGTGTTCTAAGAATTTGGAATTTATTTTCACTTTGGGGTTTATGCACATCCCCCTTAAAATGTTTTTTTTTTTGTTTTTTTGGTTTTTTGATCAACAATGACAAATCATCTTAAAAAAACCAACACATGTGTTGGTGGCTACAGTTTTGGCTACTGGATTTTTTAAAACACATTTATCCTAAAATAAAATAATTGCTACCATTTAGTTTCAATTGTGACAAGGCAAAGGTTGCGTCCTGAAGCACAGCTAAATATTACCTTTGCCAGTACATTACAGAGGGGTTGTTTGGAGTTTCTCCTCTTTTTTTGGTAAATAATATAGGATAAAACTGATGATGAGGCAACTGTGCAGCTGGCACAGCTGTCCTGGCAGACGGGTCACTCTCTGACCTCACACACTCGTTTTTCCACTCGCAGTGCATTCCTCCTGATGAAGCTTGCACCTCTCTCAATGTGAATATGATCTTGGCCATGATGCACAACAAGAAAACCTTCACCAAGCCCCTTGTTGTAATAACACATGAAGGAAAACCAGAAGGTATGAAAACGAGCTTGAACTGTTTAATAAAACTTATATATATTATATTGTGTAACGTACAACCGCTTGAAATGAGGGAGTACTCCGAGTATGTGGCGTTGTATAATCTTGTGGTGATACTGTGTTTGTAAGATGTTATTTGTTTAGACATTTCCCTGGCAGCAATCATCATGGCAGTTCATTACCCTTTTTTAACTGTCTTTATTGATCTCTGGACATGTAGTTTTGCCAGGCATTGAGAAAGGAATACCATACTAGACAATAATACGGGTTTCAGAAGTATGAATATAGCAGTAGCACTTCCAGCAACTTCTTGTTGCCCAGAGATCAAAGGCAGTGCTCTGCTCCCTGCTGTATCATTTCTTTATTGTGCTTGTAAATATATATATTTAGGAATAACAGCAATGGAATTGGTATGTATTGAGGACACTAAAGCCTGATAAGTTTGTTAAGCAAAAGGGTGGCCACTGGAGAGACAGTCATTAGACTGTTAAACTATTAAGAGCAACAGATGAGATGCACAAAGGTATTTTAGCTCCACTGTGGTGGGACTTGTTTGATTATGTAATCTTTATGGAAAAAAAACGTGTGTGTGGCTAGTAACTGTTTTTTCTTAGTGAATTCTTCTGACAACAGCATCAGTCGTGTTTTGATGCATTCATAGAAGAAAACATGTGCATTATCTTTTCTTTTTGTATTAGCATGGGAGTTTAATCAGAAGCTTCAGTGGCTTCATCTGCTCATCAAAATCTTCCAATTGTGTCCAAAGGCTGTTTGACCTTTGGAATGCTTTTTCGGGAGTATCAAAAGGATGGGGATCAGAAGTCCTCTAACCTCTCATACAGTGCGTGCTTTTTAGTCTTTGAACAATTTAAAGCACCGTACAGTATTGCTAGGGGACATAAGCAACAACTGTTTCTGTTTAACTCTGCAAGTCAGCTCATGTTTAGTTTTGGGTTTTTTTTACAAATTTGTTAATAAAGATCAAATCCACTATGAATTAAAGGCAAGTATTTGATCTGTCGGCGTGGTACAATTAAAACTGTGCTTTGGGCCTGATTCTGCACTCTTTGCAAAGCTCTCATTTTTTTTCAGTGGTTACTCTGTTGGGAATGAGTAAATCCTGCAACTGAAGTTCAGCTTTCAATAAACAGACTTGTACTCGGAGCTCTCTTGCCCTTCCGATGTGTGGAGCATTGTGCGCAGCTCCTGTCGCGGGCTGCACTCAGAATGTTGTCTTTGTCAGAGGCACAAGGTCTTAGTGTGCAAAGATGAGCTAAATTTATAAAGATTAGTTACAAGACAACACTGTGATAGAGTATTTTGTTGCATTGTGGGTGATTTAGTCTAATTGTGGGATGTTTGGTGGAAATCTCCCCAGCATATCGCAGCTTTTAGACATAATACAAAGTGGCACATTAACAACGTAGCTTTGTTGGTATGCAGTTGTTCTGCAGTGAATCAAGCAGCTCCTTTCTAAAAGCCAAATGCCATTGTTGGCCAATACATGAACCTAAGATTTGGAGAAGAAATTATATCGCATTACTGAACAGGAGAATTTACATCTTGGAGGTCGTGTTCTTCATTTTCTTTCACGTGAACAGGCCAGCTTTCATTGTTGTAAACCATGTTATGCGAGTTACTGTTATTGGATCTGCTCTCCAAGCCAAATGTAGAAATCATGCGCTTGACATTTCAAAAGTCAGAACAAGTTGGTCATTGCAAAGGTGTCATCTTTTTTTCTTCAGACATAAGCTTATGGCTGTCATTGACTGTAATAGAAATCACAACTGTATATCTAAATGAGAATAACTCTTCCTCCCCTCCTAATTTTGTTATTTACAAGCTCAGTTGCCTACGTTATTGCAGTAGATCCCCATGGAAGTGTCTAAAACCTAACTCTATGCCACATTTCTTTCCCTTTGCATTCCTGCATTTCACATACACGCTCTTCCCCCATTTCAGTGAAAGGCATATGGATGGCCATTTAAATGCTAGGAAATATGTGTTCTTCTGTTGAAACGATCTACCAATGTCATTGTTCAGATTTTTGCTAAGTGTGGAACTTTAGATTATTATTTCTACAGCAAAAGGAGACAGGTCATAGAAAGGAGGTCAAGTGAGCAGCTAATAAATGCCTCTGTCCTACAAAGGTATAGAAAATCATGATAATTTCTAAAGGTTAGCTGCTGATGTTTTTAAATTAGATGCTTTTCCTGGACCTCAAGGATTCCCACTGCTTCTGTGTTGCTCTGAGCAAACCACATTAAAATACATGTAAGAACTGGGTGACTGGGGAGAATTGATAATGGGCTACACAGTCTATCATTAATTACCAGACTTTATATTCTCTGTAGAGAGGCCAATGACAGAATAAGCATGGAAAATTCATTCTCCCCTCAGCTCAGAAGGCATTTTCTTGGCACTTGGGATATGCTAGTGGAGCGTTTGAATAATGTGATAGTACCCTTACCCATGTTTGTACTGTTCAATGCTCCTTGGTTTCAGTCCAGCCCTCCTCACAAATCTTACATTCAGTTACGCTTTTGCTGTTATGTGCGCTTGACGACTTTCCAGCTTATTTGTGCATGCACACGCCCCCACACACACACCCCCCTCTATGTTCTCACCTGCTTCCTACTCCTGTTCCACCTGTTTCCTACCATCCTGCCAAGAGTGATCTGGAAGACAACACACTCGTGTGTTGGAACAAGTGACAATAATGCAGTTTAAGAAAAAAATACTTTTTTGGATATTGTTGGCATATGTGTCTCAGAGCCTAATGATCTTATAGGCTATTGCTGGCAGTTTAGTGCTGCCATTTGGGTTCTAGAAGTTAGAAGCATAGTCTCGGTTTAAGAATACTTTAAATAAATAAATATATTTATTTTCAGTATTTTTGAGCCGCTGTGTTTACATAGCAGTTAAACTTTTTTTTTTTTTTCTCAGTTGCTAAAGATACAAAAACAAGTATTGGGACACTGTCTTACCAAATCCTTGTACAGCTGTTGCACTGAACACACTCAGATATGCCAGAATTTAAATGAGATCCCTAGGTTACTGGGCAATCCAGAAGCAAACTCCAGCTAACCAAACAGGTCATCAGGTCTGAAGCCAGAATCTCTGGCTCTTCTGCTTGAGGTGGCATTCTTGGAGAAAGATAAGAGAATCCAGTTAAGAAGGGAAAATTCTTCATTTTTTCGCATATGTTTACTTGTCTCTTTCTGTTACATGCTGATAATGATGATGATATTTGATATTCTTGCCAAGAATAATAGCTTTGATATAATAGCTATGATCTTTTATTTCCTATATATAATTAGAAAACAAAACAAAACAAAAAACCCACCCAACTTCCAAGACAGAATACCAAGTAAGACTCGGGAAAATGTGTGAATCAACACATACTCATGCAATTTGGACAAAGCGGTGTATATCATGCCGTAATATTGACTTTTCCTTAGAGGTGATAGCAGTGTTTGATTTTTTTTTTTTTTTTTTTTTTTTTCCCCCTTGTGATTTAGCATGCTGTTATCTCATGTTTGTGATTAGTGAGTAATCAGATGAATGTAATCACCTTAAAACAGCCTTTGCAATCCGTGGTCTTCAAGAGCTCCACATAGGGATAACCAGAGTTACTGTGGGTCAGACCTGATGACATCTGGGTGGGAAAGGTTGCAGTGTACTTGCCAGCAAAAGAGATGATGCATGAACTATACTGTAGATATGTTCCCCTGAGAAGTGATCAATATATGAATAGAATTTTTCTAAGCTGAGTAAGATTATTGAATTCAGGCTGGTTTTCCTGAAGTTCCTTGTTTGTAAAAATTATAATTAATGTCTTTCTGTCAGATCAGATCCTGAAGGCTGCTTACATAGTTTGTAGGCTGTATGTGGAACTCTGATTAATGTTTTGTGGGTTTTGTGTTTTTTTTTTTTAAATTAGATCCTTCCCTTCCAAAGCCAAATGTGAGACAGCAACGTAAGTGACTCTTAAACCAATCTCTTTTAAGCCTTAAACTTTTGTCTAGAAAGTATTAGATCAATGAAGAAAATTATCTTCAAGCTTTCTGAGAGTGTGTGTGTCTTAAATTCTGGGACAGAACAGAATTCTGACTGTATTGCTGATTGAGAGATTCCCATCGGCATTTAGAGAGAAGGGCTGACCTTTTGTGTATGTGAAAATCAAATTTGGGAAGATATCGAGATTCTCAGCTTTAGCAGGTTCATTTGCTGATGTGTGTGTGTTTTATTTCCCCCTTCTCTGCTGAGGCCACTGCTTCCCAATACTAGGGTTTTAGCAGCAATGCCATCTTATGGAGCTCCTGTGTCCTACTCCAAGCCTCACTCCTACCCTGCACTGCAGCTGGCCAGTTACTTTGGCACCAGCAGTTACAGGTCATGGTGTAGATGAGATTACTGACTTGATACAGATTAATTTCTTTGGGTTTTTTGTTGTCTTGGCATAGTGAATTAACCAGGGTCAATTACTGATCCACGAAGGGAAGAAAAGGAGAGAAGCAGGACTAGAAGACAATAGTAAACAGGAAGGTGAAGATGATTTGTAGCCAAAACCAAGAATGAATGGAGAAAAGGGAAGATGAGAAGAGGAAGTGCAAAGAAGGTTTTTTCCTCTACACCTGTCCCTGTGTCTTGGGGACTAAATTTGCTCAAAATAGCAAGGGGAATGAGAAATTATGCTCCTGCCACTTCAGTCTCCATGTGACTTTTTCCTCTCCACTAAGTTTCCTCCTAAGAGGAAAGGACACTGGCTAGTGCCTTGTGGAAAAAATAGTTGAGTTTAGGAGAGTCTTTTCAGTTTGTATCTAAAATGACCAGATGTGTCCAAAGGAATCAGAAATAGTCTCATAGAAGAAATGGGAGAAAAACCTAAGCCACTCTCTGTCAGGTGTTGCATGTGCAGACTTGCTCGCAGGCACCCAGAAATGGGTCCTGAAGGCCCTTGCCAACGGGAACTGCTGGAGAAGACATTTGTCAAAAGGGGAAAAGGGGAATGGCCCTTCGGATCTCAGGAGCTGTTGGGCTGGGGGATGTTCGTAGGGACATCTGCTGGATGCAGGAATGTGTAAAGTGAGGGTGTTGGTTGTGTTTTGAGAACTGAAATTCCACTGAAGGATACTACAAAGATCCAGTCAGCTCATTTCCTGGCCAGCTTAGTCAGTAAAATGTTATTCACTGGGCTAAGCCATTTTGTGCACTGGGAGACATTAAAAATACTGAAACTAGAATTCAATTTTGTAAGAAGAAATTTCCCCAAATGATTGCTAAAAGAGTGATTTGGTTGGTTGGTTGGGGTTTTTTTAAGTATTTCTAATCACCAAAAAGAAAAACACAAAAGCTGAAAGTTTCTCTGTTTGGATGGTTAACGTTGGGGGGCAATACATCCAGGAACCAGATGCTGTTACCCTTGAAATGGTACTGCAAAAGGGCCTCTCCCCTAGAAAGTGATTTGTGTGTGTGTGTGGTTCTATTTTTGTGTTCTGGAATTAATTTCAGTTATTGAAAGCATTGCCAAATGTGAAAAACAATTGTTTCTATTTATGTTTTCGCTGACTTTTTGCTGGCATCTCTTCCCTCTTAACAGCAGTTCCGTTCTCCACCTAGATTTCAGACTGAACTTGCGGGAGATGTAGGGGAAAGTTTGCTTGAATGTTAACGCATTTAAATGAAAAGCATCTTTTGCCAAAAATCTCAGCCTTTTTAAAAGACATTTTTAAGATAAATGGATATTTAATTGAAAGCGAGTTATTAACAGCCAACTGAAAATGCTTAATTTTTGCAACGTTTTCCAGATTTGGGTGTGCTGAGCTGGGGTTTTGCTTTGTGATGTGGAACAGTTGCTTGGACTGAAGCCAGTCTCTGAAAGCATCACTTTTATTTCCTTGATGCAAATCTGCTAGTGTGTTCCTTAAAATGGTGCTTAATTAACTCTGAATTTTTAAAAAACTTTTCCATGAAAGTGTAAGGGTGAATTTTCGTAAAGCAGTATTTGCAACTGAAAGTAAAAAGTCCTTATTGTGTGTGTTTACCTTTGTAGCTGTGTTCTATGGTCTGGACACGCTGACTGTCGTGGGCATTGCCTTTGCAGCATTTGTAATTGGAGCCCTGCTAACAGGAGCACTCTGGTTTATCTACTCTCACACAGGTAAGTATGAGCGCTCTTACAGACCTTGGTGCAAATCATGCCACAGGAAATGCAGTGTGGTCTGAACTCTTGCAAGGTGGGAGGAAAGGGGAGGGGGTCAGTTGTCCTGGACTTTTTTTTCCTCACTCTCTGTTCTTGCTAGGGTGTTTTCCAGCAACTCCTCCCATGAGCCCGTTGGTGCGTATCAGCAGATTGATACCCGCCCTTCCCTAAAGGGAGGTGTTATGTGTGATGAACATGATTTAAAATTTGCTAAAATAATTTTAAATGCGAATCTTGAAAACTCAGCTGGGACATGAGTGAAACTGAGTATTCCTGGCTTGTGCATTATCATTAGTAGCATCTCTGTATTTCAAATTTAGTTAACGTTTCAGTTAATGGATCCCTTTTGGTGCCCATACTCCTTTTTTAAAAATTTTCTGCAGTTTCTAAATTAGGCTGATGTGGCTGCGAATGTGATGTGATCGGTACAAGGAGTGGGCCAAATGCCTAAAAGAATGCTTTATTTACATGGACATATTCTGAATATAACGTTTCTTGGGCCTTGATTACATAGAATTTTTTGATTACATAGAATTTTTGCCCCAATTATTTATTCCTCCATTCTTTAATTGTGACATTAAATTGGTAGAAGTCATATGTAATCTCACTTAATTGTGTCCAACCAAATAACCAGGAGTGTGCCTGAATTGGTGCCGCCTTTAGGCATAGGTAATTTTTCAGTATCTCCTCAGAATTTTTTTCCACACTAAACTAAGTTAGCAGAAATCCGAGACTGTATTGGAAGAAGAGGGAGTTTTGGGAGCTTGCTGTTGCATGTAATCTGCAAGGTGGTACAGACAAAGACTGGACACTGATGGGGCCTTGATTTGCAGCATCTGACCTTGGCTGCTTGTGGATTATGGGATATCTCAAGATCCCTACAGCATGATGGACTCCCAGCTATTTCCACTTTTGACCTCGCAAGACCCTACGAAGATCTCTGGGAGGTGGGGAGAATGTGAGGTCAATTACTCCAAACCTGTGCAGCTCTGGAGTACTGGAATGCTCCCATAGCCCACTGCAGGGGTTTTTTGGCATCTAAAATTTCATGGAAGCTATTTAGCAGTGAGAATCCAGCCCTGTCGCGTCAGAGCTTCTGTAAATATTAAGACCCGGGAGCTTTAGTTAATTTGGGGGGGGAAGTGGTTTTTTTCCAGTTGGCAGTACAACAGCTTTGTATAAGCAGTTTAATACTTCTCAATGCATCAGCTGTGCATGAAGGTTGTTTGGAATTGAGGCAAATGTGGAAAATTTAAAGGTTGTGATAACAGGTATAAATAGTATAATTCTGCCTCATATACTACTGAAACATTGTGGAAGAAAAGTAAGTGCAATTTCAATGAGTAAATGTGTAAGTTAAGAAGGTAATTTCCAAATATGTAGCCTCTATTAACAAAAAATTAAAACAGTTGTTAAGTTAATATCGTTAGTCCTGCATCTGTGGAAGTTCAATCTCTCTTTGTATGCTGAACCATCTATAGACACGTGTTGTGTGTCTCTAGTCAAGGAACACTGGGAAGCCAACATGATAAATCCTTCAGCCACAACAGGACTTGGACCAATCCCATTAAAAGAATTACATTAACAAAGTACATCAGTCGTAGTGACCATGTCTAAGTAGTGGAGAGGGCAGCAGAGTGCAGTGAATGCTCTGGCAGGGGCAGTCTCTTAGAGGACAACTGCTGTGGCAGACAAGATAATCCAGCTGCAGTGGAAATATTTTAGAGCTGGCTGCAGACTTTTATTAAAATAGGGAGAAAAAAAAAAAAGATAATCTACACAGTGGCTGTCTTTTGCCATTAGAGAATTCATGCATTGCTGAATAGTGTTCTGAAGTACCATATTTTGTTGCAAGTAGCCCTGGGTTTCTAACACATGATGTAGACCAAAGGTTGGAAAATACGAGTTTGCTCTAAAACTGTGTTTTGGTGATACTCAGAGCATGGACACAAGCTACTGCTGGTGGAGAATGGCAACTTGGGATGTGTGAAGTAAGGTATTTTTGTTGCTGTTGTGCTATATGCAATACAGCAAAAGGCCACCTTTTTGCCAGTAATAAGGTTTGCCGATACGCTTTTATCAGTATGTTTCTACTGGCAGACTTGTTCTAGCATGGAGAAGGCTTTACATGAATGAGCTCTCTTGTTCATCTTGATAGGCCATTAACATTAAAACCTCAAACAATTGATAGTAGAAAAGAACTACAAAATAAGTAGAATTTCATCTCCAAGTATTGAACAAGGATTGTTGAATTTTTTTCATGTAGGGCTTTTGCTGATTCCAGTCATGAAAAGCATGCCAAAGCATCAAAATTGTACTTTAGAATACTCTAAATTCTCTGAAAAAATTCAACATGGAGTACAGATGTCCTAAGATACACAGGTAGTAGGGGAAGAGAGAGGAGAAGCTAGGATTATAGCAGAGGAGGAATTTTAGCTGACTTTTCTGCAAAAGTACTCCATACCTTTGATCCTTTCTGAAGTCAGTTAAAGGATGTGAAAGGTGGCTGAAAGCTTTCCACAGCAGTGTTGGTCCTGCCTGGAGGGGACCCAAGAACAACGGGAAAGTAGCAGACATTTGCCACAATTAACCCAGTTTACCTGGGTGTCTTACAAAGAAGCAAAAATTTTGCAGTGTGTGTGGGTACAGAAACCCTTCAAAATTTAACCATAGAAGTATCTATCAATGTAATATGTCTTAATAGGGATAACTGACTATGTTTAGGAAGGGACATGCACAAGTCTGATTAGTTAATGAGACTGGTTTAGCAGAGAACATCAGTTGCTTCATTCTCTTAGAAAGCGTGCTTTCCTTCTCCCAGCAGTGTTGCAAGTTAAGAGGATAAAATGTTCCAAAATCTGAGCAGTTAAAAGCGTCCCTCCTCCCCCACTTCTCCCTTTTTTATGGGATCTGATTTAAAATAAACTGACATAGCAACCAATTATATTTGGCAAATGGAGATAGAAAAGCAAACATTCAGACTTCCTGGACAGGGAGTACAACTGGCAGCTTTCCTAAGTGTGAATAATAAAGTGCATGTTGTCGCATTCAGATGGGGTAGAAGCTTGTTTACTGTCAATAGATGAGACATGTCCATTTTGAGCAGTTCTGGTTCAGTAACATGAGGTACATGAAGCTGTTTACACAAAAAAGACAGATGGGGAACACCTCTTCAGTGATAGTTTACATTTCTTTACGTCCTTTTCATGAATATTCTTTAAAAAAACCTCCACTACAGATTAGCTAGGTGTTGAGGAAATAAAATGCAGGAAAAACCAGCCAGTCCAGATGTAGTTGCTAGACTGTGTTCATAACATCACTGCGATTCGGATTTTTTTTCCCTGAGGACATTGAGAATTTGTTATTGTTACACCAGGACCACTTGTTGATCAGAGCTGCTGATTGTGCTCTAGAAATGAGGTGCTGCAGAGGCAATTGTGTTACAGCGGAGGGAAGGGGGCTCCCATCCCAAAGCGAAGGGAAGGTGCCTCCCAAGACGCTTTCCAGAGGAGCCGGGAGGAGTAGAGAGAGCTGTCGGGCTCGCCCGGGGACTCCGGCACTGCGGTTGTCGCTCTGCCATAAAATAAAAACAACATGTGTTTAGCTTATAAATGAATTTCTGGGTAAATGCATACAGATTGTATTGACATGCTGAGGCTGACGCAAAGCCGTGTGTGATCGTGCGGTTTGTAAAATGGGTGACGGCGGAGCTGCGAGGAGAGCCGGCGGGAGGGCGCGGGGGCCGGGGGCCCCGCTGGGGGAGCGCAGCGCCCGCCGTTCCCCTGCGCGGCTGCGGCGGCTTCGCCGTGCGCTGCCGGGGTAGGGCTTCGCGGCTGGCTGGTTTCTGAGAAACTTTTGTCTTCGCTTGTTTTGTTTTAATGGAAGGGGGTTAGCTTATCACGGCCTTCATAAATATATCCTGTAGCACAAAAGGAAGGAAGACTTGTACACAAACAACTGCAGGAGAAGGGAGCGAGTTGGGAGGGGAAGGCATCCAAACAAGGCTTAGGAAAGCTTTTACGGCACCATGACACAGACATTGATTTGATACACTTTATTCTGATGGGCTGCAAAGCCACTTCCAGTGCAAGTTACAGCTGAAACTCGGTTTATTTGCAGACGGCTGGGGGTAGACTCTGACCTGCTGCGTGTGAGCAGAAATCCACTGCTCGTGGACGAGCTGCGTACTTATTTCTTACACTGGGAAAAAGAGACTCAAAATCTGCTCACAAGAGTAAATGCTGGACCGAGTGCTGAATTCAAGAGTGAGATCCTCACCCTCTTTTTAAATATTTCATTGGCCTCCTGGGTGAAGTGGTTTAGTGGCTTTTTTTAGTTTGTTGCTTTTCTGTCCTGTCCCGTCCCTTCTTTCCTCCCCATTCCTAGACCAGTGGGGTGTAAGGCAAGAGCTGTGCGTCGTGGGGCCTTACGTGCATTCACAGCTGTGGCTGCAGCGTGAGCTAGCAGCGAGCCTGCTGGTTTCCATTACGAAGAGCACTTGCAACCTCTGCTGTGAGAAACCCTCAGATCTCCTTTGTTTGTAGCAGACCTCTGAATGCTGAGCAGCCTGTGGCAGGACATTTTTTGGCCCGAGACGCAAAGCGTTAAAGGCACACTTCCTCCGTGGCCGCATTCCCGAGGAGCTCGGGCTCTGGCAGCTGGGCAGCAGCACACAGGGCATGGGGATGTGCCAGAGCAGCTCCTGTAGGAGGAAGCTGGCTCGTCCCTGCTCTGTAACCCTCTGGATGCAGGCTGTGCCTCCAGCCTTCAGCCTGTCGCTGAAGCAGCAATCACTGGGGACAAATCCTGAGCAGGGAAGAAAAATTGGACTCTGCAGACCTGGCCCATGGCGTCAGGTTTCAGATAACCTAGGGCAAGGTGAAGCAGGGAGATCTGCATCACTATGAACTCATAAGGCAGGAGATGTACCAGCCTTTGATTTTTCCCAGTCGTTCCTACCCGTGATCCAGCAAAACACTTCCGTCTTGCTCCTTTGCTGGGAAAGCAGCCGTGCTGGTGCTGGCTGCCGTGGTTGGTCTGCAGCTCAAGCAGCAGCAGTCTGTCCGTGTTACTGTGCTGAGATCACAGGTTTGCATCCTGAGAGAGGAGTTCAAGGAAGGGGGCAGCTGCAGTGTACGTTATACAAACTTAGTCTTGCCGTCTGTTTTGAAGAGCCTATTTTGTAATATTGCTAGGGTTGCAAATTTGAGCACTGTAACTTAAAAAATGCCACAGTTACCGTTTCCTACATGGCCTCATTATGATCTTTTGGGTATAATGGCGCAATTTTTACTTCCATGCTAGTTGAGAGCTGGATTTTTTCCATAGGATCCCAGCCACAGGTGCAGAAGGGGTGTGAGGAGAACAGACAAAAATCTAGTGTTTATCAGGAGCCGTAAATCTGGCTTTAACTCCTAGCGCTTGTTTGGCAATCCAAATAACAAAGGGCTTTTAATTTATCATCAGTAAATAATTAACAAGAAATGGTGAGACTTGTTCTCGCTACAGGTTAGAAGTGCTACATGTACTGTGGTAGCTATAGGGGAGCTTCCTGCAAGTTATATTTGGAGCAACTCAAGTCAAGCTTGCAGGGTAGCCTGTTGTTTTTCTACACGAAGAAAACCGGCCACGTCTCAGGATATGTGGCATCCAGCTGATTGAAGAACATTGTCTTCAGCTCCACTTTTAGTAAATATGCTGCTCTATAAACTGGCATTAAAACTAAAGCCTACGTTTCATTGGCCTTTTTCCATGAAACAGCAAAGCTATAAAGTGGTCTGAGTCACGTAACGTGGACTCATTTGAGTGACAGCTGACAACAGAAGATGGACGGTGTCTATCTTGGCAGTTTACACCACCTGCTTTTAAAATGCTTAAGAAAACAGCAGTATTATTTTCCCCATATGCATAGCAATGCTAAGGTGCCGAAGTCTCGCAACATTTTCAACAGTACTCTGTTTGAGGTCTGTCACCCCAGATATTCATTGCATGGAAATACAAACCACCAGAAGAGGAAGACTGGGAAGGAATGGATTATTGTTTTCTATGACAACTAACATTTTCAATTTCCCTTGTCCCGACCCCACTTTTTCTCTCCTTTCCCTCAGGGGAAACAGCAGGAAGACAGCAGGTCCCTACGTCCCCGCCAGCCTCTGAGAACAGCAGTGCAGCGCACAGCATTGGCAGCACACAGAGCACCCCCTGCTCTAGCAGCAGTGCAACCTAACTCCAGGGGGAACACAGCTGAGGAGCAACATAGGAGTGCATCAGTTCAAAGGACTGTGCGTGGACATCAGCTTTTTGAAGTTAAGAGGATTGGTTTGGTTGCTTTTGAAAAAAGGAGGAGGAATTTTTCTACAGGAAAAAAAAAAAAAAAAGACTGATTTTCTTTTGGGGAAGCCACTGTGTGTGTGAGTGTGTATATGTGCACACAATGCATGGGTAAACACAGCCTGTTGGATCTTCTATAGCATGTTATGCTACATGTGACAAAGCTACTAATTTTACAGTACTGCAACCTGTTCTAGGGGTCCATGGGCCCTCAATGTGAAACCTATGCCAGTTTGGAAAAATGCTGCTTTGTCTATATGACTTTTTTCTTTCCCTAAACCTTCTCATTGACACAAGGTATTCGTTAAGGGAATTGAACAAGATAAGCAGAACAAAGATGATCTTAGGTCAAAGGATTTCTATTTGTCTAAGCAAGAAAGCCTCGAGGTCAGGTCTCTTTGGTTAATAATGTTTTATTACTTCAGCTATGTTTAGCCACTTTTGAGTAACCTTCGTTTTGTTAAGCTTACAGCTACAGCATCTCATTTGCTTTCCTGTTGTGTTTGCAGCTTCAGGTTTCTTCCAGGTATTTTTGTTTTAATATGCATTGATTAGCTAATGGGAGAAGAGCACACTCTAACATTCCCTTTCTTCTTCTCTGGGCCAAAGCTCTTTAATGAGTTTGTTTTTTTTTAATCTACTATACCAAATACAGGCACACACAAATGTTAAGACAAGTAATGGTCTTATGCACTAACATAGATGTGTGTGTACCGTTAATGGCAATGTCTTTATGCAAATAGATGTGTACCTAAGTATACAGAACTTAACTTACCACTTTAACAATGGGGAAATGAGCTCAGTGTTCCTTCCATACGTAAAATATATAATGCATATATATATATAAAAGAAAAAAAAACCAACCCCAACTGTCTCTTAAGTTTATAATAGGTAGATAGAGGAGATGAAAAAGGTAATTTAGTTCTAATCCTTTAGCTAGCCCAAATTCGCTTTGAAATAAGAGATGGTTTTGAGGGCACAAAGAATGTACAGTAGAGCCTGTTGTTTGTGCAGAATACTGCCTATCAAAATGAAGCTATTCTCTTAAGATAGTTGTGCAGTTGTTTGTGTCAGACTGTTGTATGAACATTGCAATTGGATGGTCCCAAAGTAGTGTCGGAATATGGAAATGGCAGAAAGGTACTAATTGTCACAGTATTTTTTTTAGTGTCGTTGCCATATCTTGACCTTCAAATCGATGCCAAATGAAAAGAAGGACACTTTTAATCTGTAATTGTTTGACTGTTAAGTTGCCACTTTGTAATTGTAATGTGTTCTACTGATCCTTCTCCTTTGAGGAAAAATGAGCATTGTTTTCCTCTAAAAATGAGATGAGTAACTTTCATTAATTTTAGCAAAGGTTACCTGTGTTCTGCAAGAGGAGAAGGGAATTCATTACACTAGAGTGATAGTCTGCTCTGAAGTCTGAGCTGCAGGTTTCTTTTGCTGATTCTACACTTGTGCCTTGCTGATGCCAGGATGGTCAAAGTGCAAGATATGCAATAGATGTAAGTGCCCAGGATCAGGTGGAATATTACTCACTTTAAATCAAATCTGTTACTAATCCTGCAAACATTTGTGCATATGAGTAACTACACGCATGCTCCTTGCTAGTACAAGCACATGCTCAACTCTACACCTTATGGCTATTCTCAGAGTCCATGCATATTATCAGTGTATAGAGTTATACATACGAAAAGTGTTTTATGTTATCAGGCCAATGAGTAGTCCTGGTAACATTGACAGAATTGTCATTTAAGTGTAGTTATCCCCATGCGTAAGGGTATGCAGGATTGTCTTTGTTACGAGGTGTTGGGAGGATGAATGTGCTACCTGTGTGGTTGAAAAGAAAGCGCTTTGCCTAACCTTCAGCAGAATGTATTGTATAAGCATATTCTATGTGTAAAGTCTTTAAAGATGTCTTCAAAGAAGACTAGAGTCTTTAAGTTCAATCATAGCTATATTTTACTACATTAAAATTCTGTATAAAGATATATTTAAATGTTTTAGATAAATGTAAGTTACTCTATATGAAATGTTTAATTTCAGTTACTGTGAAATTTACGTATTTTGTAAATTCTTTTCCCTGTTTTAACCCTTTCCTTCCTCAGATATTTTATTAAGTAGTTTCTTATAGGAGGTTTTAGATTTGGTTGTTGGGATGGACAGGTTGAAAACTTTTATGTAAAATAGATAATTGTATATTTTTGAGAGAAACATGCTGCATTATCAATGTTTTTTATCAAAAATTTACTCTAATTTTAAAATAATTTACAGATTTATATTTACAGTTGGATAAACCAAAAATATATAAAGATCAAAGATTCGATTTGTTGACTTGTATTTGAAATACAGTTTAAATTAACTGAACTTGGGGTACTCAGCTATTTAATTCAGAAATTTTAATCAATCTGAATTAATTGTCTGTTGGAGGTTACCAAAACTACATGTAATTACTTAGCAGACGGAACAGCCATTTCTGCTTCAATAGAGAGAGAGAACCAAACCTGGGCATTCCCAGTTAATAGCTTTATTACAAAAATGTATAGTACTTTCCAGCAGCTGTTAAGCTGCCTGCAGTTCAGAGTACTGATATACCTATAAGCTCTACTTTTATAGCAGCCATTCGTCTCTACTGCAAGTTTCTGTGTGTGGTGTGGCAAGCTTCTGAATGTGTAACCACAAAGCCACTGGTTCCCACCTCTGTGAAACATGGTCTTGCCACGCTGGACTTCACGTGGCAGATACCCGTGGGGTGTGGAAGGCCAGTGAGACACTCCTGTCCCGGTGGAGGGCTTTAAAGCAGGGCTTCGGAGGGACAGACTCAGTGGTAAATTTCAGCGTGATGGAATCGACTGCGAAGGAACTTCTTATATAAGAATGGGAGGATTGGGCTTAAGAGGGACGCCTTCTGTCTGTAAAAGCTATTAGTAATGTACTTAAACTCCAAAGCAGACTGCTCGTTGTGTCGTGCATCGTCTAATCACTAACTCTAACCTTTTTCAGCATTTGGTTTTGGACATTACTATATCCATGTTTCAAGAAGTCAGATCTTTCTGTGTTAGGCTATTTTTGTAGCATTTTCCACGTGGAAATGGATTTTGCAAAATGTCTGTAGATGCCGATGATTGTAACCTTCCCCCTGCCCTTTTCTAACCATTTCTCTCCTGTATGTACTGTTCTTTCTGTTATGTATATCTACCTCATGCTTCACAAGAAGACTGTACTGTTGGTTGTGCTGACAGCCCTTCATGTGAGGTGACTGTCCTGCCCTGTTGTTGTTTGTCATTTGTGGGGTTGTTCATAGCATTATCAGATCTTTGCTGCCAGTTCCAAACACAATATTCTCACCTTTGAACAAATAAGGACATTTTTTTTAAGATCCGAATGCCAGATGTTTTTTTAAATCAAACAATGGGAGAAATTTACTTGCTAATACCTGTGGCCAGTCTGAACACCCCATTTGTATTTCATATTACATTCAGTATTTCAGAGACTTGTGGAAATGCATAGTTGTACAGTTTTGATAACCACAGTGTCATGTCATCGTAGTCTCTTGTGCGTAATAAAGTATATATCAATTTATTAATAAATGATGCTGTGATTCATTTATTTGAAGTTGTACAGAGCCAGCAGCAGTAGATCGAGTTCTGTGTCACTGCCATGTCCTCATGTCCCCTAAATGGCAGTGGGAATTGTGTGTGTTAAGGCAGGATTTGCTTTTGTGTGACCACCTCCATTTTCTCCTTTCTGTTTTCTTTTATCCATTGGCTTTCATTGGCTTCTTGGAGAAACCAGTAGCTAAATTCAGTTAAATGCTGCTGTTCTTCACTCTAATTTGAAGTCCAAAGCTCTGACCCTGCAGGCATTTAGTTGTTGCCTGTCAAGACACAGCCTCAGTCCCGTCCTGCACAAATCCTGGCTTGAGCACAGTCAAGCCTAAGGCTCTGCTGTTAGTCCTCTGGCTGAAGCAGCAGAGCTCCCTTGGGCTGTTGTACCCTTGACTGCAAGTACACTGGAGGCACGTGAGCAAGGCTGCCATGTGTTTTCGTTACTGAAGGGTCTTCCTGTGCTGGAGCAGATAGTTTGGCCATGTATCAGCAAGGCAAGGATTTGGGTGTTTACTATCCTGCTTATTGCTTTGTTTCCTGTATTTCATGTGCAAAATATTCTTTATGGGCACTCTGGGGAAGCCAGCCTCAGCAGTATTTCCCTGGGGTTATTCAAAGGTTGCGGCTATTAACTCGCAAAAGAGAGTTCCCCAAGAAAGGGATCTAAAATGTTTAATGATCACTTTTAAATATCAAGATTCCTTCAGTACAGAAAAGGCTATTAATTAGAAGCTATCGTAAGCTTACATGTTGCCTATGACTTACAATTCACAGAGGTGCAATAGATTTATTACTTCATAACAGCCATATTTCAGTTTCTGCATTAAGACAAATTTTTTTCCCTTGGAAATGAGCTCTGTAAAGCTGACTCAGCGTAAAGATACTGGAGCTGTTCTTCACCTTCACCTTTAAGATTTGTATTTTGACTGAAACATGGTGTGAAAGCGTGATCAGTGTTTCATATGAGGAATTAATTTTAAAATGCAATTGTGATATATTTTCATGAGTATTTTTAGACATTAAGAGTCTTACCGTATTGCAGAGTAAGCATCGATGTTGTGTGTGTTTGTTTCTGTCAAGCATTTGTGAGTGAAGCAAACGTTTTGGAGAATCAAAAAATACCAATTGCCGGTTTCAGGAAGAACACAGTCCAGAGCTCTTCTGAGTTAAACAGAATTAAATTTATCACAGTGTTCCCTCCAAGACAATATAAAAAGATAAAGGAGCCAATATTTTGATAAATTTTCACACCTGTCACTTTGTGATTGTAAAGCAGATATTTATGAGGCTGGAATTCTGTTTGCGGCTCGGTTTTGGTACTGTATTCCCAGATCTCTGGCCCTAGAGCTGGCCTTGTGAACCTGTGTGCGTTTACACTGTTTGAATTCTTTGCATAAGAAAGATCAAATTACATCGCTTCACCTACCAAAAGAAGGTTATGGCTTAAATTACATTTTTATAGTCTCTCATTTGCTAGAAGCCTTCAGGGACCCACTGCAACCTGTCCAGCAGATGATGTGCACTGAGGTGGCTCCAGGCCTGCTGTGCAGCCGGTCTTGCCTGCCTGGCAGTTAGTTCTGTGCTGTGCTGCAGTTTTACTGCGTTTAGGAAAAGTATAAAGAGGAGTTGGTTTACAGATAGTTGAGGAAGAAAAGCAGCACAAAAGTGTTACTCTTGCAGTTTTTTAAAATGACAAATTTTTTTCCATCCAATTTTTTTGGCATGTATATCTGAAGAATTGGTTAAAAAATATTTGGGTGGAGTCTCTTTTTCGCTCTGCTGTTACTGCTGCTTGTAAACTGCCAGCTCTAGCAAAGAACATACTGTACTGACAAAAAATTAAATCACTATTTTAAAAATCAGAATATCAAGTGTTAAGCAGAAAAAGCTGATGGTATTTAAAGATGCTTTAAGTGGCTCCGCAAAACTCTCTGTTTTGTCAGCCATGTAAATTCTTTATGGTATGCCTGCTAAAATCAAAATGCAATCCCTGTGAGTGACTCTGGTATTCCCAATTCTCTAAGCTTTTAAAGTTCTGTTTGTCCTTTAGTGCAAGCAGGCATATCCCATGGGGTCATAAGGGCTTGGGATGTAGGGAAAGTCTTTGCTCTATGCAGTATTTTTATTAGTCCGTAATCCTAAAAGTGATTAGTAACACTAGCTGTTAAGAATGGAAAATAAAATAAACAGGAAGATTCAAGAGGAATACACGCAGGGCATTTGCCGCAGGAATATTTGGGTTTTCACAAAATTTCTGAGTGCCAAAACATGTCATAGAAAATTTAAATCACCGAAAGGAAACTATAAAATAACGTGAAGGAAGCAGTTAGAAAGTGTCTGGAAACGGGAGGCTGAGACTCATGCCACGCTTCAGCCTGAAAGGAGCTGGAGCTGGCGGGCTTCCAGGGCTGCCACGCACCGGCTGCGGCAGCGACCTGCCCCCGGCACGCGCGTTCGGCCCGGGACGTTGCCTGTCACCAGGGACTCGCGCTTACCAAGCGTTGGGCATCAGCAAAGCGAGCGGGATTATTATTGACAAGACTTGTGATATTCACTTTGGGGTATGTCTATCCTTGCGATGCCCTTTGTTAACAGACTTTTTCAGACGAATAAGGTTTTTGTGTGAGCTAAGCAGCTCGCTCTGGCTTTGGCTTCAGGAAGAAGGGCCGTGAAATACAACAGGCTCTGGTTAGGAGCACCGCGGTGCTGACGCACGTGGCGCGTGTTCGCGTCGCAAGGAGGAGAACAGGTAAAACGCTAGTCCTGCCTTCGGGGAACTCCTCCGTTGCTAAAAACCGCGCTCAGGAGTTCAAAATAAAAATCTCTGTCATGAAGGAGAGCAAACTTCTGCTTTTCCCCGTCCAGCTGATGCAGGAGCAGGGGGCAGGCAGGTGGAGGGGCGGCCCCGCCACAGGTCAGGGGGAGACCTGTGGCTTCTCAGGCAGGCTCAAAATGGCAGCGTGGGGCTCGGCGCCGTCCCAAGAGGGTTTTGCGGTGGAGCTCGGACAAAGTGAGAGGGGAGGCGGCTGCCAGCACGGGTGTGCCGAGGGCACAGCTGAGGGGGGCATGGCAGCGTTCAGCAATGGCTCCTCGGGGGAAGCGGGTGTTCAGGCGTAGATTTGAAAGGGGACAGCCATGACAGTCCGCGTATGCCCAGTGGGAGCATGTGAGGCGAAAGGCGGAGCTGTTGTGAACCTTTTTTGACAAAATTAAATACCGCTGTTGCTGAAAGGTGCACGTGGGTTTGGATGGGGAGGGGGGGTGGCTCACATTTTCAGCCTGATAGTTAAATTGCCATCTAACTGAACCACCGCGTGGGGAGCGATGAGGGCCCCTGCACCCTCTGGGACAACGGACAGCTCTGTAAAGCGTCTCTGCGTGCAGGTGGCACCTGCATGGTCTGGGGCTCTGGTCACAAAACAGGCCTGCCCTCACTCTTTTGTTTTAAGTGGAAAGAGACCCAAAGGTGGGGTTTGGATCCCAGTCCTCTGACGAAACATTTCACACCCTCTCTTAGAGCCACAAAACATGCTTGTCAGGCAGCTCTGGTGCACAGGGCAGCACGGAAAAAGCAGACTACTGAACATACAAGGTGATGAAGCGTGCTGAAGATGTGGAAGATGGTCAGTAGAGAGAGACAGGAGCAGGTATAAGATGGCAAACACCTACATAAAGAAGAAGGTGAGGCAGTATTTTTATTTTACGTAGACTAAGCTGGCGGTGCCCTCAGTCTGATGATGTGGGGAGGCAATGTTGGTAATTAAGGATGGAAAAAGGAAGGAATCCACAATGAGGTTATTGTCAAGTTGTTTGACAGAGAAAGCTGGATCAATGCTGTGATTACGAATACTGTAGCATGAGAAGCAGAGTGTGCTGGTTTTGTCCAGGGATGGTTGAGGGATGATCACCCTGGAAAGCGTGTACCCTGCTGACATGCTTTGTACCATTACAAAGCCAGATTAAGTACACCCATGTTTTTACTGGCAGTGCTTAGTTAATTTTTCTGTGGCTTCCCTCAAATTTGTGTCCCTGAAGTGAGTCATACTTTACTAGATGTTAGACAACAAGGGTCTGTCATAAACCAAGAGGCTTCTGCCAGGCCAGCTGCCCGGCCCTTCTCCTGTCCCTGTGGGCCATGGAATGCACAGGATGATCTGCTCTGCGGAGAAGGAGCAATTTCTCCTTCTCGGGTTGTGCCCGCCACCTGCGTCATGGGATAACCTGCTGAGGAGGCCATAGTTATATCAGGAGCTTCAGAAATGTAGCTTTGCCAAGGCGTCGTGTACGGTTAATTTTGTTTTCTGGTTTAACAGTAGGAGTAGGGTTATATCAAGCTAATTCCAGAAGATTTCTCCATTGCTTGCTTTTGTAAACTTTTATTTATGGCATTGCTCTTTCATTCAAAGGTAAAAAACAAAAAGCTTAAATAAAAATTTATATCTGAGGCTAAGCATACAAGGTGTTGAAAGTCAGACCTCATACTTTTAGAGTGTTACTTCTTAGTCAATGTCTGGTTAAACAACTGTGAAAACAAGAACAAATTTGCTATTCTCTCTTTTAGAAGTTGTAAGAAATCCTAATTACTGTGTTTATTTGAGTAATGACAAACAGTATGGTTACATGGACCCCAGCTACATTTTTATAGCTTTCCCGTGCTTTTATTGAGCAAAGACAAAACTGTGATACCAAAAAGCTGGGTAGTCACGTATTTATGTTTTTAAATATAAATGCACACTTATATACAAACACACATCATTCCATCTAGTAGTGGGAGAACTCAAGAGGGGAAAGTGCCAGTGTGTATGTTAGAGAACAAATGCACGTGGGCATGAATAGTGCAGAAATCATCTAGAGTATGCAAGCCAGTGCTCCTGTGAACAAGCGTTTTACATCTGGAGGATATGACTCAACCATGCTCTCTTTCAAAATCCTAAAGGTCTGGATTCTCTTTGCTTAGTTCAGGCAGTTAGGGGAGCCATCAGCCTGTGCTTTCTGTATGGTCACTGGAGGCAGGCAGTCCCTGAGGCTAACTCAGCACACCTTGCCTGTCTCCTGTATGGGCATTGGGGAGATCCTAGAGTAATTCCATTCCTAACTGAGCACCTGCAGTTGGCCAGGATGAATCTGGATGTCCATCTTCTCTAGACAGCGTTGCTCAGGCGAAGGGGCAGTTCTTACAAAAATCATGTAGTTGAATAGGAATGAACTCATAAATTCTCAAAGCTTATGTGTGCTGGTGGTGCCAGTGTAGAAATACGACGATGTAAATTTATTTTGATAAAATCAGTGAAGGTAACAGTTACATGGAAGGAGGCTAGATGAGATCAGGGTCACTGCCATGCAGGTATGCAGCTTCTGTCTCTGGGTGGGATAGCTCAAGGGTTGACTCCTGCTTACAAACCTTTAAGAAGATTTTTCACAGCATTGAAAGAAACCAACGAGTGTAAAACTGGAGGCACTTGCCAATCAAATTTTACTTCAGTCCAATTCTGTCTGTTTACACCAGCAGATCATCTCTGAAGTGTGTGAACTGTTCTTTAGCACTGAATAACAGAAATATAATCTGGCAAGCGGCCAGTTTGAACAGCTGCCAGTGTACTTCAGATCCAAAGATGATTCCTTGAACCCCAGCTCTTCCCTCCTTCTTTAGACTTTTATTGAAAACAGGACCTATTCCCTAGTCTCTCAAATCATACTTCTCGCAACTTTAACTCAGCACACTACCCACTTGCTCCAAACATCTGAATTTTGCTCTTCAGCTGTAAAGCCTTTTTCCTCAAGTCTAATCAGCATTAAAAGCTCTTATTTCCTGCTGAAGTTCTGACAACTGCAGTGCTGGTCCTCCTGTTTACATTTAAGTCAAGAAGGCTCACATTTCAGATCAGCCAGTGCAAAAAGCCACTCAGTTTTAAAAAAAGGTATGTGTTCTGAGCAGGGCATGCAAGGTAGCAATGCACTAGAGCTATTCTGGCTTCAGTGAATTGTGTAGGGTTTACTATAAAAACAACCAAAGAAGGTTGAAGCAGGTGTTCTGGGCAGCGCACATGCAAACATATAAATAATGCATTAATTAGTCACAGAGATACTCTACAGCAAAGCCCACAGGCTCTATCTGACACTGTGAAGCCCTCGGTGGTTCTGTACCTGATCACAGCACACAGAGGATGATCTCTTCAGTCATGGAGTGCTGTCTGTTCACACTTCTGAGCATGCTTTTTCGGACAAAGCAAGCACATCTCTGGTTTGACACTTTGGGCTTTGTCTTCTGGAAGTGAGTTTGTAAGTTAGGTGACCTGACTGGAGACAAAGAAGCAGCAAGTGGCATTTGAGCTCTTCAGTATTAAAGAAATATTTTCAGAAAACAGTCTGCAAACAACATAGGGACTGCAACTTGCATTCAGGGCTCATCAAATGCCTTGGAATAGCAACCAAAATAGTAAACACGCACACAGCTCTTAGACAAAGGAGGCGGGGGAACTATATGGGCTAAGTATGTTTGTTGTATTGAACTCTTTGGGGAAGATTTTAAGTTTGTGGAAATGAAACTACTGTCCAGTTCTGCAAATACAGACACACGAAGCTGTTGCACAGTTCTAAAATAATTTTTTAAGGAATTAGAGTAGTCCTTTTATCAGTCATCAGATTTAAGGATACCACTCTTCATGTATCATGGGGTATGCTTTCAACATACTCTGTGATTCATTGTCCAGGACTAAGGTATTGCAGGGATGTTCTGTGAACTTCTCATTTTTCCTAGGACTGACTGCCATAGAAGTATGCACTACGTGACCCCTGACAAAAGGCTTATACAATGCGTGATTCAAACTGAGGCTTGACCAAGTCTTTCATGGGAAATCTTGCATTTTCCCTGAAACTTTGCTTTATTTTCCTGAAGACTTCTAGTGCTAAAATTAAGCCTATTTTAAACTGCTTTACTAAATTACGTCACACAACTTTATGCCTCTGGCTGTGAACTCAGACATGTACTGGCAGCCAGTTGAGGAAATGTCACACCTTTGTTTTATTCTTCTAAAGTACTTGATAACTTCATGTGGATGTCACTGGGATAGTAAAAACACGTGCATGGAAGGGTTGCCCATTTCTTTTTTCTTGAGGACGATTGGTTGATCAAAGCTAGCATATAAATCTTGCAAAAACATCAGGTTTTACTCTCCATAACACAGTAATAAGAACCTTTCACTGGTGATGCTAGTTAAGAAAAACATTTCTCCATGGCAGTGGTTTTTCTTTGATGTTCCTATCAGGCAAATGCCAGAGAGCTGAAACTGTATTGCCTACTAATATGTCAGTAGCACTACAGGTCTGTTTTCCAATCAAGGCACATGGGTTTTTGTGTATAAATTGTTGGAGCCCTAGTGGGAATTTCCCACGTAAATCTCTCTCCTGCAGATCAGTTGAACAATTGGCTCTCTACTGTTGATCTCTGTTTATGTATCTTCCTCCTCTCACAGTTTGAGTTCATTTTGCAGTAAAAGCAGCTTGTGCTTATTTCCTTTCTTTTTAATTCCTCATAGTGACAAATAGGTCTTAGCAGTCTATTTCTTGTTAGTTTTTATTATTTCTGCATACTCCGGGTACTGCAATACAGTGGAATTACTTTTAGAATAAAAGGTTCACACATTGTAAATTAAACACAGAAAATATCTGTTTAGGCCACCTTGCCTGCATGTCTGAGACATCTGGAGGTTTGATGCGGATTTTATAGCAGACAATTAGTGCTGATTTCTCTGACACAACTCCTGATCATTACTTAAGTGAGTCAGGTTCTGGTACCCAGACACAGGAAACTCAAAGCAGATCTTGACAGGTCTAAATCCAGGGGATTGGGCACATATTATTATACTGTTTGAGATTTATACAATCTACTTTAAGCCCTTTGAGGGCAGCTTTTATCTGCTCTGTTTCATTTAGGCATCGGTTCTGAAGAATTACGTTCCCTGGCCAAAATGCCATTCAAGAAAGATAACCTTGTACTTCCTATAGAGCGATGTAAACCACTCTGCAGGGCACAGCACAGTGGAGAAGCCAGCGCTGCCAGTAAGCCTGCCAAGGCATTTAACTTTTCTCTGCCTCACTTTTCTTTCACGTGAGGCTTTCACATCCGCTTTAGCACGTTAAGATGATGCACGTCTGGGAGCTGACATTTGGCAGGGGGAGGTCTCTGTTCTGCTTTAACTACTTCGGCAATCTGCAGTAAAATGTGAAAGGTTGAAACACTTTGCTCTAAGTGTTTTCTAATTTTTCTTGCTGAAAGACACATTTTGCCAGGTGCAAAAAAAATGTAGTCCTTCGCTGTATTTTTAAAGCATTACATCAAGAAAATTTCCCTAAAATTTTAAAGTATGGATTTATTGTTCCTATTGTTAATTTGTTTTCCCCACACTATCTGCAAAGGTAAAACAGTGAAATACTCAGTACTGTTTCCTACTGCCAGTAACACCATCAATTAGAAATAAATGAGGCAATTTTATCACTAGCAATAGGTATGTCCATGAAGAAGTGGAACTCAGGAGCTGTTATTTCATAGGCACAATCCCTTTATTGACAAAGCTGACTTTTTAAAAATACTGTTCACTTGTAAATACATAAGCTACGCTAAAGGATAGTACATAGGATGTAAGAGGCCGTTCTTCCTCTTTTCTGCTCCCAGTTATCATCCGGTGTGTTCACAGCACGGTGCATCTATCACAACACACAGAATTTGTGGAAGAGTGAATCTGCACGAGTGTTAAATGTCAGGCTGTAAACTAAACACTCCCAGGAATGGGAGGCATCATGAAGGTATTCATGTGGTGAGGAAACATCGTTGTCCAGGGTAAACTTGAAACAACCATGTTTTGTTGACTCCATATTTCAAAACTAATTGCATGTTCTGAGATTACTTTGGCTCTGAGCAATGAATGCCATGCCCTATATTATTTAATAAGCTTTTCACTCTTGTGTAGAAGAATGTTCTGTAGATGATGGACGTAGAAAATATTCCAACTTAATAAAGTTGATTTGTAGGTCAAGAGAATTAGTCTAATAATCATCATAGATGACTAAAGGGCGTTGAAATACACTGGATCCCGCACTGCCACCGAGGCTAGTTTATTTTAAAATTCCTCATGCTGAGAGGTTGACTGTTGTATCACAGCCGGGTGAATCACACCATCCAGCGAGACATTTGGTACAAAGTACCCTCCTATTTAGAGACCTGTGTGACCACAGCCGGCGCCTCTGGTGTGGCTGAGGGTCAGAACTGCTCTTCCCAGCTCCCAGGCTGAGGCTGACCACCAGGTTGGGAGCTGGGATACCTCAATCTGATCCTAACCTCTGTCTGCTCTGTAATTTGGATAAACAGTTTTCCTTTTTTGTACCACTGTTTTCTTTGCCCAACCTTTGTCTGCAGGAAGTCTGAACGTTTGGCAGCAAAATCTGCCTTTCCCTTTGTGGGGCTTTGCACTGCAGTGCTCTCGTCTTGCTAGGAACGGGGGGTATCCTGACCCCTCCGGATTCGTTGGGCTCCTGCCCACCATCCCCTGCTGCTCGAACAGGCTGGAGCGTCCTGCAGCAAATGTATTGCTCCTGCTCTGGGACAAGTTCCTCCATCTCTAGCCAGACACATCCAATCCACAGAAGGGGCTCCTTCCATAGGCTGTCTTCTCCATTTTGAATTCTTCCTACTGTGCACTCCACTTGCGCTGGAGAGCAAGCACATTCAAATAAACAGGAGTACTTAACAGTGAAAAAGCCATGGGCAGTAGTTTTACTGGGGGTGTGGGCTGTATCCATGATGACTTCTCTGAAATTAGGATAAGAAATTGGAAGAAGTGGCAAGGGGCAGCTCAGACAGTTTTGGACATTTCTTGGAAACACAGATTGCTTTTTGAGACATTTATTTTGTGTGTTCTGATTAGTGTATTCTGGGTGCATTATGGAGGTGACTCACTCGTTGCTTGGGTGCAGGGGGGTGAAAGAGAAACAAGAATTTGGCTGTATCCTTGCAGAAAGCTTGGAGTTTTCTTTAGTAAACTCTCTGAGGGATTCCTGTTTTAACTTTTCAGAGAAATCCTCTCCTCCTATTCTCAGCCTAATGATGATTTTACTTGCAGAGGAAGATGTTTTCCCGTCTGTGCAGCCAGCTTGGAACAAGGGCTACAAGGGAGATGAGTAAATAGTGAAGGAAGGAGAGGCGGAGGGCAAAAGGAAGATTACTTAAAATCAGAACTTCAAATATATTGCAATTTATGGTTGTTTAAGGCTGTATAAATACTTTCCTACAATGTAGTCATCCAGATACTATCCTAACAGAAATCCATTTAGTCAGTTAGATCAATAGGCACAAGAGTATGGTTCAGGGTTTTTTTACTCCAGTTAACTCTCCCATACTGAGTTGCTACTAGAGTACCTGTTTCCACAGAATATTATGTTCATAAATCTTACTTTAATTTTTGTCCATGACAGCGAGAACCTATTGCCCACAAAAATCTGCCGGGCACAGCAACCTGTACATGGAGATAGGACGCTCCTCAGAGGGGAGACCACTTTACTTCATTTGAACAGCGACTTTGGTGGAATATGATTACATGAAATCATTCTAATGCTTCTCCTTCCTCGTTGGGTTGGCTCATTGAATTGACTTGAGGTTTTGGTGCCAAATGTAGTATTTTGCTTTTAAATGACTTAAATTGGATTTCTCCTATGTGCCTTCGGTTGCTATTACAGCTAGCACAACTGAGCACAGCTTATTTCCCCAGCTCAGCAGGAGGGTTTGTTAAATGAACATCAGTGGGTCAACTGCCTACACCTGCCACAAGGCTCGGGGTGTGTGGTTGTGTGTCCCAGGTGGGGCCATTCCCTGGGGACTGTTTCCTGGTACAGGATGCAGAGGGAAGGAATTGACTGCCCTTCGTGTCAGAGCCTGCTCTGAGCTTGGCAGGCAAAGGTAAGGCAGTTTGAAAGAATTAACTTTTTTATTTAAGATTTTTATTTTTGAAACAAGGCCTTTGAACCTAAAATTGCAGAGGTACAGTGAATATGAACCCTACAGTGATTTTGCATGTGAGAGTAAAGCTATATCCAATAGTAGAGGGGGAAGAAGAGCCCTTGAACTGTCTTTATTTGACTTTTGTCACAAATAATTTATTAAGGCTAATTTGAAAGGCTGTGTGGACAGATCTTGCAGATGCTGAAATGGAGGGATTGCTTTAGCTAACATATGGAAAATATTTACAGTTCTTACACAATGGTGATACATAAGAGTAAACAGAATGTCAGATAAGCACTGCATTCTTTTATTTTCACTTAAGACTCAGGAAAAAATATATGCCTCTGCTAGCAGGGGGAGAGGAATGGCTTGATGTTGGAGGGCAAGCTGCTCTGGGGAAAAATATGCATGTTAAGCAAAGTGAAGCATCAGCCTTAAAATCCTTAATAAATTCACATGTCAGAATATCTCCTCTGAAGTCTGTGCAAAACTGATTTTTGTGGAGTAGGAGCTTGGGTTATGGCTCAATATTCTGTCCACTTCCATTTAACTTGCAATTAAAAATGAAACCATCATGATGACTTTCATCCTGCTGGTGGTGTCAGGGGGGTTGTGTGTCAGTGCAGGCTGGGGAGGGGGCAAGCCAGCCCCTGGGGCGAGTTAAGGCTGCTCTTCCTTTCCTCAGCCACCAAGGTAATACCGAAGGATTTCTCATGGAAGAAAAAGTCTGGGAGACTGAAAGTAGCAGGGTCTCACTGTGTGGCAGCTCAGATGGGGGGAGCAGACCACAGTATGCAGCACTGAGCAGAGCCTCCAGCTTTTGCCGCTCATAGCTGTGAGCTGAAAGCAAGACTCGGATACTGAGCTTGTCTTCCCAGAGCTGAGCCCAGCTGCTTGGGCTTAGGTGTGGTTCTGTCTTCCTGTGGTTTTATACTATTTTGGTGTTTGTATTAATGCATAAATCTGTATTTTCCTGCTCCTGAAGCTCCTAGGGATTCCCTGGGAGCATCACAGAGGAAGAACGCTGTGCTCTAGTGCCTGAGCAGGGACCAGGGCCTGAGCATCCCGGGGTCATTGCTCAGGAGGAGAAAGGCAGGAGCACGCTGACAGCCCGAATGGGATGCAGTACAGCCGGTGCTGACCGTGCTCTGCCTTCCAGCAGCCAAAGCGATTCCAACAGGCTTAGAAACGTGGGTTTGAGTTACCAGAGTTTTGCTGTAGATTTATTAGTATGGAGCAGCATCCTATGCGAGTGGTTTCTCATCCACCTCAAGTAGTGGAAGGCTGGACCGGTGATGCTTTTTTTTATTTTAAGGCATAATAGAGAGCTGGCTTTCTAACAGAGGCAATGTTGCTAATATATAGGAAATTCAATACATTGCTAACTCGGTGAGGAAAAAATGCAACTTTGAACACGTGGGTTACTAAAGCTGAGATTTAAGAAATGTTGACTTGTGTAAAATATCGGTGGTTTGAAACAATGACGTTTTAAAATGTTGCTGACCTAAGAATTTTCTTTGACTTTTCCTGTTGTTTCTTTTGGATATGCATAGTTGTTTTATCTAAGCAACTCCAGTTATTGAATAAGGTTTCAAGAGAAAAAAGGTAAACAGAGGAAAGAAATTAATACAGGCAAATACAAATAGCTTCTGCTATAACAAATCCACTTCTTTCATTTGCATCTCTGAAACTATATTAAAATGTCTTGATTCAGTAAACTTTTCCATGTTTCTAAAAAGAGCAGGATCGAGAATACTGATCCATACCGAAATGCTTAGGAAGTACCCAAGATTTGTTAGTTTTGGCACAGGCCTGCAAAGGCAGTCTAATGTCATCATGTTTGAAAAAGGAGGACAGTGGCAACGGGTGATTCAAATGTAGCATAAACTTGGCTAATTTACAACATGATCTTGGTTTTAATAAAAACCAGGGGAATTGGTACACAGTGCTAGCAGAAAGTCTGAGGCGAAATTGGATTTAGCTGTAGATACCAGTAAGGAAGCATAGCCAACAATTGCCATTGCTACATTTATTTATTGCTGCTTAAGCTTTTCAAGATGACTAAATCTGTATGTTGGAGGTTTTTTGTTTTGCTTTTCTGTTGGTTTTTTTAAAGGCCAGTCTGTAACTGTGTCTGAGGTACTTTTTGTATGACTGTGGTGTCCTGGTCTGCTCTAAGTTCCACTGACAAACACACACCAGATCACTTGCTGCTCGGTGCTCACTCACATCGGTGCTGGGTCCAAAAAGAACCATCTGTGAATGCATCTGAGCTGTCTCTGATACAGCTCCAAGTCTGGAAAAACTAGTTCCTCCCTCTCTATCCAGACAGTGTTGTGCAATGGCCTGAGCTCACTAAATACTTCTGTTGTACAATGGAAGTAACCCAGGTATAGCATCTGCTTTAATGGCAACTGGCTTGTTGAGGCAATAGATGTTTGGGGTTTTTTTTGCAAACTATGCTGTTTCTACCAACTAATTTTTTTATGCTCATGGAGTTACAAGAGATTGGTACAGCCATGCCATCTCTGCCACTATTTCCATACTATTTTGCCTGCTAAGCAGACCTGAGGGACATTGTTTTATGGCAGACCTCCAGGAATCGGGTTAATTCTATCACTGCTGTACACGCAAAACCAGCGTGTTACAGAGTTTCTGTTATCTGTTTACAAACTGCTTTGAGGAAACATTTTATAAGACAGATTTCCTAAAGATGTTAAATGGTACCATGAACTAAGGTGGCTAATTATTAAACTGTATGGAAAATCAAATGATAAAGCAAGAAAAACAACCCAGGCGCTTTGGTATGTAGTATTGTAATGTTTCCTGAAAGCGGTGAGCTTGGCTACCAAGATTTCTATCGTCATCCCTTTCCTGTTCTACCCCCTATATCCCTTGGCTCTGTAGTGCTCTTGCAGGTGGTGTTTGTTGCAAAATGCATCTAACCCCCAAGGAATCTTGACGACTACTTCTCAACATACAATGTGCTATTTGTGCCAACTGATCTCTATTTCTGCTTTTGGAGTTAGAAGTTTGCAGTAGTTTTTCTTCAAGAGGTTTTTGCCAGCTGCCTTAGTTATTTTAGTGTTTACAGGTCTGCAGCTGTTGACAGCATTAACAGTATTGTTTGTTCCCTTTCCTTCTGCAAGTAGTCTGATGTTACACAGCAACACCGTCTCACCCACTTTCCAATTTTAGGACTCCAGCAAGCAATGTAGCATTCCTTGGCTGTTTATTCTCTGGAGCCCTACTCCAGCATCAAAGACAAGGGTCCAGTCTCAGGGCTGACGGTTAGAAGCAGTTAACGAGTTCCGGTAGTACAGTATTAATATTTGTGCTTTAACTTCATAAAATATTAATGCTAAGACAAGAAAATGGCCACAAATATAGTTTACAACAGCGCTGTGCTTACAGCTTGCAATGGTAGCGGGCTGCAAGCTGGTCTATCTTTGTGAGCAAATGGATACTCTAATTTCTCATCTGCTTTCCAGGAAATATAGCCTATATTCAGGGCCAGGACAATCAACTCCCAGAGTTGGTGGAACTGCCTTGAGATTAGCAAGGACTACATGCTCACAGCTGGGGACTAGCTTGGGTTTGACAAGACTAATTATTAAAGTGAAAAAGAGCAGTAAGAATCAGGTCTTGAAAAAGTTCCAGTGATCTTAAGGGATGTGGCCAAGACCAAGCCCAGAGTCACAGTTAGGGTAAGAAGTGGAAAAAGCCAAGGGCTCCAGGTAGTGTAGAGGCAAAAAGTGGTTACCAAAGGAAGGGGTGGGCTGCATGAGGATTTTGTCCTTGACAATTTAGGCAATGACAGGTGGGTGTGGAAAAAGGTTCAGTCCATGCCTAGTATTGTATTTGAGTTTAGGGTTAATAGAGAGACAAAGCCCAGGTAAACACTAACCCAAACCCGAACCCTACTCATGTGCTGAGCCCTAACACATGACCCCCAGTTATGGCCCAGAGGAATAAGCTGCCAGGGATCAAATGTTTGCAGAGCCCACCCTTCCCTCCGGCAGCCCTTAGGTGCCCCTCTCCACCTGGTGCTCCTAACCCTAGGAGTTCTTGTTTACCCTAACACTAACCCCAGATGTTGGCTGATCAGTATATAACAATGCCCAGTTATGGCCCAGACAAATACGCCAGGAGTTAATTTTTTGTGTGGCTGACCTATTCTTTTGGCTGTCCCTTTGCATTCTGTCCCTGCTCTGAGCTGTGTCTCTCTCCTAACCCTAGGAATGGGCTGAACGTTAACCCATGACCACCAGGCACGGTCTGGAGGCCATGGCTGAAATCCTTGTGCAGCCCACCACTTGCTTTGGCAGCCCTTTTTAATCCCACAGCAGCTGAAGCTATCCCTTCAAGGTAATGAGCAGATTAGGTATTGATTATCCAGCCCTGATTACATCATGTACCTAAGAACAAGTACATGACAAAGAAAACGTAAGACAAGAAATGCCTCTTCTCCAGGCCTATCCTACTTGGCAGCCAGACAGCTTCTATATTGGTCTGTACTGAGGCTTGTTGTAGCTAACGTACTTGACAGAGCCTCTACAAAAACCTCCCTGTCATGGTCACGGTTCATGTTGTTCTCAGACACAGGGCAAATGGTGTCTATGGTGGGGGCAGTTTGGTATGTCCTTTCTCCAAGGCCACCGTTTCGGAAGGCTGGATAACTGTAATATTTCAGGACTGTGATTCTCTGTTCAACAACTCCATTTTACATGTAGCCTTGCATAAATGATTACTAACCCAAGCCATTCAGCTAGGGGCAGAATCGCTGTCAAGCCCATGGAAATATACTAACGACTGTAATGCTGACCAAATGTCTAGTACATCGTATCACATTTTTGAGAACAATCACAAGGTAAAATACTCATTCTTTGGCAAGGGGAAATCTCAATTAGGAGGTGCCAAAGGAATTCACAAAGCTCTGGAAAGCTCTACATAACCCTTCCTCTAGGGAAAGGGGGAACTCGAATGTTATTTCCTTGACTGTTTACAGCTGAAAATGAAAGCTGGAAACCCATCAGGGACACAATAATTTCAACAGTTCTGTTGCCACAATTAGCGCTCTGTGGAATACCGATTGAAGCCGTTGAGCTTGTTCTCAGGAGTCTGTTTTGTAATTTATATTGGAGGGTTTGCATTTTATAATCTAATTGGAATTTGCAAGATTCTTATGCATGCTGATTTATAAAAATGAAGGCTATGTGCTGAGATTTTTAGATATCTACTGTATTAACACAGATAAGAGGAAGGGTGTATTCAACAGTCCAGTCACTGTTAACTCAAGGACTAGCAGACCACACTAAATGGCCTTGGATGAGGCAGCTAAGATCAATTAAGATATGAAAGGTCATTAACAGCAACTTCTCCTTGTAGTGTCCCTGAGATAACAACTGCTAGAAACAAATGCTGATGTGAAAGAGAACATTTTGTTCAGCAATTTTCCCTAGCACTGGACTGACTTACTATTAGGATTCTTGTTTCATAGTTTAAGAATCTTCCCCTGCATCTGGTGGTGGGTTTGGCGTAAGCACAGGTGCGTTGCAGAATGGTAGTGTCTAAAGCAGCAGTGTCTGAATCTATATACCATCCCTGTTGATGATGAAATTTACTCTACCTTGGCAAATAAAGTGGATGAGAGGTCTGAGGATCCTTAAGTATGTTGTTCAGTACTCACCTCCTTCAGTGTGGGCACTTGTGCATCTGAGCAGTTGCCATAGCCTGTGCGCCTCCCAGCCTCTATCTCCTCCTCTGCCTGTGTTTGGATGGAAGGCTGAAAGGATTTTAGTTTAATGTGAAAGGAAATTCTGGTGGTTTGGGGAGATTCAAAACGTACTCTCTGCTGCAGCTCCAGGGACGAGTTGTCATTTTCTGTGTTGGAAAATTAGCCAAAACCAGCACCAAGAACTATTCTTTCTTTTGTTTGAGTTTGCTGTGAGCATTTGTCATGTCATTGATAAGATGGCACCAATTCACTCTCATTTATTTGTCCCTAGCTGCTTCCCTCAGGTATTGCTGTTTTTAATTAGGCTTATTTCCCCATACTTCCAGCTGTATTTTCTGCTGACCTGTCTGTCTTTTATTCTTTTTTTTCACTTCCCACAACACCTTCTTGCTTTCTACCATCATGCCCCTATGGCATGCAGTTAATGCTACATTTCAGGCCTTCCAATCACATCTATTAAAAATCTTGTGATTAAGTTGGAGATCAGGCACCCAAGGTTGCTGAAGCTTTGTGGTGCAGGGTGCACAGCATGAAGCTCAGAGACAGCAAGCTAGTCTAAGTAGTTACCCTGCTTCTCTAGTAGATTTTGAAGCCCATGCCAAAGTGTATGCTAGGAAAGAGAAGTTACTGTTATCCATCTTAGCTGGCTTAAACTTGGCATGGATTTCTGGTCTCTTATCTGCATAGCAGTTACTACAGAATTAACCAAGGCTTCTCTGCAAGGACAGCTACAAACTTAAGTTATTCTTTTTAATGAAATCTGAGGGGTTTATTAAATATGTCCCCAGGGCAAAATTGAAGAATGGTGATAAAATCACAGTAGTTGCCAACATGGACTTAAAACAAACTCTTAATTAGTCTGTCCTCCACCCCCCTCCCCACCCCTTTATACAACAGAAAGTAAAGCTGGGTGGTGTTTCTGCTCTGGGGGGTTTCTGTCCACCAAACAGCTCTCTGAAGAGGAGGTTTTCCCTGCTTTCTCTTTCAAAGCAATTTTAGGTGTGAACAGTCCATGATACTCTATTTCCAAAGTCAAATCTCCAGAATAGCACACAATTTAATATGTTAACTCTGTTTATGACAGTCACTAATTTGCTCCTGTGCTGATTTATATCCTACTTGAGTGAATAATGTCTTGTATAAAAATTGATTGGCAGACTGTTGGTTGTCCTTAACCTCTTGTGTTACTGAGGATGTTGAACTGTTAGTGATGCTGGGAAGCAGTACAAGTTAGGCAGGAACTGGTATTTCATCATGTTGCTATGGTGGTATGAGCTTGCTGACACAGTCTGCGATGATGGATCCGGACAGTTGGTTTTGGAGAAAGTCTTGCCTGTTTAAGGGCTAACATAACAAGAGGAAAGATAGCTGTCACGCCTCCAGACCATTTCTGTATAAGAGAAACAGACCACTAGACTGTTTTGCTAGTTAGGGTGGAAAGTGTGCTTGGTTTATGTCTCATATAAATAATAAAAGTAATAAAAAGACACAAATATCTCGCTGCAAACGAAGCAGTCAGGAACAAATTGAAGAGAAAAACAAATAGCTGACCAAAGCACATTAACCACTCAGACTGAAAACTGACTTCAGTCTGCAATAAAAGGCTTTATTAGCCTTTACACTTGATATACTCAGTTGATTTAAGCACCTAGGGGTTTTTTTCTGCTTCTGGCAAAACAAGAACTGATGAGGATAATAGTGTTCATGAATGTTGCTAGCTGGAGAGGAGGAGAAGGGTGCTAGGACTCCTTCGCTTGTTCGCTCTTGTCTCTGTCCAGGAGACCAGTCACTGCTTTTTCTGTTAGGAGACACTGGCAGGAGCATGTGTTTCCTTGGCAGAAATGCAACTCGCTCTATTCACAACAACAACAACAAAAAGCACACAATGTCCTTTTTCCTCAAACACTGGAAATGAGCATAATGCCATTTTCTTGCTCAGACATCCAAGCCTGCCTTCCAGCAAGTGCCATGCCCGGGTCCTGGCCCCGAGCTCTGCGTGCCACTGTCTGGGCTGGGGCTCTGGCTCCCTGTGCGGCGTGGGCTCCCACAGCTGCAACCCACCAGTGCCCCAGCCTCCTGTTTGTGCTCCGCCTCTGAGGGAACTGCTGAAGCCAACTAGTTCAGGTTCAAATAGTCCAAGCCTTGCCACCCATCAGCCTGTATACTGGGAATTGGCTTCTGGTGTCTGTTTCTCTGAAATGCAGTGCTATTAAATTGCTACTTTATTTAGCCCCAGTGCAGTTTTCTGATGTCTCATAGGTACGCGAAGGCAGTTGTCATCTCCTCACATAGTCTCTTGTGGAAGATTTTTGTTGGCAATGGTCAACTTTGTGTTTATGAGGACCAATTTCTACTTAGGTGATGCTTTTTTTTAAAAGGTACTTGAGCTTTACATGTTTTTTTCTGCCTGTGCATTGTCAACAAAGGTCTGCCTTACTCAATGCTGAGGAAAACACTGTAGACACCTTCTGCTGATATAAGCAGCCATTAGCTGAAGCCTATCAAATACATCAGCAGACAACAGCGGTTCTTAAGTGCTTAGGAAAGATTATAATACAAGTTATTGTACATATTTTAGTCATTACTACATTTCTGACCTTTATTAGATGATTATTTCACACGAGAAAACTCACAGACCAGCCGTGCGGCGCCAGTGTGGCATGTAGGGACTCTTTGAACACTGCCACCATGTTTAGAGGGACAAGAAGGCAGAGTGGAGTCAGCGGAGCTGTCTGTTTACTCTAGGATAAAACTTACTGAAACTAAAATCCCATCATTTATAAGCATTTGGTTGTGAAAGAAGCTACCTGGGTTATTCCTGGGAAGGAGTGAGGTTTTCGTCTGCAAAAAGAAGCAAACAATTTTCAAATCCCTTGGTCTGATGCGTCATGTGCCAGTTGGGTGACACTGCAGGGTGCCCCACTGGCTGCAGATGCTGATGGAGAGAAAGCTGAGACTGAGCAGACTACCAGGGCTTGTCTGAAGACATTTTTTCCAGATACCAGGAACTATAATCTTTCCTGGCTTCCTTGAAATGCTGAGTGCTAAAATAAGTGCAGTAGATGGAAAAACTGAAGGAGAACATACAAATAACAGATCAAATGGAGTGAAGGCGTAAACCTTCACATTTCAGGATTCCTTCAGAAATGAAAGATTAGACTAAGAAAGATGTAGATGATGATACATTAGGAACAAGAAGATATAAAATTCTGTGTGTTATATATTACCTCCAAAGAAAATGCACAGCCCTTTTAAGTCTAAAGAGCAAAATCAGTTTTTCTGGATATGGCAAATCAGGTTTTCAGGACAGAAGGAACAATTTTCAAAGTCTGAGGGAAGCAACAGTTCTGTGATTTGGAAGACAGGGCCAGCACAGGATGGTGCAGCCTGCTTGCCAGGACAGAGCTTCCCAGGACATGTGTCTTAAGCCACTGCTCAATTAGCAGTTGCAGTCTTCCTGGGAAATTCTATGTGGAATTTTTATAATATGTACTTTTCGTGGTTTATACTACAGTTGAATAGGCAATAGTTGAATAATACCTTACAGGTACAATAACTTATTATATAGTTATATTCAGTTCTATGTTATAAAACTTTAAATGGCTTGGGACACCATTTGCAGAGAAAGTCCTGCCTCCCTGGAGGTCAGCAGAGGTGTCTGAGCTGGAGTTCCCCCAGATAAGCGGGAGGGAGCCACCCCTGGGGCCTCCTCATTCTCGGCGCAAGGTGCTCTCTTTGGGAACGTGCTGCTGCAAGAGCCTGCCAGATGCTGGACACATTAGTTCCCTGGGTGCCCTGTGAAGGCCATCTCCCTTCTCCGCATAGCCTCTTGGAGGGCATGTGCCGAGGTGGACATGTTCACGCTGTAATTCTTAATTCCCTGGGGTACGTGCCCAGACTACTGCACAGGCGCCTCCAGTTGTATCTTAGAATTTTGAAAAACTACTAAAATAAAAAATGTGAAAAACTTAAACTCTACAATATCTCCAGAGGAGCCTGTTTAAGCAAAAATGTTGTAACTGAAGTGAGGCCTGGGAATGCACAAGTTGAGTCACCTTCCACCCTGACATTCCTTCTCTTTCGCTCTTACCACAGCATGTTTCCTTCACGTGTGGAGGCGCTCTGTCAGGGCTTCATTGTAATTAGCTTGCTTGTGCTGGGAATGGCTCCTAATGAGCCAGTTCGGTGCTGCCTGGGTCTTGGGAGCGCGACTGACAGCAAGTTGTGCACAATAGATGCAAAGATGTAGGGTTTGCAGGAAAGCATGAACATTGTGTAAATAATCATATGGATCTGATGCATATGTTCTGGATAATGGTTCATGCTGGAAGTTTAATTTGAAGTGAACGGGGAAAGAGAGAATTATCAATGGCTTGAAACTGATAGTTGCTGAATGCTCTCAGTTCTGTATGGATGTTGCATAGAGCTTGAAAAGTTGGTTCCTGTTGCACGTTACTCTTCCCTTCTTTATTCAGTATTCTCCTGTGTAGTTTTATTGTATCTTTATTTAGAGGCCTGTTTTTTGTCTGGGATGTTAATTAAAACCTTTCTTATAAACAAGACATGTATGCATGTTCAGTACGAAGGCTGTGCACTTAGAAGGGCTACAGTGAGTTTTAAACAGAGCAGAGGAGTGCCACCACTGCCCCCGACTGTAAAGCTCCGTGGGGTAGGGACAGACTGTTGTGCATGCAAGGCAGCTCTCTTGGGGAATCTGATGTTTGCTTAAATTGATTTTTGAACGTTTCTTGGGAAAGAGAGTGTTCAACAGTATGAGACCAGCGGACTGCATTGAGGAAAAATTAAAAAATAAGGGACCGTTTCTCGCTTCATTTTAAGGGGAAGCAAATTTATCTTCAAAAGCAGAATCAAGCTCTGAATACAGGGGTATGCCCCATGGGACTGCATATTCTCTGCTCCCTTTGGCTGTACTGAGATGTCCAAAATGTTAACGAGTTCATAGTTTAACATTGCTAATGAGAACTGACAAGAGTGCAGCTTTTCTCTCATTGAAGGCCTCTTTTAATAGCCTTTTGCAAAGCTCTCTGAAGTCAGTGGAAATGTTCCAGCTGACCTCAGTGGGCACTGAATCAGGTAATACATCACATCTGTCCTAGTCACCTGTGGATGTACATAAATAACATGCTGTAGAAGGTGCTAAAACTGTGCAGCACAGTTCATGAGTTTTGTAGAATCAATAAAATCTTCCTTGTAAGTACCAGAATACAATGCAGTCCTTTTAAAAAAGTAAAAATAAAATAAAAACCAAACCGACCACCACCCAAAAAAACCCCATCAAACACAAACCTTCAAAACCCCCCCAAAACCAAAACCAAACACACACAAGCACACCCACACTCACCCCAAAACCAAACCAACAACCAGAAAAAAACACAAAAAAAACCCCACCTGGAGGATTGAACTATTGAAGGCAAATCCTGGAGGTCTGCTTTGAAGAAACACTCTTGTATGAAAACTGGAGTCCAAAGGAATTCTGTGACATTAAAAGAAAACAGAATTTCCTGTTGTAATAAAGCATACTCAGGGAACCTGTGGACCACTGTGCTGGGAAAGAACAGGTATATTAGCAAATGGATTACAACTGCTTTATTGACTTGCTCTCTTTAGTGTTCTGAAGCTGAAGTCATCTCTCTGGGCAATAAAACCTCTTGTCAGTACAGAAATGTAACTCCTGTTAATGTTAGAAAGTGGACGTTACTACTTATTGGCATAGGATTTAGCTTTGTCTATTCCTGACTAGCTCTCAAGTATGAGCATTTTGTCAGTAAACTTAAAATCCTTAATAAGTCTGTGCTTCTCCAGAGGTGGTGCAAAGTGCCACAAAATGTAGTAGCAGTACTTCAGTGTTCTCATGTGTTGGTTTAATAGAGTGTGTGTGTGTATGTACATATGCAAACATACAATTAATTTTAAAGTTAGGGTCGAGTACCAGGAACACTCTTGTCCGTGTTGTTGTCTATAGGTAGTTTAAGATTAATTTAAAGAATCATAAACTTTCTAAAATGGATACTGCTTTTAGTGCAGTGCGAAGTAAGGTGTTATTTTTTATTTTGTGGCCAAGAAAGGTAAAAAGGGACTGGTCTGGTGCTTTACTTCTTCAACATTTACTCTTTAAAACATGGTGCCTCATGCTTTGAATTAATTTTTTTTTTTTTCAGTATCTTTAACATTATTTCAGACCTATGGTGCAGAGATCCCATTTCATAAGATGCCTGTGATTAGCAGCTCATGAAATCCTTGTTAGAATGATGTCATCAGTCATAATTAGAGATATCATCTAACTTTTGAACGTTTTGAGGTTATTCTGATGATTCTGGCAGGTAAGGAGGTTGAGTGGGCAGAGGAGCAGCAGCAGCCCTGTTCTTTCAACAGGAACTGAGCTCCTTTCCTGCTTATTAGCTTCTTGCTTCAGACTCTTGTTTTCCTTCCACATGCTGCTGATTTTATAAGACCTTTCTCCCCAGTGCTAGAGATACCCACTGACAACTTAGTCTCTTTGAAACCTCTTTGTGTGCTTTTTCTGTGCTGGAGTGGAAAACCTCACTAAATTAATGACAAGCTCATTTTCAGGAACAAGCACATTCTCCTTTCAAGCATCTGCTCAGGGAGGGTGAGAGTTCATATTTTCATCAGCTGCTATGGTTGACTTTAGAGTCTTTTTGCTTAAATGGCTTGATTTATTTCAGTTATCAGAAATTTACACATTCAGAGCTCTGGTAATATGTACAAATATTTACAGATGGCAACAATAATTTGGAGTAATGTCCTGATAAATAGTCCTCTTCACAGCAATTAGCAGGGTATCCAGAAAGAACTGAAGCTACCGAAGGGTTTGGTAGACACAAGCAACAAGAGACAAATAGCTTATTCAGTGGAGATGGCTAATCTCCATTATGATTTTGAATTTGCTTTTTTCATCTTATTAGTATCTTATTAGTCTACACTACTGGAGAGAAGTGTCATCTAAACCAACTTTCTTCACTTCTGACAGAGTGTTTTGCAGAGCAATTGCTTGTACCCTCTGGATTTGACCAGCTCAGGGTTTGAGGAGAATTTTACATTTTGTGTCTCACCTGCTTTTTCAGGAGCTTTCAATATGATAAAATGGACATTTGTATGTACCCGGTGAGGCTGCTTCTCTCCACAGCTAAACAAGTATGTGCTTCTACACATTGCATCTTCTCCACAAGAAAGAAACAGGATTACTTTAAAGAGACTGCCTCTGTTTCTGTCAGGAAAAATAATAGCATTGGCAAGGTTTCATAGTCTAAAGCAGATCCTCTTTCCTCACCTCTTGGAAGTCATCAGTTGTAGAAAACAGCACAGTCTCTGGATCAGTCCCTGTGGAGATCTGGTCATGGTGACACTGATGCTTTCATCAGATGAAAGACTCTGCTGCTGTGACTGGGGCAAACCTGCCCTTGTACTAGTTCTTGCCCTTGCGCCAGGACTGGTGTTCATGTACGTGACTGTCTGGCAAACCAGACCAAAGGCACACGCACAAATGAAAACTAAACTTTTGGGGCAGAAGGAAGGGGAGGAAAAAGTTAATTTTCAGCCAGATCATGTCACTGATTTGTCATGGTTGCACCGTCATTGCTACTGGTAAAGGAAAAGGACAATGTGAAATCAGCTCTTCTGACAGCAGCATGCACTTGGGTTAGTCAGTGTAAAACTACTGCCCAAACCCTAGTCTGGAGAGACCTCTCATTTGGCAGGAGAATCAGAAGCACAGTTCTCCACAGCTTTTGGTTTGTCATGTTAAACATCTGGCTTAGTCAAAAACAGTGAATGAAAAGTTTTCCTGTCATTTGTTGTAACTATGAAGAGTACGTGGTATGGAATTCATGGAAGATATTGATATTCAAAACAGCCTCAGATCTCCTAAGGGCCTAGCATACTCTGAGGCCATAGCTGTATTCTGATCTGATTAGACTATGTCCACAAAAAACATGAAATTCCACAAATAAGGTGCCACAAATGCTACTTGATTACTGAGTGCAGCTTTTAAGGCCTTGTCCCTTCACCTCCCTGGAGATGAAATAATAAACAGATACTAACAAGAGCCTGATTGCTGCAACCTGAATAAGTCCTGAAAATATATCTCTTTCTGGAAGTTACAATGAGCTTCCTAAACAGGCTTCCTAAAATCAGGTAGTTCAATTTGTCAGGAGGAGGAAAGTGCTTGGGATGTGGAGATGACTGGTTACTGAAGCCTACGTACATTGTTATTTATCTGAAGGCTTCTAAGTCTATTGTAGCATGGTAGACCTAACTTCCATAGACATCCATAGAGGGTCATGTGTCAGTCTACTCCTTCTCCTTTCCAAATGCTCCTTTATTTGTTTCTTCCTTTGACAAAGTCCATTTCAAGTTACTCTAATCCTTTTGACCTCCAATATGCAGGGACCATCAGCTGTAATTGTCTCTTATCGGCACTGAAGTATTTGCAGAGAAGGCCATACCCTGCCCTCCCCTCATCTAGTTATAAAATAAACATCCCAGTAACTGTGTAAACATTGAGAATTCATAAATGATTGCAGAGCAGCTCCAATCCATCACAACAGGATCTTGATAAAGCTGAAGCTGGTCAATGTGAACTGTGTTGTAGCAGAGTTTCTTAACTACCCTGTATTTGTAATGTGAATCAACTGTTCCCATAGCGTGGATTTATGAAATAATTTTGTAATATGGCTGCCACTGTACACTCTGAAATAGAAGCCACATTAGTACCTTGCTAGCATGAAATACAGTGAAACTCATTTCATCTGATGGACTGGCTCAGGCTCTTGTTGGAGTTCAATACTCTCTGACCAAGTTCTTCTAGATGTGCCATATGTGGAGGGTTTAATGTTTATTAAGAGTTTTACTTGTTTGAAGTTATTTATGTTACCAGTCATCCAAAAATCAATTGTAAAGCTAATCCTGCATTTCTTGTGCATCCAGTATTCTCAACTGAAACCACTATCTTCATGTGCAAAGAACAAGTAATTGCGTTTCCATTTTTTACAAAGAGAAGTACTCTATAGAAATAAATTTAAAATTCTTTCAGAAAAATCAGGTTAAAAATGTTAATGGCTAGGGTGGTGCATTGTAGCCATGCCTAATATCAGAGAGCAAAATGGTGCTGTGTGGTAGGAGCTGGAGTTGATCTGTAAATGCTGCACACAGCTGCTCCTGTCTGAGGAGTACAGTATGCCCAGGTACTGCTGACTGGTAAATCCCAGATGACAGCACGCGGACAGCCACAGGATGCATGATGGTGCCTCATTGCCTTGCACCTCTGCAGCACTAGTGCCAAGCTCTCCTTTGATTTTGATACGTACAAGTCACTTTGAGACACTACATTAGGTAGCATGCCATGGGGACGAGGTGCTCTTCAATGTCTGAGCAGAGAACAGAAATCACAGCTTCTAAAAAGCTTTCAGAGATCAAAAAATAACCTCTAAAGCAAGCTTTGGTATGGGAATCAAAGATGCATCTAGTGATCAAACAAGAAGTCACCACGCTGTCCTCCATGTAGCACTTAATACTAAGTTGCTGAGAGTGATTTCAGCTTTAAGATGTCTGTATAAAACTTTTTTTCAAAGATCCCTGGTCACTTATCTCAGCAAATCCAGTCTTAACCAAGCTACGAAAAAGTATTACTTAACCTAAAGATATAAAAAAATTATTTGTGTAGTTAAACTGAAATGATGGAAGATTAAGTTATGGCAAATAACCCTGTTAAATGAGGGTCAGGTTGCTCTCTCAATCAAATAACTTCGCCAAATATTTACTGAAATAGAACAGACTCTTGTAAAAGTATAAGTACTTTGTTAGTTATTTAAATAAAAGAGCCTTACAAACCTTATTTGGTATGATTCTTTGATAGTGTTTATGAGGGTTTTTTGAATAGCAGGATTTCCATTGTGATTTTTCACTAGTAAAAAAAGTAACTTTTTTTTTTTTTCTGGCAAAGAAGATTTTCCCCATAAAAGTCTGATAGAAAGCATACTACTTAGTAAATTATGAGATATATTATAAATGCTCCATACGTGAACTTTACCACTAAATAAATATTTAATTAGAAAGGATGTTGCTATTCGTGGGATTTGACTAGATATTTTGTCTCTGTACAGCAACTTGTAATCTGCAAGTTCTGAATCCCTGATAAGAAAGTACTTAGAAATGCAGGGAGAAGGGGGCATGTTCCGGAAGAGAAAGCTTGCAGTCTTTTGCCCAAACATGCTTGTATTTTGCAGAACAGAAAAGAGAATTTTTTTTAAAAGGTAGTATTAGAGAATATACATAAGATAATGCAACATGAATATTGAGAGCAAATGTGCACATTTTCAGCCTCCCTGATCTTGCGGAGGTGGGAGTGCCTGTATTCGTGGCTTGCTTAGTCCTGTTGTGTACAATTCACAATACTCTTTAAAAAAAAAAAAAAAAAAAAAAAAAAAAAAAAAAAAAAAGGCTAAAAAGGAGCTAGGAAATACAAATTACTCTCTCATAGTGTAGAAATCCTGCATAAGGAAATTTAAGCACTTATGAAGTGAAAAGTAAAGTGGAATTACAGCTTGGACATTTCTTAATATATGGGAAAGAGCAGAATTACTTGATTAAGTCTCAGTGCCTTAGATATTAGTTCCTCATATCCAGTGTAATTACAAATGGGATGGGAAAGTGGTAAATGTTACCGAGTATGAATGGATGGGGTTCTGAAAGCTTCCCTCATGAACAGATTAGGCACTATTTGTTCACCAGAAAGTTAATCTGAATCTTCTTCTAAGTCATCCCCTGTTTAGTATATCTCAAGATCTAGCAACTGTAAGGGCATGGTCCATCTTAGCTGAATGGAGGGTTACTTATGATAGAAAATTTCACGTGAAAAAGGTCGGGTTGTGTTGGAGAGAGGTTGAAGCAGAGACTCGGCAATATTTTCAGACAGACTGTGTATGAAAAGCAATTTGGCCTGAAATCTTGAAGGCTGAAACGTCTGGCTGCAGATTTGAAAATAGTACTATGTCTGTGTAAGTTTTGCTGCTATTTTTAGGATTCTGATTGTGTAATCTGGAGTTGTGATGGTGAGCGTTTATGTGGGCCATTTCTTTGGCTCTGGTGGGAGTGGTCGTGGGAATAAGATTTACCAACACTAACAACTTCTACTTTCTAGTTTTCCTATTTTTGTCCAACCTAGCTTGAAGCATCTATAGGAAGTAGGTGCATATTGTACTGAGGCATTGATCGCAAGTACAGAGACATTCATTTCTTTCTTGATGGCCTACTCCGAAGGGATTTTGACACAGGACTCCATGGTAAGTCCTGGAACTATTGGAAGTGACTTAGTCCAAGAGAGGATCAAGCCTGGTGTTCTCCAGGCAAGGTCAGAAAACCAACCAGAAGCAAGCCACCAGAAGCTAGAACCATGAAATAAAATGGTGGCTGCTCACTTTATTTTACAAAGTCTCCATCCTGAAGTTCTGCCTGTCTGCACAACATAAGGAGTAATAGGATATAAAATTATTTTCAGTTGAAGACCAAAAAAGATCGTTGATATGACCATAGAAAAAGTGGAGTATGCTACGTTCCTAAAAAGACTTGCAGTCACCCAGTAGGAAAATGAAGCTAGCTAAGAGCTTGGCTGCCATCTAACTCTAAGCATAATCTCCTGTAATATTGTTTTAAAAGTCTGGAAGTATTCCAGATATGTGATCAGATTATTTGAGTCCAAATGATACCTAAGCAAGTGAGGCAATAAAGAGATTAACCATAAATGAAGCAACTAAAAACATGTCAAACAACTGAAAAAGGATCAGTAGAAATGGAAACAAACATAAGGGGAACATAGCAACAGTCAGTGTTGCTGGCTACGATAAGCTTGTATTAACTGGAAATAGAACTAAGTAATGTGAGGGATTGGAGAATAAAAGATAAAGGCAGTTTCAGTATGTGCTGTTGTAAACCATGCCATTTATGGAGGAATACAGCAGAATGTGCAGTTTAAACAAGCAATGTAAAAAGAGGAAAATAGATAATTCTGCGAATGAAATGCATTCTACATTTAAAACTCTTCAGTGAAAGAAAATTCAAAGCATTAGCAGTTTGTGCTTAACACAGAAAATACTGCTGGTGCAAGCAGATTGCACAGAATCTTTCCTGTGCAAGCATCTGCAGAACAATCAATCATTATTAAATGGCAATCTTTAACCGGTGACACTGTTTATATGAAAGGCGATTCCAGTGCTAAAGCCATGTGAAATATAATGGCAAAGTGAAATGTCTTTTTAGTAGGAGAAAAGAGAGACAAGCAATAGTAGCAAACTTGCAATACTTGAAAAATTGGGGAAAAAAAAAAACCCTGAAAATAGACAACAGGAAAGAAAATTAACAGCAAGATTGTGCAATTCTGTTAATGTGTTTCAAGGGCTTTGGAGTTTGCCAGTACTATGTACTATATGGCTCTACTTCAGCAGATTTTAAAGCATGAATGCACCTTATACCTGTAAGTATTCTCAAAGAGTTGAGGTTGTGTGTGTGGAAATCCAGCTGGGCGCTGATGTAATGCTTCAGGCTTTCTGCTCACAGCTTTCCTAGCATGCTTGTGGGTGGATTTCTTGCTGTCTTATACTGTACTTGCACACATGCTACAGATGGTCCCCTTGTGGGCAACAAATTTGGGTCTCTCTTCTATCTGTGGGCCAGCTATTAACAAATCTTAGAGGCTTCTACCCTTTAGCAGATATGGTAGGAAAGGTCAAAAGTGGGTTTGCGTGGGGGTAAACAAGTGATAGATGTACAAACAGTACAATCACTAAAACCCCCTTACTGTAGGAGACCAGACTAAAAAAAAGCAAGGCCTACTAATTAATGCAAGGAGAAACGTATCAGTTGTTTAACTGAAGGGTGTGTTGGGTTGAGTGAAAGAACATGTTGGATGGAGGAATGAACGGCTGGGACTCATTTGATTGTAACACTCAAAGAGCCAGACAATAGCGTCAGAATTTCTGCAAAGCAGAGAAATTCTCAAGAGAGCATGCTCATCTGCTGACTTGAATGAAATAGTGGGAAGAATAGCACCAGCCAAATGACTTTAATCCAGATTTGCTCCAGCGAATACTATTTGATGAGGCAAATTCCAGAATATTCGCTATAAATAAACTATTTGGACAGTGTCGATTCCTGTCTTCTATTAGTGTTCTGCACCGTGCTCCACTGGACACAAATGCAAATATTTGATGGGCACACAATATGTTTTGAGAAAAAATTGCAGAAACACACCAAAGCAGCATGCTAAAACCTGTGTTCTCTATTTGGAATTGAAACAGCATGCACATTTATTTATTTTTTAAATTGATAGAAATCACAGATACCAGGGAAGTACGCAGATGGGAAAGCCTGAAACAAACAGGAAAAAGTAGAGCAACTCTAGGCATGCTGGTGCCCTACAATGGAGGAAATGCTTCTTGTATATTTACTTGTATGTGGAAATCCTTACTTTATAATCTAGGTAAAACTCCTTTGTTATCTTTTCAAAGGTGAGGATGGGTGGGAAAGTGAGCTGCTTTTTAAACCACCTTGGCAATGTTGTTATGTTATCCAAAAGTCAAACTGTTGTTCAGCTGTTTCTGATCTGAACTTCAGCACCAATACAGTTGCAGTTGTAGTACCAGCAAAAGAAAAATTTCCAGCAAAACATGACTTCAAAAGCATTGAGCAGAGCAGAAGAGATAATCTGCATTTTAAAAAATTACAGACAAGACTGTAGGACTGTGGTAGATCCATGTGCTCTATATATGCATGGGCTGGGATTTCGATGTGCCCTTTTCAATGGCTATGTGTTATCCATGAATTTGGATTAAATGAACTTGAAAGTATAGCTTGATACTCTTGCTTTTCTAGCAAGCCAATTAGAAAAAATTCGTGGCTTTCCCACACCCTAGTCCCTTCATCCCCACTGCGCTCTCCTTATACTTCATTATCCCTTTGATTGCGCTCTTGAAATTGGTGCACTTGTGTGCTGATCTGCCTCTCTGAAGTGATACACCAAAGTTTCTAAGGCAGTGGCAGGGTCCTTTGTTTCAATGGTTCACTTTGCAGCAATGTCAAAAAAGAAGCTGTGCCAGTGTGAGAGAAAGGGAGAGAAGGAGGGTAGGGGATGCTCCTCTGCAGGAGGGGTCCTCTTAAATGAAGTGTGTTTCTGGAGGAAAGGTATTATCACTGCATCCTTCAGGCATTGCATCTCAAGTCTTTGAAGTCTGTAGATGACGATCACAATCTAGAAGGTAAATGTAGTGAAACTCATAATTGCTCATACCATTTTTTTTTAAATTTTTTTTTTTTTAAGTGATTCTACGAGTGATTTGAGGAAGCTCACTAAAAGCCATGTGCTGTATTCTGGCCATAAGGGTCTATGGCATTTCTCCCTAGGACATAGAGATTATCTGTCAGTTCCTACTTTATTTAAGTTTTAACCGGAAACTGAACTGCTGCTGGGGACCACAAACAGCTCAGTCAAGTCCATTCTGCAAAGAGTCTCAGAGCAAACAAATTAAGAGATTAGTCATGCCAGCTTATTGGGCCTCTGTTCCCAATAAAGTAAAGATATTCAAAAGCTTACAAGCCCAGATTCTAGTTTTTAATATCTAAATTATTATTGTTGTTGTCATTATTTGGTTTAGATTTAGAAATGCCAAGTACTGAAAAAATATAAGACTGCTGTGGTTTTTTGCCTGCACAAACCCACCCACAATTCTCGCTGTAATATAACATCACCTTCCATCAGGGCAACCATTGTCAGGAACAAAAAAAATCAGTATGGCCAAGTATTTCCCACTGCCTACACCCAGTCAGGAGGTTGTTGGATAAATTTGATTTAGCCTGCACACAGATGGAAGCAGGATACTGAGGGAGTTTGGGTTTTTTCTTCCTTTTCATTGGTATCTCAAAGAAATAAATAGACCTGTTAAACTCAGAAAATCTATTTGATTCCAGCTTCAGAAGCGCAAGAAAAGGTCTAGAGAAGTAAAAATCTCCCTCTTTCTCTGTGAGCAGATATAAATATTTCCATTTAGAATTTCAATTTTTTGAATGCTGATTATTATAAAAAATATATGATATTCAGTCAATGAAAGTATATATTTTGACTTTATAATCATGTTACCTAAAATCTCAAAGTGGATAGAATGTCAGACCCCTGACTTAGACATACCCAATTTTGACAGGTCAAAGTGGCTTTGAGTTTGGGCGTTTTTAGTTTGTTGCTTTTGGGATATTTTTTTTGATCAGGACATTTTTCAAAAATAGCTCTTCCTTATGAGGAATTTTTGATAAATCGGGATTTTTTTTTTTTTATCCTGAAATGAAAACTTCCTGCTGAGACATTGGCCAAAACTTCTCACTTCTAGGTTTTGGACTAGGGACTTGAGCTATCCCTAATCTTATCAAATATCTATTTGATAGAACACATCCTCAAAGGAATGCTATAAAATGAAATTAAGGAAATTTAACTGAAGTAGTCCATTAAAAAAATTCCTTGATTAAGGGATAAATTGCCAATGCTAAGGAAAATCAGCCCTGAGGTTTTGCAGCTATTCACTGGGAAACTTAGTATGGTACAAACAGATTTGGGTTAAAAGCCAGACATATAACAGCTGTGTTGCTGGAAAATGGGGACATCTTATTCTAAATATTTTAAGTCAAAATAAATGTTTAAAAAAATCTGCTATGCTTCAAAATGGTCTCCTGTGAGCAATCCCATTATTTTCAGGGGAATGAGGACTATTTAACTGTTCCTAGATCTTGTCCTTAACTGGTGATGTATTTATATTCCTGATTCAGGGAAAAAAAATGGAGAAAATCCTGAATTCTGGAGAATGTAGTCGAAGTTACTTGGGTCCCTTACAAAAACAACTTTTTAAAATACAAAGAAAAATAGATCTGTCAAAAAAACTGAGAGTATTTGATTTCTAACTTCAGCATAACCAATAGGTCTAGCTATTTCTTAGAGGTTTTTTAAATAAATAAAGCACGTGGGGAGTGGTGGGCAGAGGAGCTTGTATTTCACTTCCCACCACCTTAGCGCCGGGAAGAGCTCAGTCAGTAGGAGTCCCAGGGTGGTGGCTCCTGGGCCAAGTTAGAGGGAAGCAGCAGAAGAATGGATGCGAGCTACAGGGGTCAGTGTGCTACGTTTTGCTTACAGCAAATGGGTAACTCCTTTAGGAAACAGGGGAATATGAGAATGGTAACTGTTAATCATTGACTCATTATCAGTGCTCAGTAGAGATGCTGTATTTACCAGTAACCTGCTGGGTGACACAGAGTGGTGAAACCCTCAGACCGTGAAGAAATGATCATACCTTGATCCTGCTACAGACACGTCAATTATGAAGAGCTGGTTTGGGTTCTAGCTCTTAGAGAAAGTTATCTCTGCTTGGAGAGGCAGAAATGAAGAGGGTCACTGATGCATGATTACTAAATAAGAGTTTGTGACAAGCGACACTGGTGGTAAATTGAGCACTTGCTTGGGTATGAGATGGGATGAAATTCAAAGAGCAGTGGGATTCGGGAGGTCTGGTCTGGGAACAGCAGGTGTGTGGATTCTGCCACCAACACTGAAGGAACCCCCTTTGCAGGGATGTTTCTATGGGTTGGACACTTCTATTCTGCCTCCTGTACTAGCTAAACTTACAAGAACTTCCTGTTCTTGCAACTTTGCTTGTAAAATTTGTTCAAAACTATCCAACTAGCCTCTCCCTTCCAGAGTTCCCAAGGGTGAAGATAAAACTGCCTTAAGTGGCCAGTATGAAACTTACATCTCTGTTACACTCAAGCTTTCATGCAAAAAGTGAACCACAGGACTTTGGGTGGGGGAGAGGATGTGTGTTTCTACATCCTCTACACTGAGGAACGTAGCTGTTCATGTTTCGGTGTAGCAGTTCAGCCCAATTCCTTCAGGGGCCGGGGATCTGCAAATATTTGACGAATCTGAATTTAGCATGTTGAATCCTCTATGGAGTCTCTCCTTGCTTAATGTGCTCCATTTCCACAGTGGTCCTGGGTGTTGGGAGAAAGCAGGTATCTTGCCCAGGTCAGTGGGCCTGTCCTAATTTGGGACTCCAAGGCTGGACAGCCTGTCCTGCAGCAACATCTCCTGGCAATTGGAAACATTTGGGGTGCTTGGCACCAGAGCCTGGGAACACGACACCTACCTCTCTGCAGATCCAGCACTCCCCAAAGTAAACCCATTCTCCTTTCATTGCTTAAAGCAGCAACCTAATTAGAAATGAAGCAGCTTGGAAATATCTGGGGCAGGGAGAAGCTGGGATGGGAGTTAGGAGAAGAGAAGGAACAGGGCAGGTTGACTCTTCTGAGTCACGTTTGGTTGGAGTCCAGCTCTTGCACGTTCCGCTGCAGCCCAGTGACCCATAAGTGATTTGACCACAGTGACTGCCTACTCATACGGGCAATATGATGTGCTGACCTACTTTAAAATACTTGATTTCAGCTAAGTCCCACTCTGCAGACCCAGCAGTAGGCTTGCTTCAACGCCTGCCTTATTTTCCTTTCTCAGACTAACTCTTTAGTGGAATAATTACTGTGCAAACTCCAAAGCCCAGCAAGCTGCTCCGCATTCCAGTTTCACAGGAAGTAAAATCTGAGCTTGCCAAGTCTGCTTGCTCATCTGCAGCCAGTCAGCATCCCAAATTCCTGCGCCTGTTAGCAGGGGGTTACGTAACAGGCACACGCCAGGTCTGTGACTTTTTTTTTAAATATGGAAAACCAGAAATGAATGAGTGTGATGTGGCAGGAAGCAGCTTGTGTGAAAGGCACAAATGGAGATTGAAAGATGACAGTAATATGTTTTCAATACTAAGTTAAAGCAGTGAAATACTCGCTTGAGCAGCAACTCTCAGGTCCCTGTGGCTGGCTTTAAAAGGTATAAATTAAGTAAACCTCAAAAATGGCATGGTCAATTTATTTGACAGCATGAGCTTGAATTACCCTAACAGCTGGTTTAAAAACTGTTCTCTTAAGAGAGAGACAGAAGTATCGAGGCAGCTGTCTTTCTTTTTGGAAACATGATGATGAAAGCAACAGGGTTACAATAGTAACCTCCTCCTGGAAGGAGACAAAGCAGTTAAGGTCTGAACCACTATGTCAGGGCCCTGGGTGCACCACCAGCCCAACCAGCCTCCCCTGGGGCTGTGCTTCAGCTCAAGCTTTGTAAGTGTGCCTGTCTCTAGCCCTAGCCCTGCCTCCTGGATGGGTCTGGGGTCTGTGTTGTGGCCTTGTCTCCAGCTCTGTCTCCTTTTGTTACTGACTGGACCCTCTGACAAGACCCTGGACCCAGTTTATATCTCTTTTGCTTTATCGGGGGCTGCCGATGTGCCAGTGCCCTGCTCTGCCTGTCCTGTTCACGTGCCGAGGGGTTGCACCTTGTCAGTGAGGAGGCTGTCTGCACCATTGTCACCTCGGCTCCTGGCTCACATCCCTTCATGGAGCAGCCCTGCTCCTGCTGCTCCCTGGCACGCTACTCTTTACTGGCCTTCAGCAAGCATTTCCTTGCTGCTGAATCGCAGCCGGTGCTCATACTGGGAGGTACTGGACAGCTGGCCCACAGCAATACATACCAACTCTGCAGCAGTGTGTCTGCTAAACTCTCCTGCGCTTCATTAAACTACTACAAAAGCTGATGGAAATCAACTTCATCCTGAGCAGGATTGTGCTATTCATGCATCTCGAGGGGTGACAAAACTTCTCAAGGTGTCTGGCGGCGCATGTACTCAGACTAAGCTGATTGCCAGCATGTTTCCTGACCTCTCTTTCCAGGTCATATCTTTTCCCCGTGTACTAGGGACATCGATTGCTTCTTGGGATGAACTCAGACTTTTGTTTAACAAATTTCCTGTTGTTGTGGGGACCAGAGCAGGGGCGTCGCTCAGTTTCTTCAGTGTTCTTCCTACAGTGTGTTACCAGGCTTTGGGGCTCTCACTGCAAGCCTGAACCTTGCTGATGTTTATTGAGAAGTATTTTATAGCCTGTGGTGATATTTGGAGCTCTTCAGGGCTCAATAGCTATAATGCAGAGATCTTAGACTTGAGCAAACAGAACTCTTAAGCAAGATCCCTGTCTTGGTTTCCTCCCCAAAAAGAGGAGATGATACAAGGAGGAAACTTCTTTTTTTTTGCTCTATACCAGGTGTGAAATTTGGGGGATGCCCGATCTCTGATAGGGAGGCTTGGGACAGCTGTGATGTCCTCTGCTAGGATGCAAAAAGGCAGTTCCTGCCTACTTTTTCTGGCATGAACAACATGAGGGGGAAAAAAAAAAAAAAAAGCCTGGCATGCAAGCAGGACAGACTAGGATCCTGCCTCCACGCCTGCTGCAGTGGAGGGTCAGGTCAGTGGCATGGGCGCTAAGGAGCGAGCTGTGCTGTGCTAAAACCTGGTGTTGTGTGCGTGTTGCCTTCCCTCCTTCCCTCATACTGGCTGGCCCTAAGCAGCTCTGCCCCAGAAGGCAAGACCTCCCCTGGCAAAGCCCACCTGAGCCTTGGTAACTCCATGCTTACCTGCCAAGGTTGTGCTCATGTATTATAGATGGGCTAACCCTCCCTGAACCAGGACCTGCAGCTCCAGCAGCACAGCCATGGCTGGGCTTCACCTGGTTGGAAATGATCGAATACTATCTAAAAGCAAACCTGTGTTTTGAAAGGAATGTATAGTAAAACCTTGCTAAAAATCAGCGAATTTTGAACTGAGGTGGGAGATGGTCATTTCTGAAGATTAACTAGAGATAGGAGGGGGGAGGGGAACAGTATGCCTGTCCTGTAGCATTAGAATCAAAATTCAAAAAAGACAGAGGGGAATTGGGCCATAATTAATTTACCAGGATGCTATAGCTCTCATTTCACTGTGCTACAGTAATAACTAAATGAAAATCCAGATTGTGTCTGAGCACATGAAGAAATAAACAGTTCCTGTGTATTTCAGAGAAGAATGAATTTCGCCTTGCTGTGGTTCCTCAGTTTACTCGGACATGGTTGTTATCAGGATAGTACATTCTTTAAAGATGAACTAAACTTGTTTTGTTTTGAAATGACATGCTTCTATCATTATCAACAACTGAAGCAAGACACTTTGTAAACTTTTCTTGTATTACAGTTTTATAATGACAAAAACAGGCTAAAATATATGTATGAAATTTAGAAGGTCATGAGGTACTGCCCATATCTTTTGGGGGTATATTCTCTGGTTCCTCTGAAAGGATTGTTAACCTGATGCTGGAGAATTCTGGTGCCTCAAGCAGTGCCCCATCTGAAAGATCACTTAAAAACTATGGCTCTCTAGGGATGAGAAGGAGTATCTTACGGGCTTCTAACACTGTTTATTATTATGAAAGCTAATGGAAAAATCAGATTTGGAAAAGATATTATGCAGATTCTGTGCTACTAGAAATCCAGCAATTTTATAAAGAATTTTAATTCTTTCTGCTACAGATCTCCCGTCCCTTTCTTTGTGCTTCACTGTGGGGTCTCTTTCTACAGAGGCAGTCAAATTTGTGTGAAAATCCAAGCAGGGCTTTGGTCCTTCGTGCTGGCCTGACCAGGCAGGTACAGCAAACGCTTGTACAGGCTGTTGACCATTTTTAGATCTGATTTTAAAATAATGTGTAGAGTATTTAATAGAAGGAATTTTATAAACAAAATAAAATTTATAAAAGATAAACTTGATATTATACTTTTTTGTTGTTGAGATATTTTTTTTTAAAACTATGAATGAAAACACTTCCTAGTACACTTAAATGTTCCATATTGCATTTGTTTCTATCTGGGGCATATTCCTATTGTTCAGATTGCTTGCACTTACTTGTGCACATTCATCCCTATGATGGATAATCATCTTTTGTGCAGCTAAAGTTTCTGGGAAAACAGTCTGTTTCAGCAAACTCAACTGTGTAGGAAAGGAAGAATTTGCACATATGACTGCAACTCTCACATGTGAAGGGAGTAAATTCATTTAACCTTTTAAGAGAAAGGCTTAAGCTTTCTTCCATAGATTCCTCTTAAATGGATCATTTAACTTGCTGCTTCACTGTATGCTTTAGAAACTAGGAAGGACTAGAAAATACTTTTTTTTTTTTTTTTTTTTTTTCCAGTTGTGGCAAGACTTGAGCATCTTGTGACCCTTTTACCTCTTCCTCCCAAATGACATGTGCATCTGCAGCTTTTTGGAGAAGAAAACTGTAAGAAAGAGGTATTTTCAGTGTAACTTGATTAGCAAGTCAGTGGCTGTGTGTCTGGAGAACCAGTGAAGGATTTGTGTGCCAGTTTGTCTTTGTAGCCAATAACCTTTTTGCAGGAATATGCTCATTTATTCACAGACTGCTTATGTACCTCTGGCATAGACTTTTTTTTTTAAACCAGCAGATCTTGCAGTCGATTTCACAACCGCCCTTATCTCCTAGATGTGTTGCTTGCCAACTGTAATTAACAGACTGAGTTTTATAGGCAATGCATGAGCATGTTCTCTAGGTATGTCCTAATTCTGGCAAAAGTTGCATTATCCAGGCCTTACTATGAACTATATTTCTGTATGAAATCCTAGCATGCGTGTGTATATTGAGCAGGCTGTTGAGATGGCTGTTGGAAACTTATCTTTAAAGCTTTATTGCAAGCCAGAATATTTTGAAACTTGGCATACTGCTTTTGGAGTGGGTGCAGTTCATTTAGTTAAATCTGGGTCTGTCTCCTGCTCTCTTTTTACAGTCCAGGTTCCCTAGGGTAGAGGGAAGTACCTAATTGCAAATCCATCTTGCCAAGTACTTGGCAACTGGAGCTTCCCCCCACAATGGAGTTTGTCTCTGAAGCAGATAATGTCCATTTGGAATAACCTGATGCTTTCGGCTAGAAAAGGGCAAAGAGTTTTGAAGAATAGTTTAGATATTAGACTCAAGTATTTGTAACACACTCATTTCTAGACACTGTGGTTACGATACTTTTTTAACATGTCATTAGTTGCGAAGAGTGTAACAACCTTAACTCTGTTTTTTCACCTTCTCTTGCACTTCCGTCCTTGCCCACTATTGGTTTAATGTGGCATTTTAGGATATTTGGGCCAACAATCAGGTTATGAAAACATTTTGTACCTATGTAGCACACGAATAAATATATATATTTCATTTTCAAGAAATTTATGTGCTTTATTTGAATCAGCTAGAATGCTAGAGTTTGAGAAGTACTTTTATGGCTTTGTGTACGTTACAGAAATCTGGCATCTGAGTCAGTGTTTGCCGTATGTGCATACCAAGGAGCACATATCAGTAGAGCAGAGGTACCAGCAGAATTAAGGGCTGCAGTTGCTGCTAGTCAGTCCTGTAAATCTGCAATACTGCGGAGTCAGCACAGGCCCCACTCGAGCAGAAACCTAAACATCTGTTTAACTTTAGGCATGTGCTTAAGCTTCTTTGACGTGAGCTGCTAAGGGGGTGGGTTTGGTTTTAATCACTATTCTGAGTGCTATACTTTACAAGGTTATGCTTAGGAAGCACTTTTCAAGCAGGATGGAGTTTGATCCCTAGCTTCAGCCTGCCTTTGCATAGTGGTGCAAGGCATAGGCATGCAGTCCCAAAATTTCTCTCTTCCCTTTCTTTCTTTCTTTCTTTCCATATGCTAGGTTTGCAGAGGGGGGAACCTTGTGTGCCCCAACCTAAAAGAGAGCTGTAGCTTGTTCCTGCAAATCTCCAATCTGGGGACTGCAGGGCTGCTGGGTGCATGCCTGCCCCAGCATACAAATAGCCTACAAAATGTTCTCATTTCGCTTTGAGATGGCATGGTGTGTTCAGTAATACTTCAGTGCGTAGGCTGACCAGTATTCGTGCAATTATCTGAGGGACTCTGGCTGTGAAAACTTGCAGTGGGCTTGTTCCTTTTACTCCTCCAAGCTATGAAAAAAAATTGCTCTTCTTTTTGGATTGAATTTCATTCCCATTTCATTTTGTTGCTGCTCCTCCTGTGTGTTTCTCTCATCTATTTTTTTTCTGCTTTTTGCCTGTCCAGACTCTTTCTGTACTCATGCTGATTATTAGCTGGAATAGCCTGTGTATGTATATTCTATATATTATTCTATAATAAAGTTCTGAATTAAAATCACAGTTGTCCTAGCTCTTATGATAGCATGGTCAAAGAGAACCTTTTGAGAACTGTGGCTGAAAATGCTTGGAGGAAATTACATTCTTCCCCTGACACTGATGTGATATCTGAAAAGCTACTGGCAAAATAGCACTAGCCTGTTGAAGCCTTTCAGCTGAACTCTGTTCTCCCAAAGAGTGCAAACCGCTGCTTTGTTCCAGCCAAATGAAGGAACTCAACTTGGAGGCCTCTTCTGACTCCTTGGTCACCAGCAAGTTTGGAAGAGTTGTTGAAGATCCCTCCTGTGCTTAGGTCTGGTATACTTAATTATGTGTTATAAATTTGATAAACTCATTTTGGGGAAGGAGAATGTAAAAGTCGAAGGGGGTGGGAGGGAAACACCTTTTGCTTATTGCTGCTAGAAAGACTTAATTGTGAACTGATGGCAATAAGGCTTAACAAGAAACGGTGTGTTTCTGCTAACAGAGCAACAGGAAGATCTCCCTCCAAGTGGGGGGATGTTAATGACTTGTTACAGTTTGTTTGATGGGAATTTGAATTTATTGTGGTATCTGGTAGCATCCATCTTTCAGTTCTTCATCTGTTTTGATAAGGAAAAAATCCTGTGCTGCTGTATCCAACTCTGTTCCTCCTGATAAATAAGCTGCATATCTTTAAAAGCCATCTATTACCCTCTGTTTGTCAGTTTTATAAACTGGAAAAGATTAGCGGGAAGAGAAAGGGAGGGTTGCTGCTTGTGTTGTATGCAGGGCCCAAGGGTGTCAGGGAGGCGGCAGGCTGCTGCCTCTGAGCAGGGGGCTGGGGGGCGAAAGCCCTGCCAGGGCACGTCCCTGCTGCTGCCTCCACACCTGCAGCTCCTGCCCCGAAACCCTGCACGGCCCCAGGCGTGAGGAAACACCCGCGCACGGCCCTGTGACGTTCTCTGGGCCCGGGCAGCTGCTGGAGCTGACTGTTTGGACCGATGTGAACTGCTGAAGAATAATTTCTTCTGCTGGGCCGTAAGTGGTGCCCTGGAAGAGCTGCCCTCCTGGTAACCACCACCTCGAGAGCCTGCGGCCGGCAGAGCTCCTCCTCTGCATCTGCGGCTCTCTTGCTCAGGCACATGGGACACTTTTAAAACTGTGCCAGCCGCAATGCTTTTGGGACCACGAGTTGCCCCTGCCCCAGACACTGAAACTAGCTGAGGTAGTTTAGCACTACATCCCCACTTTCCTCCATCCCTTCCTTAGCAGACTTCCAGAAAGTGATGGGCATGGGGATGCCTGCCATCCAGGCACACAAAGCTCAGAGAATGAGCACAGCCATCTAGAGCTGACTTACCCCTGCCTCAGCACCTAACAGCGCTTTTTGAAACACACATGCACACACAAATGAGGCCACGAAGCCATCTCAGGGCACTGCTGATCAGAGTTGTCCTGGTCTCTCAGAGGTGACCACCCACCTCCCCACTGTCTGTAATGATTGCAGGTGTGTTTCTTGTGCTACCTGAACTTTTCTTTTGACCTCTTATTTAAAGTAGTCCTAGTTTTTGCAGAAGCCTTTCTTGTTATTTCCCGTAAAATCATGAGAAGCAATTACTTTCCAAACTCCAGTTTGTTGCACTGGAAGATACAAAATAGACCTCCTGGGATTAACCTAAACAATATGCACTTGGCTGAATCACAGCACTGCATTTCTCCCCTGGATATTCTGAGACTTCTTTGAACATTGCAAATTAGCATTTCACTTAGGCTGATACTAGCAATAGGGGATGAGTGACATTAAAATATTAAAGTTGTGTGGTAAATCTAATTTTCAGATTTGCATGCCAAAGCTTAACATGTACTGAGGTGCTTAAAACTGACATAGAGACGTTGTAGCTACAATTTAGATGTGTGGTATGTCTCAGCATTTCATGGCCCTGATATACAAATGTTACAGGGTTAAAACCAGTGAGTTGTAAGCACGGTGGTATGGCTACCTCTTTTTAATAGTTAGTATGTAATAGAACAAAACAATACCATCTCACAAACTCTGATTATGGTCAGTCAGCACTTGAAAAATAATAGGTTTGGTAAGTTTAATTTTTTACCTCAAATTTTACTGGGAGGCTGTAGGCAGAGTGAAGCGTGTCCAGATTATACTCTCATCTCCAAGGATCAGTATGTAGTCCTAAAGGTGGTGCGAGAGCAGGAGCTGTGTGGTTCAGCAGCAATCAGCTGAAGTGGCACAATAATGTCCTACCAAATTCGTTAGGATCCAAAATGGCTAGAAACTGTAGGTTTTATTAATCAGTTTTATGTGCTCTATGAAAATCGTAGGTGATGTATCTTCATGGGAATGTTTCAAGGAAAAGCCCTAGATTAAGTCTTGTTTTATAAGTTCTGAAAGAAGGCCAGGGAATGCAGTTCTGGAGCACTGTTGGTCCAGTATATTTGCATCCATGTCCAAAATAATTTACCAGGGATTATGCAGTCCTCATTTTGCTGGCTGCTATGACATTTACCATATCTAAGGCATAATGCATCAAATTTATCGAATCATTGATTTTTAGCAAGTGAAAAGCATAGCAACTGGGAGGTAACTCAAACCACTCTCCCCTCCCAGAATGGGCTCCCTGTAAGAGAATATTCCAGAATACTGTGATTTTTACAAAGAAAACTGGGGTAAATACCTATAAATTCAAACTACATACTGTTTTTTCATGAAGCAACTATAATGAATGTGACTCAAGTTACAGAGCTAGTTGCAAGCAAACCCACAATGGAAAACGTATGCCAGATTGTACACGTGAAGGATCCCAGCAGGCGATAATTGCTTGGCTGCAAGCTGCGCGCAGGACAATACTGTGCTGCCGTGAATTCTCCGTGGTAAACCACCCTAGTTCCATCCATTAAAACAAAAAGTACTAAAGGAACAAAAAGATCCCTGATCTGAGTCTTGTACCGCCCTGCAGTAAGTCAGCTATCGTAATCCCCTCACTTCTGGGATGTGGAAGGAGCCCCACGAGTAGCTGAGGCAGCCCGTGGGAGTGGGCTGGCAATCAGAAGGCAGAATAACTTTTGGGGAAGTTTTGAAAGCAACTTTGAAACAAATTTTATAGCTGAATATGAATCTGGTCAAGGAAAAAGATGTTGATTTGTTTATAGAAGCAAGAAAAAGGCTGGCTGTAGCATTTTGTGTCCTCTGAGTTCAGTTTACTGTCTCACTTCAGCACTTTCCTCCAGTGTAAGACAGACAGGTGCGTAGACACGTAGTAGAAATTTCAGCAGAAGTTAAACTTCCTCTTTCAGTTGAAATTGGTATTCCCAGATCAGATAAAACAGGACTACAGACAAGAAAAATGAAATGCTATAGAGAACTCTAGAATTTCTTACTATGCTGCCAAGTCCAAGTGAAGGTTTTGATAAAGAAACTGAGATCATTGGAACAAGCAAATGGATAGTAGAACAGAAGCAGGACTCTAGAGAGGACTCCTAGGACACTTGGAAATGGAAATAATTGGTGGTTTGCACATAATGCCCAGTAACATTCAAAGCAGCAAAAGAATCATTAAAGATGTACCTTGTAGCAACACAGAGTGCAGGAATCTGATCCTCTGGCAGGATTTTTGGGGAGAGGTGATGAGAGGAATCAGGAATGGAAAGTACAAGAGATTTTATCAATGAGCTGCCTCCTGCTAGACATGACCTGTGGCATTAATTAAACCAAATTATATAACCTTTCCTCATAAAAAGTTAATTTTCTTCAAATATTCCAATTGTTAGGTTACATCCCTACTTCTTCACATTAAGAAGCAAGACTAATTGTGCATTATTTGTTAGAAAGAGTTTGTTTATGCCATATAAAAGAAATGGATCAAATGGATACCTTAGGTAAAACACTTCTTAGCACTAGTATTTTCGAAACAAAGGTATCATTAGGGTTTAGATTAAAATCTGACTCTTCTGAAAACCATGGAAGAACTTTATGCGAGAAAGCAAATAGCATGTAACAAAACCACCCTCTTCCCTGCCATATCCCCACAGGAGGATTTAAGTCTTTCCAGAAATTGAATAAATGATACTCTGGGGATACTCTGGAATGCTTATAGTGGTTATTTTTTAACATGATACAATAAAGCATTGTATAGGGATAATATTCTTGCAGAGTCAAAGGCAATGAAAATAAAAAGGGCTGAGTCATGGAGAGGCAGAATTAAGTATACAACAGGCACATTTAAAATCCCTTGGTTATCTGAGTTATGCTGTACCTTCCTGATGCAAAATACCCAATTTACTGGACCCTCACCTCAGTGGTACCAGAAATTTTTTGTTACCAGAGTAACAAAACTCTATATGCTGGCCTTTGTAAGCATATGATCAAAGGGAGTATCCAATTTCCACCCACTGTGTGCAGGCTGCCAATTTAAATATTTACTACCCCTTGAACTGGCCAGCCAGGAACGCAGCAGCAGCAAGGAGTATGAACCACACATGTACTGCCACTGACCTGGTACATGTTCTGTTTTCTGGAAAAGATCCAAGAGGAATTTGAGGTGAACGTGCTGTGGCTACATTAGCAGAAAAATTCACTATGTGCTTTAAAAAAAACAAACATACAACCCCCTGCCTCTTCCTCCCCCCCCCCCCCCCCCCCCCCCCAAAAAAAAAAAAAAGAAAACTATTTACAACTATGCTGCAGTAAGGACATTGCTTGAGGAATGTCTCAGAGAATTGTCCTTGCTATAAGCCTACGAATTGAGAGACATTGTTTTATTACAGAATAGGAATTCATGAAGCCATTAAGTGTTAATTTCCTTTAAAATGCTGCTTTTCTATTAAGTGCCTTCAAAGGTTAGTCATTTTCTCCCCAGAGCCAAAGTGTCTTTGAAATGTGGTGATAAACTGAACAAATGAGGGAAAACCATTTTGTTTTTTTTTTTACTTCTGTTGTGTTGTGCACTCTGCCTTCAGGAGGTAGGAAAATTTCAGGTGTGCCCTGCTAAATGCAAACACTTTCTTTTACATATGTCATCTAGTTCAGAAGAACATACCTCTTCATCACCAACAAATATTTGAAGAAGCTTTAAAGATTTTCTTCTTTTTCTTTGCATTTTGCTGACTAGTAGAATGTAATGGTCAGAAAGATGCTAGGAAAATAAATCATCTTTGTAAAGGAAATATTTTTTGCTTGGCAGTCATATCCAAAATAAGATGTTTCACTGTAGCCAGCACAGATTAAAAAGCCCCACCATGAGTTTGATGTGTATTTTATTCCTGCAAAACCACAATGCACTGATTGCTAGATTACCCGTGTCGGAGGCGCCCTGGAATGAAAATCTCCTTCATGTTCTACCTTAAGGTCCAACATAGCTCCCAACCATAGGAACTTGGCTGGATGTCGGGCAGTTATGGAAACACTTTAGAATCCCATCACACCTGGTGTCCTCAAGAGGCCACTCAAAGATTCAGGAGAGCCTTTTGCACCTGCACAGGAAGCCTTGGCTGCATATTGGTTCCACATTGCTTTTACTTTCTGGAGAGCAGAGAATATATAAACTCTAGATATGGCAAATACATAAAATAAGGAGGATACTGAATATTCTCACACAGAATATTGCTGTCCTGTTTATTTTCTTATCCACATAGTATTTTGCTTTAAATAAACACTCAGTGAGTCCAATCTCAAAAGTAATAGGACTATAAACTCAACAGAATTTAGAATTTCATTTATCCCTTATTATCAGTATTATCCAGAAAAAGTTTGTTGCTGTTTTGCAGGTGTTTCCTCAGGCACTCTTAATAAGATGTCCTCCTGCTTCCTAATTATAATTTACAACTAGGAAAAATATCATAAACTTAACACATGCCACAAGTTCCTCACCTAACCTTAGTACTGAGAATAAGCTAGTCTTCCCTATGCTAGATACACAGATGTATTTAGATTTGCTCCCAGCATGCTGTTCTCAGGATTCTAGATATCAGTTGCTCTTCATCTTTCAAGTCCATGCTGCTTTTTGCTGCTGTTTTTGGTTTCTTTCCGATTTATTAATATCCTTGTCATAGCATGATGTCCAGAACTTAACAGTAATCCAGCTGCAGCCTCACGACTGCTGAATGTGTGTTGCAGCAACGTCATTTCTGTGTGGAGTTTCTTCTAATTGCGGCTCTCATGGTAGGAGATTCACATTCAGTTTATAAACATCTCAAATCATGTAATTAAACTTTAATCTTGATACTTGGCTCTTACCTATGGCTTTGCGAGATTCTTGGAACCACAGGAGACAGAAGCAGAAAACTCAGTGGCAACCACTGCACACATCTAGTGTTTTCTTGCTGTTTTCCTTAATTTTACCTTTTTTTTTTTTCCTATTGATAGCCCACTGCATTTAACAGTGGCTTTCATTCTTTTGTAGAGTGCTACAAAAAGTACTTCATAAGCATATGCTTGTTGACACATTTTTTTTTTTTTTTTTCCCACTTTATCCTTCCTCCCGAAAAAACCCTCTCCAGGTTTTAAATAAATAGCTATCTGGAAGAAGGAATTACAACGTGTTCTTCTAGCTTGTTATGGAATATACTGAGCTTAGAATTGTTCCTTACAGAATTTTATTTACCCTTAATGTTTTGGTAAAAAACACCATTAGCAATGGTTTTCCCTTTTTGGCCATTAAACTTATGCAGTGGTTAATTGTTGTAGTGCCTGCTGCAAAGAGCTGCTCAATGCTGTGGTTAGCAGGAAAGCTTAAAAATCTGAAGTTGTTTAGAAAGTTCACAATAGATAGTTGACATATTTTTGCCTGTTGTCAGCTAGTGCTCTCATAAGACCATAGACAGCATGAGTGAACGTAGGAGGAAACAATACATCTGCAGACACTGGCAGACAGCATTGCTTGCCAAATTTGGCCACAGTTCCTTTAGATAAATAATTTCTCAGTGACGTGCTGTGTTGAAATTATATAAACAGCAAAAATTACTAAGACCTGGGCCCCAGGGTCTTGTGGGTTTCAAGATTTTCTGCAATCAATATTCTGACATCTGCAAATATTTTTCTCTAACGGCTGATGCCAGGAACAGAGCAACATTACCATCACTTTCTATGTATTCAAATTTTGAATATATTGAAATAATGTATCTTCAGCCCCAGCTGCGGTCAGGACCTTTGCACTATCATAACCACCAGCTCATATGAGAAGGCTTATACAAAAGTTATCAAAGCAGCAATCTTTTCTCAGAATGGCTTGTAACCTCTTATAGCAACAACTCCATTAGCATTTCAAGAACTGTACATGGGAAAACACTATTAAGTTTCAGTCTCCAGAATTAGCAAGGGTTTTAGAGTAACTTCTGCTGAACATAATGTAACTTACTTTGCACATTGAATGTACGGGGTTAGAGGTTATTAAGGCTGTTTTTCCTACTTAGGACCAGACAATAGCTAGCTTCTAACTCTGTGGTAAGACCTCCTTGATAATTAAGATACTTCCACTGTGACAGTCATATATACTAGAGCTATCTGAAAAGTGTTTTCTATTACTGAGGAATTTATGCAGGAAACAAATGTGCATAATTCTTCCTGAACAGAAACATCCCACAGGAAAACCTTACCTGACTTATTTTTATAGAAGCATCTCTAGACAATCTTATGAAGTTATAAAAACAAATTCTTTATTTAACAGATACTCTTTAAAAAGATCAGTTTCCGTAACAGAAATCAAACCTATGCGTGTCACACAAGACATTCTGAAGGCAGTAGCTGTTGAATATTGACTGTTACCCATGACACTGAGGAAACACGGGCTATGCAAAATGAGTAACTGCATTTATTACTATTGCCTAAGTAGGAAAGACCAGACTGGAACAAAAACGTACTTTTAAAACAGTTATGCTTTTCTTTTGATGATATAACCTCCAGCACCTGGCCCCTCCTCTAGCAACACTCCCAAAGTAATACTGTTCTCTGAAAATACTCTGAATGAAATTAACACACTTTGTTCCATTTTCAGTCCCCCATGTACTAATTGGGAACAAAGCAGAGATATGCAAGTACAGAAAAAAGTCTCTCAAGCACTTTCTTATTTCAGTCATACCTTAAGGCAAATTTGTAAATTTTAAGGGAATATCTCGAGAATTAAGGATAGAGCTCGTGAAACTCTTTTTCTTTGTAGTTTTTGATCAAAGTTAACTTTCTCAGAGAACAGGTATGCACAGCAATAAACCCTCAGAAGTGTCTTAGAATAAGACCATGTTAGTGATGTTTATGTAATTTTTACATCTCCAAGTATTTCTTAAAGTAAACTGACATTGGCTGTCCAACTGTACAAGAAAAAATTTCAGTAGTTCTGTGCACAGTATGATGGTATTTCAATGAGTGTAAATGTTGAGGGCAACAAGGTAAAACTACCTCAGTATCTCATTTCCACATAAAATGTATGAAAGCAATAATAGAATATGGTCTCTTCTCAGAGTCTCATGTCTTTAAAAAAAGGATGCAGCAAAGCCTCTTTTGCAGTTATTCTTGTTGCAGGGTTTAAGTCTAGTAGCTTATCAAGTAGGTCATATGCTTCATCAGGAACCTGATCCCATCCTTTCATGTCTGTTGCCTTCATTTCCAAAGCATCGTCACCTTCCTGAAAGCTCTTTAAGTGTTGAATTTGTTTCCCAAGTGTCTCGGGAGCACATGGTTTGTCTACTGGAACTGGCAAAGCTGAGTCATTTACAGACTTGCTGGGCACTTCACCCTGGGATCTCTTACAGCTGCTATTTGTTCCTCTCAACTTCTCACAGAGGGTTCTTAAGTTTTGTGCTGGGACAACTTGGGTACACAGAACTGATTTACCTAGAAAAAAAAATTTACAGACATTTTATTATACTTTCTATGCAACTGTAACTTCTAAGTTTGTTTCACGTCTTGAAACTTCATGTCTTGAAGTGTAACCAGCATTAAAAAAAAAACCAAACCAACCAAACAACAACAAAAAAACCCCCAAACTATCAGAAAAACAAATCCACCCCCCCCCCCCCCCCCGCAACCAGCCATGTTTTACAGCAATAGCCCCAGCAAGTCAGAAGGATAATAGTCTCAGTTCTGCTCAGAACAAAGCTGTTGGGTTTGTTCGTGAAGTTATGCAGTGACAGGTTGTCACATACCCCACACACCACCTTTTTGCGTTTCACTGTCATTTTAACAGAACTGAAGAAAATTAGATACCCTGATTTTTACACCTCTGTCTGGAGAATGAAAATGGATGCTGTCAGTTACACTTCCAGGTAGCAAGTGCTGCAGCATTTGGCCTGCAGACTATTAGGGGAATGGTTATTTTAGTTTTTTGTGTGTTTTGTGGTGGTGGTAGTTTTGTATTTTTAAACAGGCCTTCTGTTGGGTTTGGTTTTGTTTTTTGTTTTTTTTTTTTTTTACTAGCCCTTGTTGAGCAGGGGGGGAAAGCAAGGTTTACATCATCTAAATATTAAATCATATTGACTTAAGCCTCCAGGGCAAATTTTGCAGGAATAGAAACACTGCCTCAAAAATTCTAACCAAATGCCAGTAGAAAACATTTAGCTGGCATATTTCACCTCAAGTGGCCCTGACTCAGTGAAAGGCAGCAGACAGGCTGGGAAACCTATGGCATGAAGTACCCCATATACAAATTATAAAAGATAGAAAAATACAAAACTTTCTTAAATCTCTGTATATAGACTAGTACTTTTAGTGTTTTACATGCAAAAATTGTGATTTACCTCCAAAATGACTCCCAAACTTAACAATATATTTATGTATAAAAAAAAAAATAATCATAGATTGTAAATCACTGCATTAAATAGCAGACCAAGCATACATTTTCCCCTTTTCCCCATAATTAAGGTTTGCATACCAAAAGTTTTAGCAGCCTGAATGGTTTCTCTGGATCCACGAACTGTCATGATTTGTGCCAAAGCAGTTAAATCATCACTTGCTTTGTAAAATGGATACCGTCCACTGAGCAGAGAAAGGAATATGATTCCTGCAGACCACATGTCAATTGCTGCAATTGAAAGCAAACTTAGTAATAACGGAACTCATTATTTCATCACAAACGAAATCACAACTTTCTTTAAAAAGAAATTATGACCTGAAAAGTTTCTATCAGAAAAAGTTATGTTCTGAAGTACTTAACTGACTTTGGTCACATAGATAACACTTCAGAAAACAGTGGAAATTACTATAATTAGATTGAAGCATAATTTCGTGCTTTGATGCAGAGGGATTGTTTAAGCTTTTCCATAAAATTTTTCACATAAGTAAGTAATTCCACTAACTTGTTAAACTTAAAATGTACCAAAACAATGTTTGAGGTTGTTTTGCTCAGGGAAATGAGAAGGGGCAAAAAACTGGCTAGTTTTGATACTTATTTAAGTTTGCTTCATATGAAGAAAACCTTCTATAAGGATCACAAATAAAAAATAATTCACAAATGAATGCAAATCTGAATTTTTCTGGGACTGAGGCTGCCACAGTTAGGCAGTACTAAAAAATTTATCTTACTATGAACTTTGTTCCTCTCTAATATGAAATCATTGACAAGATAGCCAGTTTAAGAACTGTAGTAGTTAGAAGTTATTCATCGCTTTCATTGTGTTACGAAGAGTACAGAGAGTACTCTGGGGATAGATGCCAAAGCATGATGGAAACTTTAATACTGAAAGTTATGAGAATACCTGTCTGCCATAATTTTTTGGCTCACTAAGGTGCACATTTTGAGAGATGGCAAGGAAAGTGAAGGAGAGAGTTTGAAGGATTCTCAAACTCTAAAGAGAAAAATTGACAGTTGGGAAATAGAGCCATAGTTATTCTACCTCTCTTCAAAAAATAAGTAGTAAAATAGACAGTGATTAATTTGGACATTTTAGTTAGAAACACTATCAGCACAGGACTTTGGGGGGAAAAAAAAAGTATTCAGTTGACTTCAGTTGCAAAACCAGATTTTAAGTCTTTTATTAAAAGAATAAAAATCCAAGATAATAATTTGGCACAATTTACAGTGGAAAAATGTTGTATCTTCTTCATAGTTCCTGTAAAAAAGTTTTAGTATTACTGTATCACTGTTGAAAAGATCATACTCTTTGAGGTGCTGTGCATCACCTCAAGTATTTGGTTGGGAAAGCTGGAGTCATCAAGGTCAAGACCTTTAAAGAAGTTTAATTACTTAACTCTTGCTGAAATTAATAGACATTATATCTGAATGGCTAGTAAATCCTGGCCCTACAATTCTGGTAGAGCTGGGATCATCGGCAGACTGCAAGATCCTGTGCAATGGCATCAAAATTGTGATTCCTCTCTATGCTTTTGCCTAGTGTTTTCCAACTAGTGAGGCAGACTGAGGAAAAAAACAGAGGGACAAACCAAGCTGAAGTGTAACTGGACCTGTATAACGTCAGCTTGGGAGTTTAGGTTGTATTCCCTGCACTGTGAACCTGGGTCAGATGCACTAAGGTAGCCCTGGATAGGGTCAGCTGGATCCAGATGGTAACTTGGTCTCAGCACAGAGACCAGAACTAGTACTAAGATTGGCAGGAATACAAGGAGGTGACTACAGCAGTCCCAGATGGAAGTGGACAAGAAGATTTGTTAGTTCAAGTACAACATAATCTCACAAATATTAGTATTAGTCTACCCAGTTCTAATTAAGGCCTTTGTTGACATAATACAGGAGCTCGGCACCACTGACTCAGTGCTTTTAGGGCTGTCTGTGCCACACCCAAGGGTTTCCAGATTTACCCATATTTTCTGTAATCCTGCTCTCCATTACCCTAGAGAACAGAAAACCGTCTGAAAGCATATTTAACACCAGCATGTGTCCAAAATTTCCTAGGTATGTCTTCTTTCTGCCTAAATTCTGTCTAGACAGATTCAGAGATTGTCTAAACTTGTCCTGGATTTCTGGATGTCTTCTAGCCCATAAAGCTGGCTGTTACAGCACAGTAACTCCAAACAGGCTGCCATACCTCTTGAAATCCCAGTCATACCCGCAGCACAGATGGTCTTTCAAAGAACATAAGGCTATGTAGGGATAAGCTGATCAAATGTATTGTTAAGTCTATTCTAAGCACATATACACACTTTAAGTACAGAAAACTGACAATTTTCTCAAAAGGTATTCAGCAAGAACATGGCTAAAAACTGTTATTTTAAATCCAATTTTGGGGACATTTGTATTTATCCCCCTTTTTCATAAGTCAAAACTCCTGGTCATACACTAAATGTTTAACAGGTAACTTTGCTTTTATTGGTCCTCCATTCTCCAGGTAGGCACAACCTCTCCCATCCTACTTGCATCAGCTAATGCATTAACCATCCCTCTGCTCTGCCCTGATATTTACCCAGAGTACTGAAACTTATTAGCTTCATAATTTTTAACCCTGAGAAATTAAAAATTTAGTAAGAAAAAATTATTACATTTACAGACCAGCTGTATAAAGCACTAGCAAAAAGTAAGAAAATCTGATTAAAAGTATTAACCAACGCTTTCTAAAACACATTTGCAATTATACCATTAACAATGCCTGCTATGACAGCAGACTATATGTGACAATCTGTCTAGAAAAGTCTACAGTATGTCCCGTCCCCAAGATTTATTCAAGATTTTACTTTAACAAATAAGCCAATAAGCCAAGAAACTTGATAAAAATTACAGCTTTGTTTTCTTTTAAAACACATTGTATTCAACTCCTGCATATGGCACTACCTCTCAAATGAATAAAGACATATTCAAGTTTCAAACACAGGAAAAATATTCCTAACTTGTTCTTACTCTGAATAACAAACTTTGAATTAAAATCAGGAAATGCTTGATAAGTGTTAGAAGGAATGACAAAATGAATTTCACATGTAAACAAAAACCCTCCCATAAAAAAGACAACATAATATGCATAAATGGGGATCAAAAGGTGAAAAAAGGCATTACTTTCAGTCTGTTGTGCAGTACCTGTGGTCTGAGTGGGGCACTTTGTTAATACTTCTGGTGCTCTGAATCCAGGTGTTCCTGCCCTGGGAGCAACTTGCTGACACCTTGTAATGAGAGACAAACATGTTTAGAATATAAAAGTTGATAAATAAGTTCTAATTATAATAATGCTTAATCTTAGTTTTAGAATATACTTGTGCAAGATGTATAAACAGCCTAACCCTGCCCTATTCAAGTTTTATAGAAGTTCAAAGCATCTTATAATTACCTAGCATGAAATGATGTTGCATAAAATAATAGCCGCCTTATATTATCTATTATATTATTATATTTTTATTATATTATCTAGCATCAGGTCATGCCACAGAAATACTTATTGCATATGTCATTCACAATGACCTTTTTTAGTTTCATTCAATAGCAGCATCATTTTTGCTAAAGGCTTGTTTTCATAGGAAACTTTAAAGTTGAGACTAATTAACCAAAGGCAAAAAATGCACTAGATTCTTGAATGTGGATGCTCTGGCTTCGTATTAGTCCACAGCAAACTAAGGTTCACTATTTCTGAGCATTGACAAGAATTTACTTTTTGTTAGATTAACTAAAAGGTGTGAGATTATATTTAAAAAAAAAAAAAAAAAAAAAAGCAGCAACCAACTTTCCAGAGCTTTCTTGTATGGCTTAAAGTGCCTTCCTTCTATGGGCCACTTCTCTTTTGAGTCTGGCAAATTCCTCATGTTTCATACTTCTGAAATGAAGTTGATATCACCATATTTTGACAGTCTGGTAAGAGAGGGACCCCACAGTTTCATGGCTATGTCTAGTAAACAGAATTCTCTGCGTTAATCTGTGTTCCTTAATGTGTGGATAAAAGGCAATAGTAGATCATAACCAGAACTAACTGCAGAGGGATGGAGCTGAACTGAGTTATTAAGATTCTCTAACCTATTATTAAAACTTAAGCATTATTTTTTAAATTAACAAATACAAACCAGTCATGTTTCCTTTTTATTCTACATTTCATGATTTCCAGAATCCAAAGTGTTGGCATGATTTAGGCCTATTAGATAACTACTAATGACAGATTGATGTATTGTGTTCTCTAAGTGTTGTAGTTAACTGAAGCGATTTTCTACAAGACATGTAGGTGGATAATTAAATACAACAACAAAAAGTCATTGACAGTGAATCTCTCTCGAACCAATTATTCCATGAATTCCATAAACTATTCTTGTTTAAAAGGAGCATACTCAGTGTTTTAAGGGTTGCACAAATCAAATGCTATCTTTCACCTACTAAATCAGCTGTCTAGTAAGTCTAAGTTTCTGACCTTGCTTGACAGCATAGCAGACAATTTTACAACATTATCAAAGCAAGTTACCTTGAAAGGCAAACACTGCAAACTCTATCCGTTGCATAACAGTCACAGGTCAGGTTTGAGGGACAACCACTGGCAGCTTTCCTGGCTGCCCCATTGCTCACTGTTTTGGTAGAAGTAATCTTCTTCTTTGTTACTAACTTCCTAGATGAAACATCTATCATCTTTGATTGTTTTGTGAGCTGCAACGCAGATATTTTAGAGAAGGTAACATATTTAAGAAGCTTCCCTTTACATAGAGATAGGCCAGTTCCTAAAATACTAAGACTGAACAGATGCTCATGAACAAGAAGCTGCTATTTTAGAACAGAAGATAGCAAACCTTTTTAACAATATCACAACATCTGTAAAACAAGACACTGGAGCTTTCTAAATATCCTGATTTCCTCTCCTTCCCCTTTGGAAAACATTTTGCAGTGTTTACTAAAAAACAATATACATTAGATATTCTGAAGCTATAAGGCAAGTATTTTTCAAGTCACTATAACATTTCAAGAATTCTTTTGGCTCAACATGAGAATAAAAAAGATGTACATGAAATGACACAGCAACACACAGGCACTAACTCTAATTCTACAATAAGATGATCACTGTTGGCCAAACCCTCTAACTTAGTTGGGGTTTCCCCTTTGTCATTTTAAATACTAATTACAAAAACTACAGAAAAATATTTATTACAAGTTTTCTCTCCAGCTTCAACTACAAAATAAAAAAAATGAAGTTTCACAAGCTAAGTATATCTTAGTTGCACAGACATGTGTAGGAAAAAAGATTAATTTAGCATACAAACAAGATCAGCTAGGGAGACAGCTACATAACTAGTTCTTTAAGAGTTTCAAAAGGGACTGAAACAGAAATGAAAAATCCTTTCAGCATTTCTGCAAAGACACTCTTAATAATCTGCTCAAAAACTTTTAGTTTTACAGCATCCTGGAGTAATGTCCAGTCTTACAGAACAACCAGTTCCATAATTTTTCAAATATGTAACAGATTGCTCTTACTGATGAGTCACACTTCTTACTTTTGTACTTGAGTTCTCCTGGTACATGGAACTATAGACATTGAAATTCCTTTCTCCAAAGACAGAGCGCTGGACAGAATGGTGCACAGAATCCTCCTACAATACCAACAAAAAGGACAATAAGGATCCTATCTAACACAGTCAGCTGGATACTGACAGTTCAAAAACAACAAAAAAAGTGTGAAGTGACATAAAACAAGAACAGCTGCACGGTAAGTCATTTTTGGGCATCAGTTTACTGTGGATGAGGAAAACATGGTCTAGACAGAACAGTAAACATGCTTACAAAACGAATCACACCTCAGAAGTGCCCCAAGACAATCTGAATGTCCTCTGTACTGCATTTGTTATGCAACTAAGTAACTAAGCATAGATGAATAATTAGTGGCCTGGGGAGGAGTTCCACAGTACCTGTCACTTAAAAAAAGATTTAAGGCTGTCTAAATAGTAACCCATGCTAGGGTTTTATACAGCCTTTGGCATTGTATTATATCTAACAGATAATGAATGATGCCAATACGGTTATGTAAAACTACCCACTTTGATATGAAAACCGTGATTCTGTGCATCACAATAGGACCCAGCAAGATAATGCATGCACAACTTTTTTCAAGTATTACATCTCCCCCTGTTGGATGAAGTAATACATTAAACATACAACAATATTAATGAAAAAGACTGAGAACCTTTCCTCCTCTTCCTTGTTTAATCTGTATTTTTGAAAGTGAGCTGGACCTTTTATCAGCTGCTTTTGAGGCTGACTGTTGAGCTATCTGTTTAGGTGCTGTGACACTGACAGAACCCCCATTTCCCAAGGTTATGGCAGGATTATTTTGCGAGCAACTTCCCTGCTGATCTTCAGAGTGGGCAGTTTTGAGAAGTTCAATTTTCGTATCGGGGGTTCCTTGTGCCAAGCCAAAATCTACCAAGGCATACCTGAAAGACACAAATTTAGAAACAGGAGTCACAAAGTATTCATCAATCAGTTCAATTCACTGTTCATTACTTGTTAACTTATATTTCTTTCACATTTTACCCAGTATGTTGCTTATTGGCACTGTTGCCAGCATCACAGTCCTATTTTCCCCCTTTGCCTCCTCTTGTCCTATCTTACCTATCCCCGCAATGTTTTTACCCTATACCCATCTTACTTCATTGTTTCTTGTCCCAAAATCTTCTCAAGTGCGTACTTTCTCCAATGGCATTAAAAAAATATTCCCAGCAACTCCTTTCTGGGGTTCTTCTAATCCGACAGCTCTGAACCTTCAGCCAACAGTCAAGTACAAGTGACTTGACCCTTGCAGGATTCTCATGGGCAGAGGAAAAATGTAGCAGTGAAGACAGACATGACTAACAATGCTGAGAGTTTTGCCAGACTTCAAGCAATACTACTGGAACTTACTTCAGTCTTCAAACAGGTAAGACTACATTAGTTCACACTTCAGATCTGTCTTTAAAAGAACTACTTTTTGCTACAACCAGTACAGAGACAATCCAGCTGTCTCTGGGTCTCAGACAAACTCAGCTGCATGGCCTCCACACCCACAGTAGAGATTAAGGCTCAAACAAATGCTGGAAGAGCAAAACGACAGTATGAATTCATTCTGATAGATTTAAAAACAAACAAACAAAAAAATCAGTGTTTCTTAAATTTTTAAGCTTGTGGTTTGGCAAAATGTAACCAAAACTCCCCTACAAACTCTCACTACATAGAATCATAGAATCATTTAGGTTGGAAAAGACCCTTAAGATCATCGAGTCCAACTGTAAACCTAACGCTGCCAAGTCCACCACTAAACCACGTCCCTAAGCATGGCATCTACGCGTCTTTTAAATACCTCCAGGGATGGTGACTCCACCACTTCCCTGGGCAGTCTGTTCCAATGCTTGACAACCTTTTTGGTGAAGAAATTTTTCCTAATATCCAATCTAAACCTCCCCTGGCACAACTTGAGGCCGTTTCCTGTCATCCTAGCACTTGTTACTTGGGAGAAGAGACCAACACCCACCTCACTACAACCTCCTTTCAGGTAGCTGTAGAGAGCAATAAGGTCTCCCCTGAGCCTCCTTTTCTCCAGGCTGAACAACCCTCAGCCAGTCCTCATAAGACTTGCTCTCTAGACCCTTCACCAGCTTCGTTGCCCTTCTTTGGACACACTCCAGCACCTTAGTGTCTCAACTGTACACAGCACAATACTCACCAATACAGCTATAGGACTGCTAGCACTGAAACAGTACCTTTTTCAATCTATTTCAGCTCTTCACAAAAAAGCAGTAGCTCACTTTTTACAGTCTTTAAATATTGTAACTTGCAGGCAAAAAACCCAGCCCTACCAGTTATAAACATTAATTCAATGTAAGGTGAAAACAGCCCAGCTGTCTTATCTGTATCAATTTCACTCTATCCACGAATAAAAATTTACAAGTATCAGTCTATGCACCACAAGTCACTATCAGCTTTCTTATTAAAAAAACAAACAAACCCAAACTGATTTTACTCTTCTCATTCTTATTCAAAATTGTAGTACTTTTACTCAGTAGTAAAATTGTCATTTTTTCCAGTACTTGTCGCTCTATGAGGCAGTATGAAGTTTTAAGTATGAAAAAATAAATTCCTTCCCTCCTCAAATTCCTAAACACAGAAAGAAAAGTTTTACAAATGAAAAAAAATCTTTTTTAGTTTTATTACTTAAGCACATGTTATGCAGCTGGAAGGAAAAAAACCCCAAAGCCTAATTGACTCTGTTCTGCCAATGCACACATCCCAAATGAGATCACAATATGGTCATCTGGACAGACTTACTCTTTTAGCTGCCTGTTGTAGAGGAAGTTACTGGGCTTGACGTCACGGTGAACAATACCAAAGTGATGAATGCGCCTCAACGCTTTAAACAGATTAAACATGTATTCCCTCACTTCTTCAAAGGAAAGAGAATTCAAAACGTCCTGAAAGATTATTTGGATACTGTAATTATGCAACTGCTTTTAATTAAAAAGTTTTACTACACATAAAAAGTCTGGGACTCACCAAGAAGGATTCATGTTCCAGATATGGCATAACAATAACCACATGATCATTTTTCCTAAAGCAATATTTAACTCCCATAACGTTATCTTGTCCCCTAGAACAAAAGTAATGTCACTGAATAAAGACCAGAAGATGGATGTTTATTTTCCTTTATTTCTTAAAAACTTCAGTCAGGCTTTCTTTTATAATCTAATTTATATTTTGACAGCAGCCTTATCAGCAGTCAGTAGTTATGCTGTTGCCTTTCATTACTATGTTCCATTTGAGTTCTGCAATTTGCAATGAGGGCTCCATAGATTATTTGTGGGGCCATGGTTTGTAGTTACTGCTGTAATTAAACGTAGGACCTAACCTTCACGATACCAACTACTTTAAGAAGGTGCTATTCAGCACACTCTGACAACAAGCATTCATTCCTAAAACTGCATTTTCTGATGAAGAGATTATTTTTTCCAAGCATTTCAGAACTGGAATTTTTGTTATCACAGAGATACATCACAGAACTTCTCAGATGGAAAATACAGCACCGTCTGTAAACTGAGACTAGCAGAAAAGAGCATCCTTTACAGGTAAGACACTCCATTTCTTATCAGCTCTTGATAAAAAGAATATACATTTCTGCAGTTAAAAAAAAGCACGCGAAGTGCCAAAACTTAAAATAAATACAGAACAGTGAGACAATGTTCAGCAGTTTAGTCATGACAATCGTTAATTTTTTTTTATGTACCCTGCTACAGTGAGGCACTGAAGTTCAGCAGCAATTCGCAGAGGGTGGCTGGTTGGAATCAAGTGTTTCAGAGCCATTTTCTCCTCATGTCCTGTTTGTAGCCGTGCTGTGGCCAAGTAAACAGAACTAAAAGTACCTGTAAAGAAGGGAGAAAAACACTGTCTTCAGCATTTTTAATTAGGTCAATTCAGATTTTTAGAAGTGATCTAACTGTTCACAATCCTGCAGTATACTTGATACTACATCAAAAGCAGATTCTAGAAGAGAAAAATGCAGTTCCTTTTTTCTACTACTGAATTCAGTGATCTTGTATACAAGTTTTTTATGTCAGTAAAAATGCAAATGTAACACTGTCTAACTTGCCTGGGACACAGAGCTCTTTGAATGTAAATTTCCTATCTTTGATTTGCTTTCTTGTTTAGGTAGCTTACTTTCATCTGACATCTAACTCTTCTCTCCCTACGATGTAAGTGGGCTATATAATGCTAATCTGGAAAGCACTGCCTTTACTATTGAAAGCACCTCTGAAATTGCTACATTTTTCTTAACTCTGTTACCTTATCTATAAAGTAAGACTTCTCACATGATGTGTAACTTTACTATTTGTTTGTCCAGAGCTTTACCGCGTAGACAGAATGTGATAGACTCATTTGAGAAAGGGAGTATTCAGACTGTATGATAAACTGACCCACCCATTTAATTTTTAAGGATATCCTAATATACCTCTTAGGAGGTTAATTTATCCTAATGATCCGAGATATCTGAACATACAAGTTGAAGCATTCTTCCGTATCAATAAACAGTACAGATTACTTCTGATTACGTTTTAGGTATGGCGTTCGCATCATGCTAGTTCAACAGTCTGTAAGTGCATACATACACCAAAATGTCAGCAAAAACTCTAAATACTTATTACAGTCATAAAAAAATCTAGCATCCCATACATTCAGTAGAATTGATTATAGCAACAAGGGTTGACATAAGACATTATTTTTGGTGGTAAGAACTGCTAAAATGAAAATTACTCCAGAGTGGAATCCTAAGTTGAAGCTTGTTTTCTCATAATGCTGCAGAACTGCAAGTGGTATTTTTAAAAACATTGTTTGCTCCCAGGAGCAAAATCAAAGTACTATTCATAACCAGAGATTTTGTTTAATTATACTATCTTTTTTATGAGAAGCAGAACTCCTTTTTTTCGTTTGTTTTGTTTTTTTTTAATTTTATATTGCTGTGGTGAATGGAGCCCGGGTTTTTTTGAGACAGAAAACTTTTAGCCATCTAGCCTGCCATCACAGGTATTCCATCACAAAACAGCCATAAAACATTCCAGCTTCTCATCAACATTTTTGTTTAAAAGTGTGGAGTGTCACAAAGCATTTCAGAGATCAAACGGGTAAAGTTCCAAAAAGTGCTGAAATCCCACACTCAGACGTACCTAAGAATCTATATATAGTCACACTTAATGTTTATTGAAGGTATCTGCAATAGTATCTGTTGAAGGAAAGGTGTACACAAGTGTTCTAAAATTTGATACTGTATGTCTTTAAAAAAAAAGATTTTTTTTTTTTAAAATAAAGCAGCTATAAACTTTCTCCTCCTCCAGTTCTGCCCACAGGGTTTCAGTGGAAACAAAGCCAACTTAAGAAACAGCAGTTAAATATGTCAAAACACATCTGCATATAAACAGATTTCTCATGTAAAAGAGAAAAAGAAGGGAGTGTTAAGACTTACTTACTCAAATCTACCTCAAAAATTTTTAGTTATTGAAACTGGAATGCTGTTTTTTTGAAAGGCTTTAATGTACCAGATTTTCAAGAAAATATCTTGAAAATGTCCCTAATTAACACACCTATATGCTCAGCAACATATTAGAATTCCTACAAAGACCAAGAAGTAAATCAAAAAGGCATTTGGCTTAAATTGCATATATTGGGATCTTAGATTTATATCTTTTAAGTTAGAAATATCAAAAGAAATCTAAGTTTAAGCAAGCTAAAATAAAACATTTACCTTCTCCAATTTTTTCCTTAATTTTGAACACATTCACAAGCTGTGGCACTGCTTCATAAAGTTTTTCAATATCTTTTTTTATTCCTGCTGTGCAAAGAATGGGGAAAATAAGTTAGGAATTTTATTGCTTGATTCAGTATCTGATCTATATTTGAGATCACAAATCACACTTGAGTTCATAGGATTGTGAATTCACATAAACAGAGGTAAAAAACAGCAGACAGGTATCTATCCCTGCTGACAATACCATCTGCATACTCGATATTATTGTTGTTCTTCATCACACTCCCTTATAAACTGCAGCATTTAAAACATTTTTTTTTCAAATTTATCTGCCACCTAGCAATTCCTGAGAGGGCAAAACCCTTCTGGTTAGTAAAACATCAGATCATTGATAAATGTTTTCATGAGATTTGCAACATCAATTTCATAAAAGACAAAACTATAATAGTTGTTTCTGTAATCACAGGAGCACATCCATTGGATGCAAATCAAACATGTAGAAATTTTTTTTTTTTTTTAAGATCAATAATGCAACCTTTCACACTGTTACTTAAAATAGTAAACACCAAAAAACATGTCTGCTCTGCATTTAAGTTGCTGCACTTTATGCTGCAGTCACTAGATGGCATGACAAGGTTGTTGTACTGTATTATTTCAGCTAATTATGGAGTTTTCCATTCAGTTTACAAATCCTTGTAGTTTAAGTGTTCTCTATACCCTGCATAAGAATTCACTTTGTTTGAAGCTACGAAGTATGTAGAGGCTGTAACTAACTTCTGTAAAGCTAGGGTGAAGTATATTTTATTATACAGAACGAAGCACAAACTGGTATTTGGAAAGTCAATCAAATGGAAGAAAAAAATGTGTATACATTTTTGATCCTAGAAATGGATAATAAAATAAATATAACATAAATATATAAATGGTATTGTATATATAAAAATCTACTGTGTTTTACCAGGACAGTAAGTCATAAGCAATGAGAATTATTTTCAAAATATCACCGAAATGCTAGAAACAAAGTATGGATTAGCATGCATCCCCAATCTTCTATGCTAGCTCACTTTATACAGCACAAAATCTGAAGTCTGCCTAAAGAACCCTTTCTTCCTGATAAAAGCCCAATAAATTAGTGGTAATTCAAGTTACAGTTAACTTTCGATTGTAATTTTTTTTTTTTTTTTTAAATTTATAAAAATCAACATAGTAAAAATACTTTTGAGAACTGAAGCCTGCTGCCTCTCTTACTATCCGTATACTTTTTTCTTTTTTTCCTCTAAGTCATTCCCTCTGCTTCTCCAAGTTATTTTGGTTTAGGTCATCTCAGGAGGGATATTTCAGTAATGGAAAAAACCCTCTATGCTCGACACCAGATCTGCTAACATTCATTTAAGATACATTTGATCAACAAATACAAGTAAAAGGTTAATCAGTTCTGCTAGGAATCATATTTAAAAGCCTCAAAAATATCCTAGGATAAAAACAACCAGACTTGTACTAACAGTCAAGATGTACAGGACTCTGTGTCTAATAATCCCCAAAGGAAAAGGCTAAGGAAAACTGGTCAACTGTACAGTTATTCTGGTTATTCCCCAATTTTACAGAGCCAGATTAAGTTAAACTACTTGAAAAGTAGGAAATGGAAAGTTTGAGGAATCACTTCATTTTCCTGTCAATATAGTAAAAATTTCTGTTGAAAATAACCCTAAAAATTCAAGTTACTACATAACATTTTTTTAATTGATAGCATTCATATTGCCCATGTGCTTTGCCATGGAACTTTATTACGAAATGTATCTATTATTGCTGTAATTCTTGTTGTTTTGTCACTAAAAAAGAATTGTTGTTGAAAAGCCTTATCATTTAAAAAATGGTACTTCCAGTTCGTTTGCATGGTAATTTCAACTTTTTACACAAATGCTTATGTATTACATAACAAACGTAAGACATTCAAGAAAGCTTTCTGAAATCTTCAGAAAATACAGGAAGGAGAAAGGCTGACATTTGTACCGTGTTCCATTTTCCCCAGGAATACTCAAGGACATTAAGAGATTAAACCACATAACAGAACTATCAAGAACTTAACATCAAAATGTTATTGCATCACTCAAACACATGGGCCTTTCCCCTCACGAAGATAATCCTGGTATTGGGTTCTGAAGCATCCTACACAAACTTCATCCCAAGAGGTCAGTAGCCACAGGACAGAGCTAGAAAATTGTTTTCAACAGTGATATAGTTCCAACAGGCTCTGTTAGAACAACCTCGTTTAGAACTAGTTTGCTATCTAACCTGCTCCACATAAAGCAACTTACAGTTTTGTTCCAATACTTGCATTTTAGTATGATTTCTGATGAGCATTCCTTAAGCTTCAGTTTTTACTAAAAAAAATATATACTGACAGTAACTTACAACACAAAATTTGCACTGGAATTTCTCCAGTAAAGTTGCTTGGTTAGGAAAAAAGGATTTAACTCTGGCAAAAAGCAACACTCCTAAAAAGGACTCAAAAGGCACATCTCTTAAGTCTTTAGAAACTGGCAGGTTTCTACTTTCCTTACCATATCAGATTTTGGGTTGTTTTGTGCCACCAGTCTAACAGTACTAAGGTAGATACTAACAATTAAGAAAAGCTCTCTCAATAACTGCTACAGAATCTGCCAAACACTCCGTTTTGTCTGACACTGAATTCAGGTTCCTGCCTGGACAAAGTTCAATGCTGTTGGGGCACTAACAGCTGGGTGACACAGGCTGCAGATCCTAGGCCAGAGTAGTGCCTACCCAAGGCACTGAGAACATTTAGTAACTCAACACAGTTTCTTGTATGAAAGATCCTGAAAAGTGCTAGAAACAGTCAGTGACTGTCCTTGTTGATAGACGGAAGTATAAACATCATCTGTTCTCTTCCAGGGGCCTGAATCCCCAGTTGGGTATAGAGAACATACAGTCGTTGTACCATCAGTGTATAATAATAATATCCAACATTTTCTGTGAGCAGATTTTAAAGTAATTTCTTTACTTCCTAGAATCAAAAGCATTTGCAAAGCAAGACAATTAAATGTTATTCAGCAAGACTCTATGTAATTCTGGACATGGATGTGCAGGGGATTGACAGAGGACTATCTATTTCCAGGAAAATCAGTAGCCATTTTATATATATATATATATATATATATACACACACACACATATATATATATAAAAGCTGGCTGACCATCCAAAATTACTGAGCAAGCATTGTACAGGAAGTCCAGATTGAAGTACATTCACAAAGAGACCCAAAAATGAGCAATAAAAACACCATCAGAACCCATGTTCGTAGTTCAACTTCTCTGGTATGAGCAGGAACAGTGTTTTTGTGCACAGTCACATCTAAAGATAAGGCTGGCAATTATAAGTTAAAAGGCAAAATACTATTTTTGTGTCCTTGTCTGGTCAGAAAATTTTATTCTCAAGAACTGCCTCTTTTGAATTCTGGTATCCTCTAATAGTAACATATTCTGTGATAAATAAATAGTAGGGTTAGTGAGTTGTGACAAACTACTGCTGCTGAAGTTTTGTGACAAACGAAAAGCAGGAATAAACTTAAAATCAAAAGCCACCTCAAATGTTTTCATTTCTTTAACTCTTTGTACAATAGGATCATATACAGACAGGCTTATAATTGATGCTGAAACTTCCTGAAGCGATAAAGAAGCACATCAGCAACAAAACATAATGTTAGCAATCCCTATTTTAGCACATACCTGAAAGCTTGCCGTTCTGCTCCTGCTTCCCGTGGAAGTCTTCAGCCTGATGAGGGTGCTGTTCATCACAGCGAGACTTCAACACTGTCTCCATCACAAAACAAAGCTCAAGTAAAAAAATCCAAGACTTGAGGATCACTTCTGGACACCTGGGGGAGCAAGCATATCTGGTAAGACACTTCCTCACCCTGCACTCAGTTCCTGAGATGAGATTTAGGGGGTCTGAGGAGTTCCTCTGTGCTACCTAAAACAACAAAGCATCACCCATCATCCCAGAATAAAACTAAACCAGTAAACCCACTCCACCTCTAGTAAGAGGAAAAAAGGGGGAAGGGAAGGAAGACTGCAGGATAAGCTTAGACACGAGAGATTTTCTTTCATCTCTTGTGTGTTTCTTCATTCATATTAAAGCATTATCTTTTCCCTGAAGTCTGCTTTGAAAGGCAAGGAACTGATGCACACAGAAATAGCTGCATCGCATACTGCAACACCTGTACAAAGACAGAAAACCCAAAAGAAATTTCAAGAGAAAAAAGTATCTTTTCAATATGAGAGATCTCTCTCTCTTCTGTATAAGATCAACAAAAGGCATAATTATTTGTCGCCCTCCCCCACAACAAGAAATAACAGCACATGCTTATTTTGAAATGCTTCTTCCCAAATCTTGGAAAACACTGTAAATAAAACTAAATTAGTGACGTGTACTAATATTGTACAATCAAAAAAGTCTGATAATCCTGTTTCATGAGGAAAAGAAAGGCAGAGAACCCCAGGGCAGCATAATTGATGATAAGTGAGTCTGGAAGCACCAGCTCTTACAGTTGCCCAACACTGGTTCCATTCAAAGATCTTCCTTGCTTGTAACTTCGCCAAACCTTCAAAGTTCTGGCTGAACTTTTCCACATGGGGGAAACATATTCTGAAAAACTTCAAATGAAAGGATTCATCTGTTTCAGCTATGGAGCCAGAAATATATTTTGTCCCCAAAGAATTCGAGCTACCTTTAGTCTGTCATCCTCATGCAACACGAAAGGGACAGGCAACAGCCTCGTTTTTCGAGGGAGCTTTGCTGGAGAGTGGGACTTGGAAACTAATGGAATGAGATTAGAGATATTTCTAGTCTCTCACAGGTAGACACTCCCTCTGCTAGTGCTGAGTAGGCAGATAAGCTTGTTCCAAACCTGAAATAGCATGGCCTCATTAGCAGAATAAGGGGTGCAAATTAACACAGACGCTCCCAGCCGCTCACCATGGCCTGCTTGCTCTGATTCAGCCCCATGCCAGACCCAGCTCTAGGCTCTTCCAGTTCAAGGCTGGCCACAAACACCTCTTTTGGAAAAAGAAAATGAACACTTCTGTCTACCTGCAAACTGCCATGGGAACACATTCATGGTTTGCTGACCATGTGGAGGGTGAAAGGGGTTCAATAAGTCAAGGTGTCGTTTCCTTTCATTTATGTTAAACACACAAGCTGCTATCTGCAGAAGCAAATTCCTTGAACACTTGAGTATATTAAAAATTGCTTTACTAATTTGGAAGCGGGCTTGACAGTTACAAAATGGAACATCAAACAAAGTTTGATTCAGTCAGACATTTTGGGTTTACATTAAAAAACACTCGGAAGACACCATTAGAGATAAAAAATTAAGAGGAAGACCAAAATGATGCACAGTTTCAGCTCAAAGAACTTTCTTGCAGTTAAACTGCATCCCCAATTTAAAAAAAAAAAAAAAAAGGAATTTTCTCCATAATATCGAAATAAGAAAAAAAAACCCAACAGATAGCGACAGGTTCAAACAGCCCACATAGCTTCAGGGTCTTCCGAGTCAGATATTTGAACCCTGCGCACAGAAATTAGTGATACTGCTGCTGAATCCTTGGCCAAAGCAACGCCGCTAACAGGAACAGAGACTGCTGCCGCTGAAACGCAGAGCTCCTTTCAGTGGGAACTTACACGCAGACCCCCCTGGAAAAAGCTCGGCATGCCAAAAATAAAAGTTGATATTAATATCTCTGCTTTGTCATTTAAGAAAAGCAAATGCTGTGGCCGAGTTAAGCCTCGCAGCAAGTCGGTGTTTTCGACAGATGGGCAATAACGCCGCCTGTTACAAGACAAGCCACAGAAGTCGCGCATCCAGAACTTCACTTCGCGCCGACGCTGCCGATGCTGCCAGACAAAAGGGGAACACCCGGAGCTGGCCGCAGCGGGCTGGCTCCACAGGACGGCCCCCGGCAGCCAGACCCGCGGCCAAGCGCCCGTCCCCGGCCGCACGCCCACCGCGGGCGCTGCCGCCGGCCGGGAGCCGGCGCCGCGCGACGGGCAAACGCTCGCCACGAGGGCGGCGGGGGATCCGCGCGGGGCTTCGCGGGTGGCCACAGCCGCCGGGAGCAGGGCGAAGAAGGGCACTTCGGCTCCCCGCGCCGAGCCGCCCCTCAGCACCCCTCCGCCGGACCGGCCCCACGGGAACAGCCCACACACCCCCCGCCCCCGCCCGGGACCAGCCGGGACTGAGGCAGGGGGGCCAGAGCGGGGCCTCCCCACAGAGGAGCAGGCCGCGCCGCGCCGGCTGTGCTCGGGTCCCCCGTCCCGTCCCGTCCCCGCGGAGGGGCCGCGCGAGGCCGGGCCGCCATGGCCGCCGGCGGGCGGGGGGGGGGGGGGGTGGCCGCGGCGCGGGCAGGGCTGGGGGGGCTCGCGCGGGGACTCACTCACGCGGGGCGCGGGCTGCCGCGACGCGCCGGGGTTTTGCCTGCTGCCGCCTTTTGCCGACCGCTCCGCCGCCACCAATCCCGGCCCTCGGCGGAAGCCGCGGCCCCGGCCAATGGGACCGCCGGTCGGAGGAAGGCGCGCTGCTATTGGGCGGCCGCCGGGGTGAGGCCCGCCCAGAGCGGCGGCCGGCGGCGGGCTGGGGCCTGCGCGGGCGGCCCCAGGCCGGCGGGCGTGGGAGAGCAGCCCGTCCGCTGGCGGGGCGGCGGGTGGGGGCCGGGCCGCCGCTACAGCCCCGCGCAGCCGTGCCGCGGCCGAGGGACGGGCGGCGCGGCCCGGCTGGCCCCTGGTCGCCGCCACCCTCCGCCCGGACTCGCGGCGAGCACGGCGAGGCGGGGACCGAGCGATCGTCGTTCAGCCGGCGTCGTGCGGGCGTTGAGCGGCTTCCTCGTGTCCGCTGCGGGACGGCGGAGCCTCTGTCCGCGGAGGCCCCGGTGCCTCTGCCAGCGGCGGGGGGCGCTCGGCCGGGAGCCCGGGCGGGGCGGAGGCGGGGGGCAGCGCTGCTGCTGGGGCCCGGGACGGCGGGAGGCACTCGGGCGCTGCGCAGCGACGTTCTGCCCCCGCGAATTGTCTTTTCTACGTGTGTTTGATTACTGCGAAGGGATTACCGTCCCTGGACGAGACCTTGTTCTCACTAGCTCTGCCATAAACTCAGTTAGATAGCCGAGAGTCCGCGAAGCGACTCTCCCATTTACACCAGTAATACCGGTGGACGTAACTTGGCCTGCGGCTTTGTCCTGTTAGCTGGTTACGTAGCAAAAGGGATTGCACAGAATACAAAATAAATCTGCATCCTGCTTCTGGTCGGCGCTGTAGCCACTGACCAAGGACGAGCAGGACGAGGAAAAGAGACTTTATTGGAATTATGTTTTGCTGCTGTTTAAAGCGGTTGGGTTTTACTGAAGCCAATGCGGTTTGCGTGTTCATAAATGAAAGAATTTAGCACTTTTTGTGTTTTATCCATTTTGGTCATTATTTCTTTTTATTTTAAGATAAAGTAACATCGCTCTTCTTAAAGCCTACCTCTCCTGCATTTGATAGTGCGTAGATCCCTTGTTCACTAGAATATGAACTGTAATAGTCTTGTTTATTGCAAACTTCGTGTAGAGGTATCTGACTGCACCACCACCAAATAACAACCAAGCCTGGGGTCGCCAAAGTTCCCAAGGCAACATTGTAACTTGGCTATTACCTTAGAATAAGCCCTGCTTAGGTTAACGAGTTTAAAAGCAGAAACAGGTTCCACCACTTTTGCTAACCTGCGTCATTTCCTATTACACAGTTTAGAAGGAGGTACAGAAACGAGTTGCTAAACTGCTTTGATGGTTTTTAGGGGGTTGTTTCAATGTGTGGGGTTTTTTCCAACATTTGTTCTAATTTGTACTTTCTGTCTAGACCTCTGATAAGCCAGTGCAGCAGTTTGAGATTTAGCAAAGTACGCTAACTCTCAATAATTTCAGTTAAGGGCGACAGTATTTAAAAACAGATTATAACAAACATGAATCAAATGAGGGGTAATGATAAAATAATGCAGGCCAAATTCTGTTCTTTCTTTTTATCCATGTAATCTTAACAGAAGTTAGAAGGGCGGCATAAACATTCATGAGCACAGGTTTGCCCTAGTGCTAATGACGGGCACCGTCATTCTAAATGAACCTCCCGGGACAATCTTACCTGCGGTGATTTCTGAAGACTGTATTGAACTATAGATTGCTTTTTCAAATTAAATACTTGCAAAATAGCTGGTGATTATGGGCTGCATATTGAGCTCCACTGCCTCCTAGCCAGGTCAGTGTTTCAGCCAACGTCCTTGGCCTCCCTGTCTTGGAGTTGTCATCATGTGGAACAGGGAATCATCACCGTTTCTATACAACTCCCATTACTGGCATTTCTCTGCCAGTCATATCCATACTATCTTTCTCCCCATCACTTAGGTTGCATTCATACACAGCGAGAAATCCGTTTCATTATATCTTCTGATCTAGACCCTGTCTGGCTGTGGTTTCTTTCCCTGCAATATCTCAATTTATCTTGGTTCCAACACCTAAAATCATTTTCTTTTAGACCCAGGTCATTTATCTACCTTGATCGCTTGTTCCTCTCCATTTCCTCCTTTCCTATTGATCCAAACGTGTTGTGCTCTCTCGTGCTGTCTTTCTAGTGATTCTCGTTCTCCATCATGTCAAATGTACATTTATTTGTTCTCACGAGCATAACTGCCCTTGTAATATAATCTAATATTGTCTCTTATTGCACTGTCCTACTCTTTTTAGTCTGCCAGAAATGCCAGCCTTGATGCTTGCCTTCATTTATCTCTCTAAAAAAGGCTTTTTACCTTCTTGTTTCTCCTCTGTTTAAGGAGGAAGTTCAGTGAAATTGGCTATGACTCTCCTCATATTAATATCTTCTCAAAAGTCACCTTTTCATCAATGTCTTTCTTCATGTACATTGTCACAGGAGAGTGACAGATTATGTGTACTGTTTCCACTATATTTCCTCAGTACTTAAGTATCTAGCTTATTTTTGCTTTATTCAGAACGAACGTAGAATAGGTAAAGGCACAGCTGCTGCTTTGCGTCTGCACAGCTTCTGTGCCTTTGCTACAGCATGAGACACTCCTTTTCTGTTGGCTTGGGTAAGCAGAAACCCCTTCTTCGCTGTTGGGGCAGAGAAGGCTCCATCTTCTCATTCAACACTGAGCTTCCAGTTCTCATGATGCACGAAGGTAGGAACTTCTCAAAAGGAAAGAGAAGAAATGACATCAACTGAGTATGACAAACGAAACAGCATGTCTAATGCTCTGCAAGCCAAACTGCTGCACTGTCTTCTCTTGCGGCTTTATCCTTAGGTTGGATCTGAAGGAGGAGAAGCCAAATGACAAGCCAGGCCCATGCAGATCGTTCCTTACACTGACAAGCAATTGCCAAAGCCCACCTCTGGGAGCTCGCCAAGAAAGGATCCAAACCTTGCTGTGCGATTGCATCCACTGCTGCCAGAATCTGCAGCTGAATCAAACTTTTATCTGCTGACAGATCTAAAAGAATCTGTGCTGACACTAGAGCACATCTATTAACTTCTTCCTAGGTCAATTAAACTAGAAGTCTCTCTGTGTTTGTACTGTCCTCCAGCCTTGAAAAAAAAAGATAAACAAGATCCAGGAAGATAATTGATGAACGTATCCAGCACAGACAGAGGTAGGAGATCCTTGCATCCCCCTGCTGCCAAGAACATCTGCTCATAAATTAGGAACTTGGAATTAGAAATCAGAAACTACTTAGAAATGAGCAAATAAAGGTGGTTATCGCCCTGGCAGTATTAAAAACATATCTACGTGTACACATACATATAAAATTCAATTTTAATGATAGTATAGACTGTTAAATGTATTATTCAGTCTTCATTAGCCTGAATGCCACATGCTTTCCAACTTTTAATTCCTCTCTTTGTTATGCAGTATGATTCTATGGCAAAATTTTGCTCTCCTTAGCACCAGGTTGAGACAAATCTCTTCATGCTATTGTGCCCTTTAGGAATACTGTCAAATTTAATCATTCAGGACTCATGAGTCTTGCACTAACATGAAGAGATTGATTTGAAAACCATGGGACTAAAGTCCTTTTTTCTGTTTTTCATTTTCCATTTCCGTACCTTAACCATTTCACAGGAAAGCTGAGATTGCCAGCTTTGCTCTCACATGCAGATGAGTACTTCCCCATGCTACGCACCCCTAGAATAATGCACTCGGATGTGGCAGTGACTGTCTCTGCCAGTATTTTCCGATCAGTTATATCTGAAATGTCAAGAATTATTGTGGTGTCAGGAAACATACCAGAGTGGAGCAGACTCTACAGCCTATTTAAAGGGAGTTAAAAATAGATGTAAAAATGACCTCGGGCAAAGAAAGATGCACAGGAATTCTTGACCTTTTATAAAACAGGTCTCATTCAAACAAAGTGTGTTTTAATAAAATCAATAGAAGACATACACCTAAGAATAAGGAATGTAGGCTCTCCTACACAATGGAAAAGTTTGAAAAGGACTCATGAGTCAGCTGCTGAGTTTGCTGTAGCAAAAAGGGTTCGTGCAAACCTTGACTTACAGACAGAGTGCAGATGTTAATGGTGGCAATTTTTACCTGTATGTGCAAATTGCCGTGGGTGATTAAGGCATGGTGTGCGCAGTTCTGGTGCTCACATTGCAAGATTGATACCGAAAAAATGGAGTATAGAGAAGAGCTACAGAATGATCTGAAGTCAGAGAAAATGCCATGTAATTGAAGAACTCAAAATCTTAACCTATCCACTGGATCAAAAAGATTGAAAGGTGAGTTGAAAGGTTGATTGAAAGGTGAGGCAGATGTGTCTCTGCATGTTTTGTCAGACCACCAGTGTGCATAGGAGCAGTGGGAAAGGTATGGAGGTCATTTCTTGATGTCTACAGGAACACTACTTTGCCTAGACTGCTGCTTAGCCCAAGATTACAGCAGCACATGTAAACTCTTCCAGGTGATAAACAGCCTGAGCCAAAGGGAGGGAGGGGAGTGTATACAGGAAAAAATACTGAATATAAGGGCCACTTGAACCTGCCAAAGAGTGAAAGAAGAAGGAATAATGCCTAGTAGCTGGAATCAAGCAAATTAGAATAGTGTAGTCTTCAGTACCTAATTCAGTAGCACTGACAAAAAATAATCCTTGAAACAAACAGTTAAGGGCTCTGGCTGGTTCCTTGGTTCTTGATGTCTTCAGATTGAGGCTCAGTGCCTTCCTGGAAAACGCAGGCTAGCCGGGCACAGACTATGTTGCGTTTGAGTACAGCAGGCTCAGTTCAGGGTTAAATACAGTTGCCCGTAATTTACAGGAGATTAGACCATATACTCCCATAGTCCCTCTTTTCTAGACTTCATAAATAAATTTCTATGCTTTATAAACTCTCCAAAACCTCTATAAATAATTCTTTTCCTCCCACGACCCCAGGTTTAGCTTTCCTTTCCATGTATGCCTTTTCCGTATTTGACTATCCTGTCCCACTTGCACAGCACGGTGACCAGAAAAATATCACTGACAGGTAATGGGGAGATGATGGCACCCACTTCTTGCCCCAGCTGCTGAGACTGCTCAACATCTCTCCGAGGAGTTTCTCAAGTAGTGTCCCTGGCCCTTGCCTTTATTTGTCCTCTAGGAGAATGCACTTCATCCAGCTCAGCTCGCTCTATAGCCGGTCTGGAGTTGTGCTTCAGACTCTTCAGCTTTTAGAAGAAACCAAAATAGAAAAATCAAGGCTTTCCTCAAGAGCAACAGTCCATTTAAAGTCCTTTAAATGTTCTTATATTGGCTGCAGCTTTTGCGATTGCTTACAGCCTAACAGGAATATTGGGCTTGGCCAAACTGGTACTTGCGTAACTAAGGGGAAAACTTGGCATCTTAGGCTTATTAGCTGAGTGCTTTTCCTTTCCCCATGTGTATATTGTCTTTGCTTGAAGCATCTGTTTGAATGTAGAGGTACAGTTTTCTTTGTTGTTCTCTGTATTTTACTAACATACAAGGTTTTTCTCATGGTTAAATAAGAGATTCTGTTCTCCTAATAGATATGTAGATAACACTCTGCTTTTGCTCCACTATCTGACATAAGGCTGAATCTGGTAACCTCACTTACTGAATAATTGTGTTGTCATTGGAAATACTCACACATGTAAAATGAGCAGGACTTGGCCCTTTGGTCATATTTTTCTAATAAAAGATAAAATGAGATTTTTAGGAAACTGCAACTTATGACCATAATATTTATGAGGCTGTCAGGACTACACTGTAAAATTTCATATTATTTAATTCTTCACTCTGACACTAAAGCATCATTTCATTTATATGCAAATAAGAATATACTCTACTGCTGCTTCTTCAGTGAAGAAGCTGTTTGAATTATTCACATTTTATTAATAAAGCTTCATAAATAAGTATTTTTTCTACTCAATTGGTAGTGGCCAGGGGAGGGAATCTATTTATCAGACTTTGTTATTATGAGCTTCATAACAAAATATGAAGATTTATGGAGTACATAATTAGACGTTATGTGATTGTAATGGAAACTTTGCGTTATCCAGATGAAAGACTCTTTTCTTTATGCATTTCTCCTTGGTAGAGGTACTTTCTGGAAAATGGACTAAACCCATCCCCATCACTAAGTTCCAAGAACTGCCTGTGAAAGAAACAGAGCAATTTAATACCTTTTTTTGACCGTACATACGGAAATAATTTTCAATAATGAAAAGATGCCTAAGGAAGACTATAAGGAATGCCAGGGAGAAGCACATGGGGAAAATGCTGTGCCTCCTCTGGGCAGAGGTGCTGGTCTGCAGAACCAAGGATGAACCATGTGTATGACAGTACAATCCACAGCCTAGAAAGTGCCTGGCCTTTAAACCATCATTTAAGTGTCCAGCATTTAATGTTCCCTTCAGGTACAGATCATAGTACAGAGCACTCCTGTGGTGAACTTGGTTCTACCTGTGCTGTGAAAGAGGCTGCCTGCGGGGCTGAGCCCTGGCGCTGAACCCTGGTTCGGGACAGCCCAGTCTGCAACCTCCTGATGGGTTTAGGCAGAACAGGGATGCCCTGATGCTCTGCTTAGTCAAGGCATCACCTTCTTCATGTGCGCAGCAGGGAGACTTTAGGGACACAAGTATTTTCTTCAGGAAGATTGGAGCAAGCCATAGAGACTAAAGTGGCTAAAAGAAGTTTCTGTAAATTGCTTTGTCCGAGTTAGGTCCGTATATTGCAGTTAAAATAGGCACTTTTTGAAATACTGGCACTAAATTCTCCCCGTGGAGTTGACGTATAAGACAGAGAGAGCAATACAGTCATGAAATGTCCAGTGCTATTGCACAGTAGCACCTGGGTGCCTATAGATAACTTAAACCAATGAAAATTTAAGGGAAAAAGGCTGGATGTGAAATACCTGCTGAGCATTACAGATCAGCCCACAGGGTTTTATTACCGTATGCTGTAATCCAAGCACAATTTTAATCTCACCCACAGTACCTCTGAAATCCAATGCAGCAAAACTACTGAAAATTGGAAGTAGTCAAGTACATCTAGGCTGCCTGGGCTTCTGCAGAGAGCTGAAGATGTTTTGCAGGAGAAGTTGCTGGCTTGTATTTTGACATTGCCAATGGGATATGGACTGATTTTAGTGTTTCTCTGGAAGCAAGACCATGGAGCAAGTCTTGTGGAAGTCTCTCAACATCTCAAAGTTATCAAGACTAAGAAATTAGCCTGTAATTGTATACATGGCTGTTCTTGAACCAATTTTTTGCATGTGAAATAAGGGTCTGCAAGCCACTATATGGGGCTTCACCCAACTAAGCACTTAAGTGTGTACATAACTTTAAACACGTGTAACCTTCTTGGAAGGCACTGAACTGGGTTGTGTGCCGTTGTTAGCAGCACATGCTAAATAGATAGGCATGTGTGTATTCAGAAGAGCAGCAAGGCCCATTCCTCAATAACAGCTTGCAGCTACTTTGAAGGCTTCTGGTTTGGTTAACAGAATCAGGGAGGCAAAGGATGTTCCAAAAATTTTCACTGCATAGTCATTATGAACCTAATGTCAGAGCAAAATTTAATCATGTTCGTTAATTCTGTGCCATTTTACATGCAATCATCAGGTGTTTAGAATTACAAAATTCCTCAAAAAAAACCCCACTTTCTATGCTAGCTTGTACAACCACAGATTTTATTTTCATTTATTTTTATAACATTGAGTGAGTCCTGAAAGCACTACACCTAAAGTACTCACTGCATTAATTTTTGAAGAAGAACCAATATTGTAGCACTGTAACTTTCATGCCTGGAGTTTAATTAAAAAAAAAGTCATTACAGTAAACTTTTTTCAGGAGACACTCACGTTCTGCATGTCAAATACAGGCTAAAACTTTTAGACAACAGCAGAATGCTGTTACTGCTTTAACAGTATGTATTTGCTGCCTATTCACAATATTATTCACAATTATTCACAATAAGCAGAGTCAAAACAGAAAGTAAAACAAGTATAAATGTCTGTTTTGCTGGGATGTCTGTGACAACATTGTAGCCAAGAATAACAAATTTTTAAGTCTACAGACATTTGATATGCCAAAAAAATTCTCTTTGAAAATAGACTCAAATTCTAACCCCTAGGACATTTTATGAAGCTTTATTTACAAAAAAGAGTAGTAAAAGGAGCGGAAAAAAATTCTTGAAGTGCATGCTAATTTTGGTATGTTTGAACTCCCGTGGCTGAAAATTGAAAACAAAATCAGCTTGTATATCATCTAGAAAGTAAAGCTGTAGACTATTTGCAATATTCTGGTAAGGCTAGAATTAAAAGTACAGATGAGTTCAGAAAATGTGCATACAATATTCTTCAATTACATAGTTTCACTTACTGAATTCAGTAAATACTGAATCTGGAGGCATGAATTGTCACCTGCACCTTACTTCATTTTGTGGGCCTGAGTAGAAGGGATAAGTTACTGATCCAAAAATTCACAGGCACTTCCTTCCTCTCTACTCCTGGTAGAGGACAGATGCTAATTTTCACTACTGAAACGAATGGGAATTTTACTCCTAGCTCTGCAAAGGGAGGAAAACCAAGGATATTAACATGATTACTCCCGCCCCCCTCCTTTTTTTTTGGAAGTGGTTACACACATTAAGACCTGCCAGGGCCCTGGGGACACTGACAGGCCTGATCAGCCCCACCTGGGGCCTCTCCCCACCCTGCCCAGGACCCTATTTCAGCCCAGACTGGGGCCGTCAGTCTGTGCTCTGGTGATGTTGTAATGGTGCTGGTCTTCAGCTTCCCCATAGCCCTGCCTAGTCATGGGCCAACCTGTGGGCTGATGTCCTGGCCCAGCCTTGGGCTGTCCCGGTGCCCAGGGAGGTGCCGGCTGGGGGCTGCCCCTGGCTCCCCCTGCCCTGTCCAGCTCCTGGCTGGGGGTGGTGGGATGAGCCCGGGGTGGTGAGTCCTGCCTGCTCCAGGGACGCCTCCCAGCTCCCAGCACTAAGAGAGCTGCCGGCCTTCGATGTGCCCTGACAAGAATATTATTATAGCTGGATTTTACTGAGGAAGAAATCCAGCATGCATCATCTTGGTTCTCCATTACTTCTCTCCTCCCTTACAAAGATGTACAGCAGAGACTCTCCACGAAAGCCTTCCAGACAGGTAGGTCTTGACCTGTGTGTTTCCAGCCTGGCAGCTCTCTTTGAGTGTAACTGTATGTGCTCCTGGTTCAAACTCCCAGGTTCTTTGGCCAAAGGCAGCAAATACAGAAATTTAAATCAGGAACCATGTATCCTAGTCTAAGCAACCAAGTAACCTGATTTTTAGGCTCTCCCAGCCCAGCAGTAAATCAGAACAATTACTCAGTCTGGGTTACAATATACTTGTAGCTTGCTTCTGGTGCCACTTCAGTTTTTCCTTGGGGCAACAATACTAAAATCTGAAAAAAACAATTAATTTCTTGCAGTTGGCTCATACTGAAAGTAGTCATACCTCTAAGTCAGCTGTCTCCAATACTACTGCAGTGCCTACCAGCTACTGTAGGGATAATAGTTACTGAACTTGGATATATAACCTTTTGTCTCTTCCTTTTTTTTCTTCTTTTCTTTCAGTAAGAGGAGAGGATAATATGCCTTGGAAAGGCATTATTTAAACTGTGTACTGGTGCACTGCAGAGCTTGTTCTGTATTAAATTCCAAGGATGAATTCTCTTGTGAGTAGTTTGCTGTGACTTGATGGATTCATTTATTTTTAAAGAAAACTGTCTGACTTTTTTTTTTCCTTTTTTCTTTACTCTCAGCTACAGGGAATGAAATGAACACTAGCTTCATTGTTATGATATGAAAAACTACAATGAGCTGACTTTCCTAATTATATGAAAAGTGGTAACTTCTGTGAGTTGGTAGAGGAAAATGTTGAAGCTTACCGGGGTTTGTCCCTCGTGACAGGTGTAGACCTGTGTCAGGATACACAGAAGGCCCTTCTCAGGCTCTAGCACAGAGAAGACAGTGACACGATGGTGTAGAAAGCCTGTTCTGTTTCTTCTCCCTGCATGGGAGTATGCGATGTTTCTAATCTACCGTGACCTCCGGCAAATAAGTGGGAGCCATGCTTTCCTTGTTATCAAGTTACATGTTTGTGTGTATGAGGCAAGCCCTCTCTAAACAGATGAGGAACAGTACCAAGTAGCACATATGGCTGCATCTGGAATAGGCAGGACGGTCATTTAAAAATGAAAAATGAACTTTTTTGAGCCCTCAAATGCCATAATTCTCTAATGTTCCTGTAAGTGTAGAAACTCATCTGGAAAACTGGATTATGTCACATTGCCTTGCCTATATCTGGTTGCCTGCTTTCTGCTGTAGTATGTTTTTGCAGGCTGGCATGTAGTACATTAGCTTTTCCAAAAGTCCTCCCACACAACACCATTTTTGGAGTTTCTGGATCTCTTTCATATCCTCTGTGAGGAAATATTTTAGCGCTGTAATTTGGTGCGGGCATGCTCCAAGTAGAGGGTTTGGCTGCACACAAGCTTTCCAGGGCAGAATTTTGATGACTACGTTCTGATTTTTATTTTTGTTCTTCACTCTGTGGTATGCAAACCACAGGACCATATGGCACAGCTACAGAAATGTGCGAGCTGATTATGCAACTGCTTCCTATTATAGCTACAAAATATGGAAAGGATGAGTTAAATGGATCAAAAATAATGTCACTCTTCAAGAAAGCAGCAAGCTCCAAACACTCGTCTGCGAAAACAGAAATACTGTTGTCCAACAGGCGTTTCTAAAATATCTAATGTTAAGAAGATAACTGAAAATGAATTTAATTCATGAGTAACACAGGGAGGTACTCCAGTTCTTTTGCCTAACTGGAAATGGACTTGCTACTAGCATCCCTGAAAGGGGAATGAGGGAGGTAACGGTGTCTGTTCATACTTCATCCATAGGAGTTGTCAGCTACCTAATGGCTAGCACATGTATTCCACAAACATGAGGTGTTGGGATGTTACCAGTTTGGGTACAAATATGGTAGTAAACTGACATGTGTGCAAGTCCATGGCACTCTTCAGATGTTGCTCACTGTCACAGCAATCTCCCATTTTCTTTTGTCCCTCTGTTACAACTGGAATTTGTAGCAAAATAAAAGGAGTCACTTAGAAACAGGTATTATCATGAGAAGTTTGAAAACAAATGGGAAAGCAGTAGGTTTTGGATAGCAGAAGCGGCTTAGAAGCTGTTTTATAAACAATGCTAACAAACAACAGAATGGAGAATGGTGCTAATCATGGGGGGGGAAACTCAAAGGAACGCTACAGCTTTAATTTGGAATTGCTGGGGAAAGCTGAGAAGCCTTCGTGTTTGATCTAGCTACAAGGATCTTTAAGCTGTTGTGGAAGCATACAACTCAGCAGTGTGTCTTCCTTCAGAGACTTATGAGTAACAGAAAAGAAATAAGGAAACTGTAATGCCCCCCTCACCTATGAACACTGCGTTTCATGCCAGAAGAAAGGCTGAGAGGTTACTCCATCATGTTCCCTATTACATTCAGTATTCTTGTAGCCACAGGCTTTGTGTCCTAACCATTCCTTCTCAACTCTAAAAACCCAATTTCCTCTTGTTTTTATCCAAAATACACCCTTTGGACATAGTTGGGGGTGTTCTGTGTTATAGATGGTCTGTTTATCCCAGGGCACTCTAGCACAGCTGTGACCAATGGTACCTTATTCTCCACCAACTTATCTGCATTTATATATATACAATCTAAACAAAACCGTGTGTAACAGTCTTACTTGATAGTATTTGGTAGTCAGGCAGCTCTGATGAAAGTTATTTCCTAAGGAGAGCTGGAATGGAAAGTCAAGCCTTTAGATGAAAAGGTAGTCTGGAGAAAATCCATGGAGGAAAACAAGGAGAGACATTTTGAACAGATCCTGAAATCAATGAAGAGCTGGTAGGGATAGCTGAAGGTGAAAATGGTCATATTTTTACATTAAAATTTGCCTTAAGTGGATTAATTTTAATGTTTCTGCTGGGTGCTTATATTGACAACCATTAAGGTCAAAATACAAGCATTTCAATTTAGGAAAGCAAATAGCTTCAATGACAGTTTTAAATAATCTGATTTCTTAACAGGAGATTTCAGTGAGGATGAAATTATGGTAGAAAAACAGATGGCTAAAGCAATGAGGGCAGTAATATGCAGCCACGGGAGATACAGGGAGAGGAAGAAAGCCAGGGTCAAAGATGAAGTCAGCATCACAGACAACAGAGACGACCATTAGGTCAGAATGAAGCAAAACAAAAGAGAATGAGCAGTGCATGTATAATATATGTGATAGGCAGGGCCAAATTCTGCCCGAGTTTACATCAGTACAACTTCATTGGCTGAATCCTCTTAACACAATGTCACTTTCAATGTGATCTAACAACATACATGCAGGCTTTTATTTAAATCAGTGCACAAGGCTAAATTTTCCACTCTTATGCTGTTTCTAGGCAATTGTAACTTCACTGTTCTACTGTTGTTACTATTATGGTCCTTTAGATACTGCTGAATTTCTTCTGTGTATCTTCTATGAGTAAACACCTGTTTCACATCTGCATTCTGCTTTAGGAAGATTGAATTCTTCAAATTAAAAGATCATTTTAGGAAAGCATGATAATGTACACTGCTTGAACAGTATACTATTTTATGCACATTTTAAAACTATGAATTCTGTGTACATTCTACCTGTCAATGCTAATTTTAAAATATTTAGGTTTTTTACAGTGTTAGTATTCACGTTTGCCATATTTTGGCTTCATTGGTGTAAAAAAGAGTGATGAAGAGGAGAATCAGCTCCCAGAATAGATAAGCAGGAAAACTGATGTTGCTTGAAACATTTTTCTTATGTCTTTTATACTTGTAGCATTTATAGTATTTTTGAAGTTGTCACTGATGTGAGAACAGTTATTTTAACCTAACACCTGGTTTTGCATACAAGTAAAACTGTGTCCACTTATCTGCTATTATAGTTTATGCATGTGTGTGCACACAAGGCTTTACTACTCTAAAACCAGAAGAAACTACAGGTATTTATGTTTTTAAACTCTAGCTCTTTTATTCTTGTTGTTTGGCAGAAAACCCCTACAGATGATTTTACAAACAGCCAAACAAAAACATTAAGCCTTTCTAAGCCCACCCCTCCCATGATAAAGTGACTGGTGTGGTTTCAGTCTTTGCCCCCACTCATGACCCACAGGAAACTTTGCCTCTAACTTCTACAGTTTAAAATAAAAATCTAAAAACTGTAAATCTCTAAAAGCTGCCAACTCCCTGCCCCAGGCTTCAGCTACTCCTATTTATGTATATTTTATCTTAGTTTAGCATTATAGACAAGACTGTATTTACTCCTTGTTTACATCAGTGTAATAGAGGTAGAATTAACCCCTCCGTTCACCAATGAACGAAGAGCAGCAGTGGTACCGTCTGGTCTTTTCCATGTGCCTACTTGCGGTTCTGAAGAGCTACCAACATAAGAACAAAGAACTGCAGTTCGTAAGAAAACTGTTCCATACCCCCATACAGAAGAAGAAAGCAATACGCGCAAAGAAAACTGTGCCATACCGTGCACGGCAGCATCCCTGGCGGAGGTGTGCTGGGGTCCCGGTGGGCTGAGGGAAGCGGTTCAGAGCCCCCAGCAGACAGCAGCATTGGGGCCCCCAGACCAAAGCAGTCCATCAAAGAGAGAAATTTTATACTGAAAGGAAAGTAATACATATATCACTTAAGGCATATAGCTTAAAATATTAAAAAGGAGGACAGAACTATGGAAAGGGGCATTCTTTTAGAAAATTGCCCATGGACTGTATTTTAATGTTCTGAAGCTGTTCCCTCAAGCTATTTTACACAATACCCAGCTTTCTTGAGTTTCAGAAGTACTAATGATTCAATGGATGCAGAATCACAGAAAGCTCCTGAACTCAGCTTATGTTCCCCTCCACTGCCTTGAAGTCCTATTTCCAGCTAGTGTGTCAGAACTATAGAGCATTGCAAAGGGGCAAAAATCCCTCTGCAGTGTTAACTGTTACCTTCTTTGAAGGAATTCATTTTAAACCAGAGAAATTGGATGTATTTGATTAAAATATTTTGTCTCTTTTTCCTGAGAACTGGTAGATTGTTAACCTAGAAGCTTGGTTTAATGCAACAATTACAGTAATGAAATGCAGCATTGTCTTTTGTGTTTAGTATCAGGGTTTTTTCCTCTCTTTTCCAATATTTCTGTAGGTATTTCTTGTGGGTTTTGATTTTTAAAATAGCAGTTACTTAAAATGTCATGGATATGGAATAGAAATTTGATAAATAGCAAGCCCCTCCCCCCACTTTAATATGAGGATAGTGGTTTTTTAATCCTTTCCAAACATACGGTCAACAGTTCTTTGTATAATGTCAAAATATAATGTAAAAATACCATTTCATGCAAATTTTGACTATATATGACTTCAGATACATGCTGCATACTGTCTAGCTATATAAGTCATCATGGTAAAGATGGCTTGTTTCTTGACAGCACCAAATAACTTTGCCAAGATTTCCACTATTAAAATAAAACTAGGAAAAATGTAGATAATGCAAAAATATAACTGACACTTTTTAAAAAGAGAAATTCTGCACCTGCAAAATCTCATTACGATGCCTTTTTCTACAAGACTGTTCTGAATGAATTAGAAATTACTCAAACATTGTTGAAGCAAAGCCACGTTCTGCTGAAATTTCACCATAATCAGAATATTCCACTGGGAGATACCACCTTTGCCCAAGGTTTTGATGGAAAGTCTCAAAACAATTGGATATTTTAAAAGGGAAGCAGTCTGATGTATACCAGGATGAAAACTCTATTTTCCAACCCACTCTAGGTTGAAATGTACTTCTTATTGCTTCATTCCACTGTTTTAATTCCTGTGTCACATTAATGGTGATCATGGTATTTCACTAGCTTTTACTTATCTGTCCTTTGTCAGCAATGAAAGCTGTCCTCTTGGTCTGCATAATAGACCTGATTCTGCTGTCCTACTCCACCACATCATCTGAAATGGTCTTCAACAGAAAGATGGCAGTTTTAACAAATTAAAGCACAAGGTTATTAAGGTAAATTTCTCAAGCATCACCTTGAATCTGTACCAAATTGTCCAAGTGTAAAGACAAAGCCAACCAAACTGCCTAGCACTAGTATCATATATCTTAAAATCTTACACTTCTACTGTGATGATAATGCCTGTGGGCTTCCCAGAAATCAACAAAGGAATCATCAGTTATAACAGTTAAAAATAAACCTATGCTTTACTACCAGAGAAGTGAGGTGGCAGTTACTGGGAAATTAGTCTGAGTCCTTGAAATTCCCTGTATTTCAGTGACACATTGTACAACTGTTTAATTGGCAGCAAAGGAATAATGGTTAAAACACTGATTTCAGGCTGGACATGCAGCAGTGGTGGTCTCAAAGGGGGAGTTTTGCTGCTCTCTTGCTCCCTAAGATAATTGCTGTGATTAGTTTTTGCTCTTAGAGCTATGCATACTAGTACATGTGTGTGCTTATATTTCTAGGTTTCCAATACATGGTGGTCCGTATTTAGTGCTGGAGGCATGTTTCATGCTCTCGGTGTCAGATAGGAAGCACCAGGTGACACCCAAGCTGTATCTTCAACCCTTGAAATACATGCAATGCATACCCCGTGAGCTAATGACAAAGCAGAAAGTCTCTGTGAAAACAACTGTGAATTCCCTTTAGTCTTTGTGAAACAGATGACAAGAAGCAGTAGCAATGACCCTGTCTTAAAAGCTTGGAATGCATTTTGGGAAATAAGAATTTACTTTTGAAACATGAAATAAGTATGAGTAAACGGGACCAGATCTTTCTTTGGGAACTGACCAAGGCACGTGCTATCGAAGTTGGGAAGTCAGGATCCAGATGCCCCTTCCAGGAGTCTCAGCCACTCTCAGAGCCATTTCCTATGCTGCTTCCTTGGGTTTTTTCCTTCTTTTGCTGAGTAAACCTCCTCCATTGAGCTGATGTCCACTGTTTCATTGCACGGTTATTATTGTGGTGATAGATCTCAGCTCCATCACGATAACTGCCTTATGTCTCTCTGCTCTCCTTTGGCATCTGGAAAGCAGCAGTTAGACCTGGGTAGCAGAGCTGCCAGCTGCAGTGTGCTGACTGGCAACATGATAAATACATGCTCTAAAATTGCATGAATACTGGGCTTATGTCGTAACACTTCGGTGCATTTCTCTTGCTCACACTCCATTTTTTAAATTACTATTATTTCTAATGAATACTGTGAATTTATCTAAGTTAATTCTAAAGTTCTGTAGATCTATAATCTGTACCTTGTGTGCTGGTGATTAAATTCTTCCCCATACGTATGTAGTAGCTGGGAGGAATAGCTTAGCACTGTGATTTTATTTTATTTTATTTTATTTTATTTTATTTTTTAGGAGGAGACTGATCCTAACGCTCTGTTTTCCCTGGTACTCCTGCTGTTGCCACTTCTATTGCCCAAGGAAATGCTTCTGCCTCAAACCCCTCCGCTTCCAAAGTCTATGCACAGACTGTGAATATAGGCCAAAGGTCACACTTTGGAGAAAACAAAAAAAGGTTGGAGAGAAAAGGAAAAGTTACAGGTCTCAAAAAGGGGGTGACTTGGTGAAATTTAATGGCTTTTTACATGCAGGAGCTCATGTTGGAGATTCTTGGGGACTCCCTGGTCTTACAACTGTGGCTCTGTAGAGGCTAAAGCCAAGAGAAAAACAAGAGTTAAAACAAGGTGACAGGAGATAAATAACATTCTCCTGATATTCAGGTAGTATTTTAATTAGCTAAAAATACATGCAGAAAGAAATCTATCAGAGACTTCTCAAGAAACAGAACAACACCTCCTTGTCACAAAGAAATTTTTTTTTTTTTTTCCCCCTACATTGGGTATTTGTAGTCAACTTATGAAGACCAAATGTTAAAGTCATTTGCCTAGATGTTGCAATTCTAGCTTGTTTTACAGGAAAATAAGGTGCTTCATGAGTATGAAGAAGTAATGAATGCTAATAAACACTTGAAACCCACACCTTCTAACGTTTAGCGATGCTGCAACAGTTTAGGTTAAGCTGATCATATTAATTTTTTGTAAGGTAGTATGATTTGCAAAAGCATTCTGTTAAGGTACAAGTTTTTGATCTTTGCTTTCTTTCATACTAAATTAAACAGTTTTAAATGTTACATAAAAACCACTCCTGCAATTCATCGTTATTAGAATGTGAACAAATTCTATTCCACTTTTAAATATTGATTTGACTTTTTAGCTGTCCTTGCAAATGTGATCCAAGCATCACTGATGTCACTAGAAATACTTTGCTTGCTTATAGTGGGTATTTGGTTGGGTTCCTTTGCATGAATTAAATATTCAGACAAGACCACATATGACTCTATTCTCCAGTAGCCTAGGGGAATGCAGTGATTTGGTTGGTCTCCCAACTCTCAGGTAATTTTTCCTGAGCCATACAGTCGTGTTGGCACATACACACTCTTTCTACATAAGGTTTAATTATTCCATACAATTTCAAATGGGTTTACCATGAAAGAGCTGAGACAGGCCTGGCCCACAAAACCCAGTAATTGAGTAATTGGAGTTTTCACTTAGAAGGTGGGAGATGTGGATTAAAATCACTTCATAAAAAGGGAAGGGATCTTGACTGAGTGCTGTAATTTTAATGCTGTTTGGAAAAATGAGAAGGGAGAACCCTACCATATGTTGTAGAGACTTGCTAGATTCTGTAAGTTACCAAGTCTTCCCCAGAATTACACAGGAAGCCAAGGCTTTCAATTTTCCACAGGGCATTCCAGTAGAAAGCACATACACCACATTCCAGCAGAAGACACACAAAACTGTCAGAGCATTACGGCATCCTGATTTCTTCTGCAGATGTAGCCTCAGTCCACTGACCATTCAATCTTTTCTTTATGTATTTAAATATATATGTCCTCTTCTGAATATCCCACAAAAATTAACCAATAAGTCTATATGGTCTGAATTAATACATGAAAGGGCTGATTAGTGAATAGCTGGACTAAATATGCAAATTACAAAGTTTTCTTCGTGGCTTTATGTGAGAAGATGTTTTTAAAACTTTATCAACGTCAGTGTGTCAGCCTGCATTTCTCTGTGAAATCTTGAAACTGCTCTTTCATCTATGTTGTAAACACATCAACAAGTATGTAGAATGTCTTGACTTTGAAATGCTGTCACCTACTTTCTGTATCGTTGTCAGTAGTCATCTTGTTATAAAAGTGTTTCATATCTAACTCTGTTTCTTTTGGTAGTGTGTCGACATACTGCATTTTTCAACTGTGTTCCTTGCTGCCTCTTCCATTTTTATCAAAAATTCCATGTGACAGAGGTTTTTTTCTTTCTCTGCAACATGTTGATATCTCAGGTTCTCCACTGTCACCAAAGCAGTTGTGCTACTTTGAGGATAAGCTGGGTCTGTGTAAACCGTCTTCAGCGTTTTGTGACAAAGTGCAGTGGGATTTTGAACTCAAATGTTTTTGTGATGGTGAGAAGTCCCCAAGCTTCAGTCATTGCCTTTACTTCTTACTTTGGAAGTTTCCCAGAACATGTTCAATGTAATTCAATGCCTATTCCTGACGTGCTCTGCAACGTAGAGTCCACAGTTTGCTTGGAACAAACGTATCTGGTGATGGACAATTTCTTAAACGTGAGCATACTCAAGCTTTCTATTCTGCTGCTTCTCATGTAATTTTCTGGTTTGTTTTGGGTTTTGTTTTCAGAAGATAACACGTCAGGAACTGGTACAATTGCCTCAAGTGCCCCAAATGAAAGCTGAACACCTGTACAAATTACTGCATTGCAGAATGTAAGACACACGCTATTTTCAAGTTTTGAATTATACTTGTTCCTAAAGGATTCTTCAGTCCAAAAATACAACATTGCTGAAGTTCACAGAGGTACAAATTTGGTTAAATTGGAAAAAATATTCTGTTCAAATGCTTTCAAGACTAGTGCAATAGAATTGCATAGATCTGTACATGAAGGTCAGTGAACCCACAAACTATGAAGTAATCAACATAATAGATACTTTAACATTAGACACTTGTATCGTTCTTGTGTGTACTATAACGTCAACATCTTGTTGCATCTACAACAGTACAGTTTCCTCACACCTTTCAAAGGCCCACATCATGTTAAGTTCCTAAATCAATATGGTCCACGTGCTGTAAAACATAGACATTTTCCTGGTATCTGATATTGAGTCAGGAGGGTTGGCTTATGCCCCTTCCATCATCTGCAAGGATACGTACTACTTCTGCACTTGTACTTCCTACTGTTTATTACTTGCACCGCAGTAATATCCTAAAGCTCTACTCAGGACTAGACCGCACTTTGTTAGCTGCATACCAGAGACACGGTTTTGCACTTAACCTTTTTAGGATACAATCAGTAAATACTACTTACTATATTATCAAGCATCAAATTATTAAACTTAAAACCAGAAGGCTGAAGGCAATGTTCTTTATGATCATAAAAGTTAAAATAGGCAAGTATGGAAGAAAATACAAACTTTGAGGAATGTATGCTTTTTACTTTAATGCAAGGAGAATAAACTTCATTTTTGAAGAATGATCACTGCATGAACTCTTTTCCCCTCTATCAGTATAGATCATGTTCCTGATACCTAACATATCATAAAGAAATATCTTCTAGTTACAGTATGTTTCAAAAGCAAGTTGACATGAACCAGAGATCAAACAAAATCTGTACACACGGACCTACTTTGAAAAAGCTAAGGATCTGTAGGGTGTTCAGATCATATAGTCTGCAGAAATTTAATTGGCATATTGTTGTTGTTTAACGTAAAATGCGCAGCATAGCTACGATACAGAAGATTACTAGAAATAACTGAGTAAGCAGGCTGCCATCCTGGGAAAGACAGTTTAAAATTAACAGAAATTTCTCTAGAATACCTATGTGTCTTAGTCCTGACCACTTCAAGCCATTATCACATTGGCTGGACCCAATTCACCCCACATGTGGATAACACTGCTTCTTTAAACATGGTTTATGTGGCCGAGTCGCTTTATTCCAGCTTAATCAACATAGATTTAGTAATTAGGATGGGACCAAGGAAGGAAGAAAGGAAGTGAGATGAGCTTTTCTAGAAATCCTTAGATAAGCGTTTCAAAGAGGACAGTAGCTAAAATACTTGCTGCTATTTTTCCTGAAGAAAATGGAGTGGACACAATACCAAGAAAATAAATTCCCTTGAGGAAGAATCAGACATACAGATGTTAAGTGGCCATAGTGTCACAGAAAGAATCCAGGTCTCCTTACCTTTCCTCTGCTCCTCAACCGCTGCCTGCCAAAATAAAAAACATTTCAATAGAGATAAACTCTCTTGGTGAATAAAAATGCTATGTGTAAAACAAAATATATTCTAAAAATTCATTTTATATCAGACCCATATTTTCAAAACTCACAAATTTTCTTCTGTCCCTTGAATGTGGACAAATACCTCAGTCATATTAAGATTTCTGTATAAGCAGCTTTTCCAAGATGAGAAACATCCCTTTTCCTGAGAATTACATTTCCTGACTTACTCTATGGACCTTTTCTTTCCATAATGTATTTTCTTGCTGGTTTAATGATCAGCAGCAAGTTAGCAGTCTTTCACTTACAATCCTAACAGTCAACTGGTCTGCAAGTGTGACTGAGGAATATTTGTAGAACTGAGGAGTTGGAAGATGAACATTTTGGACATATATTTATTCAGTGACTCAGAGTGATACATGAAGACTACTATGAGTAAATTTTTTTAAATGGCCAAAACTGTATACAAAATGAAAATAATAAACAGTGTGTATTACTTCAAAATATGGGCAGAAAAATACTTTATTTTCTCCAGGGAACTAGTCTGATTCCTCAGACTAGGAACAATATAAGGCACATACTGCAACAAGAAAACATTACCACTTAGGTTCCCTGTTCCTGCGGAAAGCTCACTGCAGAACTGGGACTATTCATAACATTAATTTTTATTAGAACTGTTTATATTTTTTACAAATGAGAAAATTACTCTACAAAAAATCTGTAGATTTTATAATACGCTTATCTAATAAAAGAAATCTACAAATGTATTCCTTTTCAGGGGTTTCTGAATCATTTTTCTCAATGATACAATTATAGTTGCCAATCCAAAGCAAGAAATTATGCTGACAGGAAATCTTGTCAAAGTGAATGAACTATCAGAGGGTCTGGAATCCAGATGTTAGCAATCATATAGTAGTAAATATAATTGATTCATAATAATTTAGAGCAAAAAGCTAATAAAATAAGAGCATTTTGTTGTACCTTATACTTCTGTTGAGATCTGACTTCAACAAAATACCTCTAGCTTAAAAAACATCCATTCCATTTCTCCCTTTAAAAAAGTACATTGTTGGAACTGACAAGATGAAAATAGTCAAGTTAGTTATTTTCCAAAACAGTGGTTGCAGATATAACTTTCAGGTTTATTTGTCATTTATTCAAAAGCAGACTCCATGGACACTGTATCAATGGGACATTCTTTGTTTTACTTTTAAGGGAAGCAGCAGTGACTCGCCTCCTAGGAGGTACACTCCAAAGGAGCAAATATCACCATGGCATTAATCTTATTTTCTTTCCTTCTGCATATGTCTCATTTTACCAACTGAGCCTATGATTTAAATATACAAAAATTTAAAAGTATCAGCTATGTGAACTGTAAAATCTATACTCAATAATATAATATCTCCTTTGTCTATGTGCAAAATTCCTAATGTCTCCAAATAGTATGTGACATAAAATAATGTGTTTGTACATGATGAGATTTGTTCAGGGTGGAGTTGTGAATGTGAAATGTGATCATTTTGTTAATTTGAAGTAAGATGCTAATGCTATACATAATGAAAATGGTCCTTGGTGGTTAGTCTGTGCTTGAGGGGTTCAGCAGGAGGAGTTCATCTCTTAAAAGAAAAAACGCATGGGTAACAAAAAGGAAACAAAGGTAAAAAAGTACAGAAAAAAACCACTTTCCCCACCTCACCATGAAAAAAAAAAGAAATAGTGTTAAATACCTTTTCCTTTAGCCACACAAAACCCAAAGTTCAAGAGCTAAACTTCCTGGGGAAGCATATGTTAGGGGCACAGCAAGAGCAGCCTGCTTGCTGCCACCCTGGGGAGCAGTGCCTTGTATCAGGTCTGGGAGATCCCCTCCGGCAGACATGCAGAGCAGTATTGCCAGGTCCCAGCGGGACCTGCGTTTAGCTCTCTTAAGACCCAACCTTGCAAACACTTATGCACATGAGTAATTTCAGCTGCCATGAATCAAGTTATTCACCTGTTTTAAGTTTTTGCAAGGGTGGTGCAACATCAGGCCCACATTTGTAAATGCTAACCAACAGGATAAAACGGAAGAAACTTCCCTTTCCTTTTCTTCATCTAAGCAACTTAGCTTTTGCTGTATTTTTATTTCCCAATTTTGACTGGAAAAGGTTACAGCTGCAAATTTTTTTTTTTAGTTCTTGAATCTTACAATTTCTTTAATAAATGAATCATTGCAACCATCTCAAGCATATGGTAAAAGTCATACAGTTCAGGGGTCACCTGTGATTTTAAGACCTTCTAATACTTTGTAGTGATTTCTGTTACAAGGTAGGGTACTTTTTAGAGACCAATGGTTTTGTCACACCTCTGAAATTGTGGATAAAGCCAAACAAAGGAAACAGGGAAGACATGGACGATTGTCAGGCCACTTATGTCTTGATACTTTTCTGCATTTAATTTGTTTGTAGTTGATTTGTTCAATTTGTAAATTCTGGAGAAAACTGAATCTTCTAACAGCTTTGTATTTACTGAGTATTATTCTGTTATCATATGGATCACTGACCAATGTCTGGTGTTCATGATTTTCTAGTTGCGTTGCTCCAGAACATGCAGGTTTATGACTTAGTATGTGATCTCCACGAGCTGGAAAGACTCAAAACATATGGCAGATCAGATGTTAGGCTTGGGGAAAATCAAAAATTAAACTGTCTCAGAGCAGTTGAGAGACTGCTTTGCTATATATTTTATGTGATTTGTGTGTGTGTTGAGGGAGATGTCACCTAGGGAAGGGAATCGAAGAAAAAATAGCTTTAAAAAATGAACTGTTTGTATTATCGCTTTAAACTTTAAAGTCTGGTCAGCTAAAAGCAGATGTTGTGAACTAAGATGGAAACTTGCCTGAGGCCAGAATCAAAGGCGGCATTCTCTAATAGTAAGAAGTAAAAATGCTTTCTGGGTTCAGAATTTATTACAAGCCCAAGAAGAATGCTTATTGTATGCTTGTAAGCACAAACATTTCTCCACTTTCATTCAAATTACTGAATAATATTGGTGGCTTCAGAATTTAATTTCAAACAATTGGTTCATTAGCAATCCTGATTGTATTCTAAGCTCCTTATCATAAAATCTTTTGTTATTCTGTGCTGGCCAAGATTCTGTCATGTTGGAAGTAGGAATGAAGTGCTTCTTACCCTTGGCTGTCTGCCCAGTAATTAGATGGGGAGGTGGATTAAAGCATCTAAACATGCAGTGTAAATTTTGGAATATTGTAATATGACACAGTTCTGATGCAAGTCTTTTTAAAGTAAGAATAATAAAGGAAAGACCTTATATATACAGAATTGTAAAAATGAACATAACCCTTACTGCATGCTTTTAATTGACCTGGGCTTGCACAGTTTGAGAGAATACACTTATATTATGTAAACATACAATGTCTAAGAATTTGAAATTGAAAGTTAAAAATTAATAAATATTTCCAAGAAGGAAAAACAAAAAAGTTGATTAAATAAAAATTATTTATGTTAAAATCAATCAATATTTGAGAAAATCTTGTCTCCTTTTCATCTATTTATGTATGAGGAAATACATATTTACAGTAGCTGCCTCTATAGTATTTGTTGAATGGCATGAAGCTTTGAACCAGCTTAAAATTTAGACTTTCTGAGACAGTTCTGCAATTTATTTTAAATTTACTAGTTCAAAAGCTGTGCTCTAATGGCAAGTCCAGAATTATAAGTTGCAGTACTTCTGTGGGAAAAAAATAGCAAGCTACTTCTGCATTTTACTAATACTTTACGTGATATTATTTCAATTCATATAAATTGTTTGACAAAGGTTTGTTGCTCTAGTTCAGCAGCAGCAGCAAAAGAAAAAAAAAAAAAATTTTCAGAAATCCAGTAGAAAATATTTTAAGGATCAATATTTTCTGTGTATTTCCTTCTTACTGTAGGAATCCCTTTGATAACAGAGTCATATGGCACAGGAATCAGCTGCCTTTTCTAATTTATACCAGGGTAAAAGCGAGTAAGGACTTTTCAACAGATAGAGTAATTCCCGATAAATCCATGTTTGGACAAGCTCTAGATCTGGCACCAGTGGAGTCCCTCCACATTCCTTTTTTGCCGTTTTAAGGAGAATTTAGCCCCTTCCTTTCCCATTGTTTCAGGATTTGTGAGTGTAGGTGGTTTGTCAGGTGTTACGGCTGGGCCGGGCCGCTCCTCAGGGGAAAGGCAGCCGCCGGGGAGCTGACCCGGCGCCCTCCATTTCGTGCCAGCGGGAGCCCGCGGACCGCGCCGCGGCAGAAGAAAGCGGGAGCAAACTCTGGAGGGCGGCCCTCCGCTGGGGTGGTGCTCGGAAAGGACCGGATGGCAATCGTCGCTTCGCCCTCGCTCGGCCGGCGCGGCTGAGGGGCGCTGATCGCGCGGTGCTACCGGGGCGCTTGGTACTGCCTTGACCCCGCTCGTTGCCGCCATTTTGCGCTGTAGGGGCGGGAGGCGCTGTTCGCGAGAAGGGAGCGGCTCTGTCAGGTTCTCCTTCCTCAGCCGAGGGAGGAGGGCGGGAGAGGGAGCCTGACGGTGAGGCGGGGGGTGATTAGGGGCTCGCAGAACAGGGAAGGAGCGCCGTGAGGTGGGGATGTCCTCTGCCCCTTCAGAGCACCTGGTCCACAGCTAGGAGCGAGCTGTTGGCGTTTGTTTGGGTGTCAGCACTCCTGAAGGTTGCAACCTTCACTTTGGGCCCCCTGGAGAGAGCACCGAGGTGAATTACAGAGGTCTGAGGAAGGGATTTGGTTTTAGGAGGGAGGTGAAAAGCAAAGGGGCTTCAAAACTGAGCAAACCCCCTTGTGGCCTGCAGTGTTTGTAGAAAGTCTGTAGTAAGCTGTTCCTTAAAGCAGATACATGAGAGGTCTTTGCTTACAGGAGTTTGCAAACATCTCTTTGTAAGTGTGAATCAATGGTCTGTGCTGCTTCTGCAAACACCTGCTCATTTCCTGCATTCTGCCGTCTTGAATATGCATTTTCCCTGTGCTATCAAACAGCACTGAGAGTATGGAGAAGACCCTTTGATTCCTCTCCATCCGGGAGACGTGTTTTGCCATGCCCCCCCCCCCCCCCCCCTTTTTTTTTTTCTTTTTTCTTCCTTTACAATTCTGAGAGACTTTTCACTATTTCTTGGCTGGGGATTCTGAAGGGGGTGTCCCAGCTGACAGCCGGTGCGCAGGTGGATGAATGCAGAACTGCACAAAGGAGCGTTGTGCCAGGGTTTTCCAGTCTCAGAATGACCATGACATCTCCCGTCATTTTTATTTACATTATCAAGCAATTGGAATTAATGGAGCCAAAGAATAAATGACATGTAGAGAGCAGGGACTTGAAGGGCCTGGGAGATTAAATATTGTGTATAATAAAGACTGCTCACGGGTGGGAATCATAAATCCAAATTATTTAAATGGAAGTTGTATTATCATATATTGACAATTCCCCACCTGAGGTGTGAAAACAGTTTCATACTGGTGTGCAGTGTTTGCAGCTCCTTGGACCTGATGGAGTGCTGGTTATTCAGTTGGATAAGCACTTAATGCAGATAACTACTTGAATAGCAACAACTTGATAGGACTCCTGACAGGTGCTTTCTGCTGCCACTGCTGATACCCAAGCCTGAGAACTCCTGCTTTAGATTGCTGACCTTAAAAGCATGCAAAAGTACAGTGGCAAAATTAACCAGCTTTGTTAGATTTATTAGTGTGATTTCTAAATTCTAGATTTGTTAGTCTGTAGGAAAAAGTGGCAAAACCTGGCGGTGGGGGAGTGGTAGAAGTTGGCAGAAGTGGTGTTGCAGGCGTAATCTGAAAACGAGTGTAAAAGGGGCATTGACAGATCTCTTGTTTGAAGTTCTAAAACCTATCTTCTGCACTGTGTTCACAGACAGTTTTGATTACATGCTCTATTTTCTGCCAGTATTGTGAAATGTTTTCTGTTTTAAATTTGAAACATTTCTCTGGAATATTTGAAGTTTTACAGCTTCTGTGGAAGAAAAATATTTTTTAAATTTTTGATTCACAGCTGACAGTATACAGTAATTAAGTAAACCTGAATCCTATGTGTAAAGCATTCTAAAAGATTTTTTTCATATATTACCAATGAAATGCTGGAGTACAAAAGAAGTGTCACCTTTGGTTTATCTCTGCAGGTAAAGAAGATACCTTCGCTTTGTTATTTTATCACCAGATTTGGCCTTCATTGAGTTTGATAAACTCTGTTGAAGTTGATTTAGTATTTTACCATTTGTTTCAGTGAATCTAAGATTTTTCACTCATAAAATCCTTTCTGTGGTATTCTTTTAGTGAGAGCTTTCCTTTTTAAAGTTGTCTTTAAGCAAAATTAAGAGCTGTGAAGCTTCTCAACACGGACCCATAAAGAAAACATTTCTAATGCCTAGAGTTGCTGCTAAATGAAAAACATTTAAATTAACTGGAGTATTTTTAAAACTGGTGTATATTATAAAATAATTTAGAAAGAATCTCTGGTCCTGATGTTTCAGAACAAACCCGTTAACAACGTTAAGGAGTTGTTGGGCCCATAGTCCAATTATCCAGGTAAGCAATTTGAATGTAGGTAAAAAAATAAATCTGATTTGCTTGTAAATTAAAATAATTGTTGGGTTTTTTAGATAATAGAGTAATTTTATTTTGTAAAAATTGACAGAATCTGATCATAAGATCATATTTTTCCATCAGAACAGAAACAATCTGAGAAAAAAAAATATAGTCTGCAGTTGTATAAAAGAATTTTATCATTATTCTTAGAAATTAAATAATTTAACATAAACTTTATCTGGATCTTCACTTTTAGCTACTTTTTCCCTCCTGACATGTCATGGTAATGTAAAGGTTGTTTAAAGTGCTGTCCTACAGGATTTTTTGGTCATAAGTAATAGGAACCATATTTTATCAGGAGAAAGATTTTCTTTTTGAAGAAGAATTAAGGATGCAGGCAAGAGGTCTAAAAGAAAAAAATCTAGAAATTAAGTATTGGCACTTATAACTAATAAAATTTCTATTGCTTATACAGGTTCAATTCTAGTAATTTCAGTTTCACAGTTCCTTGTGCTGCCTTTTGCAGATTAAGGGACTTCACATTTGATCTAAAAATGTTCAACTCTGCAGACATGGTCTTTTCATTGGATAATTTATTTTATGAGAGACCAGATACAAGACAAAGGTAAATCTTTATTGTTAAATATATATAATTGTTTTTCAAGTTTTTCCACACTCTGAATCATTTTACAGCAGAATTTTTTTTTTTATAACTTCCTTTTCTGTCTACCAGTAGAAATGTGGGGCTAGAAGTTTCCAGGTTCAGAACCCATAATTTGAAATGTTTTTCCAAACACACTGAAGTTTGAATGATGCAAGTGTATCTTAGGGCTATAAGAAATACGGGTTAGTAGAAGTTTTGCCTCTTAAATTTTCTGTGATTAAAAATCACACGGATTAAACAATATTTTTTAGCAGGAGAAACAGTAGGTTATTTATGAATAGTGATTTCAAGCTAGATGTTGTGGAGGGTGCTTAAAGAATGCTTTTACCTTACATTTGTGTGTTAAAAATAGGTATCTAGAAAATGAAGTGCCTAAGATTTGGTGTATTGCACCTGCTCCAGCTATTGCTGAAATTCCAGCTGCAGAGGAGTTACAGAGGGAACTGGAAAGAAACACAGCCAACACTCATATGGGTAAAATATCATAGAACAGAATCATAGAATCATTTAGGTTGGAAAAGACTTCTAAGATTATTGAGTCCAACTGTAAACCTAACACTGCCAAGTCCCACTAAAGCATAATATTTGACATTCATTTTGAATGGCTTAACAAATAATTAGCTTGACAGATAATTCCTCCTCTCTCTTTTAATACTGTGAAATATGAAATATTCTAGGTATGCAAATATAGGCAAAAAATGTATTTTAGTTGAGGGTGATGGTCTTGTGTATCTTTGGAGCATTAGCAATACTCTCTGGGCATATACAGGTTACACATTTACTGTGCAGAAGTGGGCAAGGTAAGTACGATCAAAATTTCAGCTACTCCACATTGTTCCGTGAAGCATCATAACACAGTGGGAAGCAGCTGTAAGAGCATGATGCAGCACATAGATCTGCTGACCTGTCTCCCACCTAAGGTACAGAGAGTTTATATGAACCTAACTTTCTTCTTCCATTTTGGGGCTTTTTTCAAATTGCTGTTCAGGAGGTCAAATTTGAATCTGGCGCCATTGATTGCTGCTAAGTGGAGTATTCCTTCCATCTAGACATTCAGGATCACCTTAAGGAAATTCTAAAGAATTCGATTGCTTTATCTCTGTCAACTAGATTTCTACATTTCTTAGGTGCTGTGCGGGTGTATGATATTCTCTATTTAGGAATTATTATTGAGACAGAAGGGTTTTTTCCTACTTTATGCAAGAGCAATTCCATTAAGAACTGCTCATTCAAATAAGCTTTCTGGTGTTTGTAGAATTAGAACTGTTTGTGTTATGTCAAAAACAGGCCTTTGTAATTTTAAGTTTCCAAATGGGTAACGCTGAAATTAATAGGCTGCCAGATCAGGACACTGATCCTACTGAGAACTGCAAAATGTGATAATTAACTATGAAACCATGACATCATTACAAATTTTGACTGTTGAGGTTGCAGGGTTTATCTCAGAGTTGTTCGTAGTAGGAACTTCAGGCTTGGTCATTGTGTCATTTTTTAAAAAGACCATCTTTATTCTGGGACAGGATGAAGAGTTTGAAAATACATGAAAATACACACTAAAGTTCTTGCAATAAGATAGAAATATCAGTTCATATAATATATATGAATTTGGCTTATTCTGTGTGGAAGATATTTAATAAAATTACTATGAATAGGAAAATTAACATTAATAGAAATATTAATTTATTGTTTTTGTAGGAGAGAGAAAGCACCAGAAGTTTATACAACAATGTAAGGGTAACACTGAGGAAGTAAATGATAAAGCACCAGCATCTGTTCATTTTGGCATAGACTCTGAAAAAGAAGTGCTCCAATTAAGCGTAGGAGAAAGAGAGAAAATCAGTTTTCAGCATGAAAGTCTGAAAATGGTTTCATTGTTTCTCTCTTCTGATCAAGATAAACCTAAAACAGGAACAGGAGTTTCTCAGCAACCTGGTGAAAATTTTTCACAAAATAAAATATTAAGTAATTTTCCAAAAAACAGTGATGATGAGAGTGTCCATTCAACATTAAGAAAAAGGTACGCGTCTAGTCAATTCTGATAATTTATCGACTGTCAGAATCATTATTTTAGATACATTTGTTAAACGCAGAATTTTTGATCATTCAATTGAAGGTACTTTAACAGGGCTCCAGACACTAATTCTTTTTGGTATAGGGAAAAAAGATGTTTCCTTTAGGCAATATTTTAGTACTGCAATTAAATGTGTCCTGAGCTCAGACGTTTTAATGAGAAGAGTAAGGATGAGGTTTGTTTCTTTAAAATTAAAGAAATTGTTAGGTAACAAAAGGTTTTTCAAAATTGTATTTTGGGTTCTTTATCCACATGGTAATGAGCAAGAAGGCTAAGATCACTTTCTTTTCAGAGCAGAGGTCAGCCAGCCAGGAATACCTTGAGCAGTTCTCAACATGATTTCAGTGTGGCGTGGGAGGAGAGGTTTTACAGATAAACTCCTCTTCTATGCCCGGCTTTTCTCATTCCTCAGAACCTGTTTGTCTCCATTGTTTTTAATTATGCGGAGATTGACAGTTAATCTGCTACTGGGATTCAGAGTCCATCTGGACAGGCAGTTTATTCTTTCAGGTTCTTTCTGGAATGAAAGTAAAGTTAAAATGTATCTTGAAAGGAGTCTTCTTCAGGTAGAAGAGTGTCTATCAAATAAAGTTAGATACAAACTTTTCTTATGATTGTATCTTACTAGTTCTGCTTCTAATACAAGCATACATGTTTTTCAAATATTAGAGAAACTGTGTAACATTCAACAAACTAATGAAAATCCTGAATCTTTTGCAGCTTATTTAAAATGTCTGGTTATATGTACAAAAATACAGAATTTAAGGATAGTTCTGTGGATGTGAAAGAAATTGATACTTACTTAAATACACGTGAAAGCATGAAAGAAGTGAAAAAAGAAGGTTTATGGAGAAATAATCATCATGCTCCGACAACTAAAGACTCAGATTTTACTCTGCATAGGGTAAATGATTGGGACATTGCATCTAAAAATGGAATTAAAATGAAATCATTTTCTAATGCTTCAGAGGTTCTGGATATGACAGGTAATTATTATTACTCTATTTCAAGAAAAATAGTCCACTCTCTGTCTTCGGTATATAATAATAATAATAATGGATATCCATGATCTGAGGTAGAGTGAAGAACATTTTCTCACCAGCTCAAGGCGAGATAATTGGCTAAACTTGATAGAAGATACTGCAATTCTGTGGAACTTAATTGCATTGTTGTTTAAGATGAGCTGGGTAAACAATTTATGAAGGAGAGTCACGTTTTCAAAAGTGCCAAGTCATGTAAACCTTTTTGAAAAATGAGTCCCCTAAACAATTTGAGAAAGAGCAGCCTCATCCCTTCATGTGGTAAATAGTCTTATCTTCATTTGAAACCAGAAATTGAAAATAGAATGTTTATTTGTGATGTGGCTCATACTTGTATCTTTGTAGAAATAGATTTTAAAATCTGGAAAATGGAGGAAAGCAGTGAGAATTTTGATGATAAAATACTTGGTTTAGAAATTATTTTTGTTTTTTTAATAGTTTTTAAATGTGTCATTTATTTCTAGGTTTTAAGCTTTTTGGGACAGGGACTTATTGCATCTGTGGAATGTACCTTATGTACCTGGCTAACTGCTACAGAAATACAGAATAGAAAAATAGTTCTAGCAGAAAATTTTAGGGCAGAGCTGTGGCTTTGGATGGGATTTGGAGGCTTGTCAGGAATGGAAAACGTGATTCCCGACTGATTGCCTTCTGAGCAATGGTGACTAGATTTGTGCATGAGAGGAAAGCAGTGGATGTCATTTACTTTGACTTCAGCAAGGCTGTTCATAGAACCATAGAATGGTTGAGAAACACTGTCTTCCACAACATTCTTGTGTCCAGGTTAGGACATTAGGAATGGATGGACAACTGCATGGGTAAAAAAAATGGTTGGATGGTCAGGCTCAGAGGGTGGTGGTTAATGGGTCACAGTCTGCCCACATGCCTGCCACAAGTGGAGTACTGCAGGGGTCTCTCCTGGAGGAGGGGGCTGCCAGGGATCTCATGAAATTCAGTAGGAATGAATGCAAAGTCCTGCCCCAGGGAAGAAGAAGAACCCCTGGGGTTCCCCTGGGATGGACTGGGTGGGGGCAGCTCTGCAGGACAGTGCCTGGGGTCTGGTGAACAGCTCACTGAACGTGAGCCAGCAGTGTGCCCCAGCAGTGACGAAGGCCGACAGCATCGTGGGCTTTGTTAACAGGGACAAGGCCAGGAACTTGAGGGAAGTGATTATCCCCTTCTTCTTGGCACTTTTGAGACCATGTCTAGATACTGCATCAAGTTTTGAGCCTCTGGTACAGGCAAGATGTCCTTAAACTGGACTGAGTTCAGCAAAGGGCCGCCAAGATGGTCCTTTCAAATGATGAGCTTGTGACCTCCCTGTCCTATCCTGTCAGCTCCTTCTGTATCACCTGGACCTTGTTATAGCCTTGCAGCTTCTCACAAAACACATAGCTTGGAGTCAGGAAGATATTTTTCATGGTTATCGGTTGAAAATAAATCTGGTTTTATAAATTTACTACTTTTATTTCTTCAGGAACTACAGGAAGAAAATGGGAAATTTTGAGGGCTGTTACAGAAATACGTATCCTTGTATTTGCTGTATCTGCTTTACTGATTTTGTTACAATGCTTTTACATTTACAGAATTATAGTATTTAATTTGTAGCCGTAGGAACTCATGCATTACCCTGTAATAGCTTTGATTTGTAACGTAATGCTGGGAATCAAATGATGAATAGGTGTTCACCCTTTGGACTTCCAAACCTAGAATGAAAATAGGAGAACTTATAGATCATTCATTGCTAAGCAAATTTATTCTTATTTCAAACATTTGAATTTTATCCTCAAAACTGTTTATTTTTAAAATGTAAAATTTTTAGTTCACAAAATATGTTTCGGGCCAGATTTTATATGCAAAGACACATATACACATATATCCCCATACACTTTAAATAAAGGAAAAGTGATTTAGTATTTAGGCTTTTTAGGAAAATGGAATCTTACTTTTTGTCCCATTTTATCAGGAGAAAATAAACTTCACATACTACTTACAGATCTGTATTTATGTTGTACTGTGCAGACAGTATAATTCCATTCTTCAAGCAGATTTTACAGTAATTTTTCTTTTTGCCCCTGCCTTGAACCCATAACATAATTAACCATCCATCTGTATCTGTGAAGCTTTTTTTTTTTGGCTTTTTTACGCTGTCTTTTCAATATTTTGTTTCTAGTAACTGTCAAATGGCATGTTAAATATCAGGAAGAGGAAATGTCTAAATTTAGGCAACTTAAATTCATGTGAATAGCTTTAAGAAGTGTCATAATTTTCAAAATAAGGACTCCATTGTTCTGATGTTGCCAATTACAGATAGTGAATGTTCTGCATTTTGAAAGATCACTTACTTGGAGAGGTAATTTTAGAGAAGTCTTTTGAAAAAATTACTTATTTTCTTTAGTCTAATATTACTTGCTTATCTTTACCCATTTTTAGTGTTTGTATTTAACTACTTTTATTTCTTGTTTTACTCCTTTTTCTTTTCATCTTTATTTAATCTTTTAATATAACATCAATCTGAGGCCTCAGCAGTTCATTATTCTTGTTACTGTTGGTGTTATGTCTGACTGTGCGTGCATCCTCAGCCTGATCGGATGGTTACAGTTAGTCTGCTTGTGTGGCTTCAATGCAAGTCCAGACAAGGATCAGCTCACTCATTTCAATTTTTAATGTAACAATACTGTCTTTCCTCTTACTCATATTTTAGATAAGAATGTTGTTGTCTGAAGAATACACAGTATTAGCAATTTTAAAAAAAGTTTTTAAAACCACTGTCAGTACTAAGAGATCTTAGGTGAATTTCTTTGCTGCTATTATGACTGGACATACAATATTATGCTAATTAATTTGTGTTATATTACAAATATAACGTGACCATTGACACTTCAGATATGCTAACAGCAGTGCTCTGCTTGCTCTTGTATCTGGTTTGCAGTGTAGAATAAAGCTTTTGTCCCTTGCAGTTTTACATTCCATAACTGTATGCCATTCCATGAAGCCTGTGCCAGGGAGGAGGTTCTTGATTATTGGTATAATCCCAAGACCTCTCAAATAGGTAGTGTTTTTTTTGGTGAAGTGGAATATATGGCACGCCAAGAATCTAAATAAAACTACAAAATCATTTAATAGGTTACTTTTTGATAATTTTTTACAAGCCTGTGCCAATGAAAGATTGTTTCATATGTTTTAAGTCTGCATTTAAATTACAAGAAAGAGATGCATTTACAGTTCTAAAATAAATTTTACAATTTTCACTCAATTGTTTTCAATTCCTTAATGCTGTCAAGCGGCCCAATTTAGAAGTATTTTTAAGGAGTTTCCATATTTTAACTACGCACAGTCTAAAGCTTTGGATGATGTAAGTATGAAACATTAGCTGCAGCTGCAAGTAGTACTTTATAGATAAATTTAAATGATACTTTGGTATTCAGAACTTAAAAGGGGTTAGAAAACTGTAATATATGTAGAACCTCTTCCTGGAGTAATTGAGCGGGGTTGTGCTTAGCTGGGAGAAGAGCCCAGAAGAACTTTTAAAATTTTTTTTCTTAGCTTTAATTACATTCGTGTGAAAATGTGAATTATATGTGTATTTATGCATACAGATTAGTAATATTTTTTTAGTGATTTTCACAGGAAGATGAAGAAAAGCAGAACTTTAGAGAAGGTTGTCCTTTTAGAGAAGTGATGTTTGTCCATGCACTTCTTATCAGCTATGCTCTTTCTTTAAAACCCGAAACTTATTTTGAAAGCAACCAATTTGAAAAAGATTGTATTATAGGTATTGCGGAGAGGAGATACAGGTTCCATCAGTCTTCAACAGAGCATTTGAAATTTTACTCAACTCTAGGGGAAATCCCAGTGTCAGTCACAGACATTAAGCATGTTTTTAAGCTACTTTTGGTGTTGTAAATGTTTTTGTTTGAATTTCTTAACCACTAAGTAATGTTTTATAAAAAGATTTTAAGAATGGTACTTATATGAGCAGAATAATCTTGTATTTAAATTATATGGGGAGCTGTATTTTTGGTTTTTTTCCTTACATTTTTAGTTTTATGCATAGATTTGGGGTATTTTTCCTTACTTCCAAATTTGTGTTTATTTTCTGATGAGAGTTATACGTCATATTGGCCTGTAAAATAATCTTGTGTGACTTTGTTCCTACAATAATGGAAAACCACAGCTGTAAGCAAGATTTACTTTCATGAAAGCTGCAAAACCAGAGTTCTCGGGGCAATAGTTTATAAAAAAAAAAAAAACCAAAAAACCCCCACAAAATTTTTTTGGAACAGCTCATGTATTGGTACTCCTAAATATAAATTTGTTTGTAAGGTACCAGGAGAGACAAGGTTTGCTTATCACTTGTGTATAACACATGACATGTTAAAAACTTAAGAGAAATCAGCATATTTTTTATTGGTTAAGCTTGCAAAATTCAACTTGGTAGCAACTCTGTGGTTCCAAGAAATGAGTTGTAAGCATTCAACTTGGTAGAATTTCTCTGGCTGATTCACAGTGAATGTTACAAACGATTATTTAACAAAAATCAGGGAAAATTTTGTATTCATACGTCATTGATTTTTATGAGCACTGGAAAACTGGGAGTGGTAGATGAAGAACACGGGTAATTCCTGCAAAGCAGTACTGTCAGTGTCATTGCTACAGTTATTTATAAATCAAGCACTAGGTGATTCCCATTCATCCATGTGAGCTCCTAACAGTCATAGAATAGTTTTAGAGCATTAACAGCTAGAAGGAAAGGAAAAAAAGAATGAGAATAGTAGAATCCATGAGGAGTTGGGAGGGAGAGAAGGAAATGAAACTGCACAGAGCATGCTGCATGGAGGGAGGATGGGTGAATGACACTGCGGAGGAGGAGGGAGGGTAGAGTCAATGTGGTCAGAGGAAAATGAGGGAACATGACATGGACATGCCTGGCTTCTAAGATGGTGGAGGATAGAATGTGGGGGAAAGAAGGACGGAAGGAAAGAAACATAGTCACACAAAACCTACTCCTGTCATTTTTGGAAACTTAACATTCTATTAAAATTATATATATTCAATAATATTGGAATTTTGAATGCAGATTGGAATTTTGAATGCAGAAGGAAAACAAATTGCATCTTGAATTTGAACACAAAATACCTCTTTCTCATGTTTGCTTGCAGTTGGACATTGACAGTGATTCTGTATTAATGTCAGCTAAGGCTAGAGACTGGGTTTTTTTGTCACAGAATGGTAGGCTTCATTACATAATAACCATAGATGAACAGTATCTCATTTAACGTTTTTGTGGCAGACATGTAGCAGAAGATGTTCTTTCTTTTGCTGTAACTTAAAAGTTCACATCTAATAAAAAATTTTTTAGAGGACTACATATATCAATGTAATAAAAATTTCCTTGTGTCCTTTTCCCCTAGACAATGCTTTTGGAATGTATGAATAGGTACAATGGATAGCTGTGTTATATTTACTACTTTGCAACTCTTTCCTAGCTTCTTTATACAGACAGGAATTTTGTGATTTGTGCTCCAACTGGCTCTGGAAAAACTGTAATGTTCGAGCTAGCTATTACCAGATTACTCATGGAAGCCCCACTGCCTTGGTTAAATATTAAAGTTGTTTACAGTAAGTATTATGCAGCTTTAAACATTTTGGTGACAGCAGTAGAAAATGTCATTCTGTGAATGTGGAGATCTGGAGTGAGTGCTTTAATAATGTTGAAATTAAATATGTTAAGAAATTGTGACCTACCTCATTCTTTAAAAAGTTGTTTCTTTTAGGATTTGTTTATTTGTGATACTGTTGTAACTATTATTAGTATTTAACAGCACTGTGTAATTGTAGTGTTCAGCATTGGCTATACTAATAAAAATTTTTAAAATCTTGTAAAGAGTTTGTCCTCTAAGAAGGCAAGATGTACATGAAAAGGGAAGAAGGAAGCAAAGGAAACTAAAACAAATTCTTAGTGGCAGAGCCAGAAATCATGCAATATCTTTTGTATGCCTGTCTGTTGCTCTGAGATGAGGATCAAATTTTCCAATATTCACTTACCTGGCAAGGTTTCATGCTATTTGTTGCTTTCTGTCTACTAGTTCAGAGGCACCAGGGCTGTGATCTTCATGAGTTTAATTGATGTGTATAGGAACTAATGAAAATGCTTGAAGATAGTCGCAACAATTACACTTTTTTCTTTCCTTCCTGGAGAATTGAGTTCGTGTCATGTAGATCAGATGAAATTGGTGGGTTTGTCACAGTTCTAATTCATACAGTGATGTATTTGTCAGTCTTACCATTAGTGGTTAATCTTTATATTTACAAAAGTTTCAGCCTAATTATTTTTTCTTTAAATTCCAATGTGTTCAAATTCTTATAATAAAGCTAGTGTTGATGTAGAGTTTACTCTGTATTATTAACAGACCTTTTATAAACAGGCATGTATTGTAGTTTCCTTGTCAGCAGATAGAGGTGAAGCATTTCAGTGTACTGTAAAGGTTTTGGTTGCCTTGGTGGAATTGATACAAATTGGCTGGTTGAAACTTTCAGTAAGGAAGCAGTTAGCTGCAGGTGGAATTAGATCTGCTGACCTTTTCCAGGTTCAACAGTGGTGGAGAAAGAGATATGTCAGTTTTCCAAACGTTGGAACAGAAGTGTTAATCATATTACGTACTGCCGGAGCGTGCTCTGGTACCTGGTTCCTCAGTGGCTCGATGTATGAGAATTAGCTTGCAGTAGTTGTGTAAATTAGGGTTGTTTCCTGGTAGCTTTAACACATGGTAAGGATTGGTGACTGAAGTTCCGGGAGCAATCCCTAGCTTCTTGCATTTTTGCGCAGCGAAGATTATTACTTTTGCAATTTTGTGAGTTACTTGCTGGTAGCTTGATCAGTTTTCTGGAGCTAGTGATTTCCCTGGCTTTATAGGCCACTGATACGACATTTTACACCTCTTTCTGAAGCAGAAACTGGTTCTTTAAATCACTTCATCTTAGGGATCGCTTGTCAGCTGATACGCAGAAATGGTTCATATTCCAGTGGCTCTAGCTAGCCTAGAATGTAATCACTGCAAGTTCTATTTTATTACTGCTGTTTTCAGATCATGTGTAGATCACTTCTTTCACTTAAATCACTGCATTTTCCATATAGATTACCCATCCAATATAGACTTACATGTCTTGCTAGTATCAGTCCTTGTAGAGAATTACTTCTGATTTCTAGAAATCAAACTCCATCTGCAAAAGTATAGTATGTATCCTCAGGAAAAAAAAAACAAGAAAACACAAACAATGAAGAAATCGATTGTTTTAGGAGTCTGTTCATGAAGACCAGCATCAGGACTGCTACCTGCCGTGTTAGCTGCTACCTGCTGTGTTAGCTGCTTGGTATGACCCTGACTACACCTAACTGTACATTTGCTTTATATAGATTTTGATTTCTTCTGTTATTCTATCTCTTGTTCATGGATGGTTTCTCATTTATAACACCTTTTCTCTCTGAATACAGCATGCTCAAATCATTCTGAACTGGAAAAAGTTGGTATTTGTATGATTTTTCCATTAGAAATCATGTGTTTCCTCTGGTTTCTTCTGTCTGTGAGAAAACCTTTGCTAGCTGACTGATTGTTTCCATGTGGGATTGAGGAAGAAATCAGGATTAAGAGAGAGCATAAATAACCTTAATTAAAGGGTTCTGTTTCTGATTGCTGATAGGGAAGAACTGGGGCCCAAAGCTCAACATTGATCTGTGCACATGGAATAGGATAAGAAGGATAATAATACCAGTTAAAATTTTGTGGTTCTGGGAGCAAAGCTGAAAGTTAGGGAAATTAAATTCAAGAAGACATATTAAAAATATATGCATTTAGCATCTTTAGCAATACAGTTGAAGATTTGGTTTTCTTGATATAACTCTGATTATTTTGTGTTATTTTTAGTGGCTCCAATAAAAGCTCTATGCAGTCAGCGTTTTGATGATTGGAAAGAAAAATTTGGACCTATAGGACTCAGCTGCAAGGAACTGACAGGAGATACAGTGATGGATGATTTATTTGAAATACATCATGCTCACATTATTATCACTACACCTGTAGGTTTCAATCTCAATTCTTACAAAAAGCTAGAATAAGCAGACATTAGTAGTCATCTAATTGTATGCTACTAGGACTGCTGCTTTTTTTTGTAATAAGTAGTAATTTTATGATCCTTACGCTTGTGTGCACACTGCTGTGCATACTATTAGTTCATATAAACAACAGTTAGTAACATAATAATGTGCCAGATGAAACATCCATGGCATTAGCTTGAATTAATTTAACAGATTTTATTTAAAGATTTATTAAAGTTTAGGCAAGTCTGTCTGTACGGTACTTCTGGCATGTGTTGTCCTTTAAAACATCTTTCACCTTCTGTTGTTGTTTTGTTGTGTTGGTTTTTTGTCCTAGGAAAAATGGGATAGCATGACTAGAAGGTGGAGAGACAACTCTATAGTCCAGCTTGTACGACTGTTTCTCATTGATGAGGTAAGAAAATTAATGTTTTATATGCACTGTTTTTGTTCTTGAAGATAAAAGGAAACTTAGAAAATACAACATTTATATAACACATGTATAGATGGAACTGGAGAAATATCTAGCAAATTTTTAAAAATTCCTCATAGGTGCATGTTATAAAGGATGAAAGCCGTGGTGCAACATTAGAAGTTGTAGTCAGTCGGATGAAGACTGTTCAGTCTTCTCTTTGGCGTCTTTCAGAGAATCATGACACTGTTCCTCCCTTGAGATTTGTAGCTGTTTCTGCAACAATCCCAAATGCTGAAGATGTAAGAGTTACATTTTAACTGTATTTTAATAAATGTAGTTGTATTTGATAAAATTTACCTGTAGTTATGAATTCAGATTGATAACAAAGTTGTCATTTTGAAGCTGTCAGCTGAAGACAGCTGTGAGGTTTATGTTAATGTAATGGCCTATAATCATATGGAACTATCAGCCAAGTATGGACATGCTTCAGTTTTAGATTTCTGTTCATGATTTTTGTCTCTAAGTACAAATCACAACAGACTTGACATTTCAGTTTGAATTATATTGGTCCTGTAGAAAGCAGAACTTCACCTGTGATTTTAATGATAAAAGCAATATCAAATGTGTTAATCGTTTATGTGTGACAAAAGCTGAGTTAATTATTGTGTGATGCAGTTAGAGCAGAGTGTGATTAAAAGCAGAAATTTATCTTTTCCATTCTATTTCTTCTTTTTTAAAGATTGCAGAATGGCTTTCAGATAGTAAGATGCCTGCTATATGTCTGAAAATAGATGAGGATCAACGACCAGTGAAACTACGCAAAATTGTTCTCGGTTTTCCTTGCAGTGACAATCAGACAGAATTCAAATTTGACTTAACTCTTAACTACAAGATAGCTAGTATTATACAAACATACTCGGAACAAAAACCAGCACTTGTGGTACAACAGCTTTTTATTCATCTCATTTGAAATTGTTTCTTACTTAAAAGTGTTGATTCAAAAAAATCTTTTCTTATTTATAGTTTTGTGCCACAAGAAAAGGAGTACAGCAGGCCGCTTCTGTTCTTGCAAAAGATGCTAAATTTCTACTGAGTATAGAACAGAAACAAAGGTATTTTTATATTTGAGTTGTTAATAAGTGTTTGTGTATTTTAGTAAACCTGTGACATCTGTAAAGAAAGCTGTTGGTCTAATACAATTTCTAGCAGAGGAGTGTCTGTCTGCCACAAAATCATCACAGTTGACGTTTTTTGGTAAATTGGCACTCTTTGCAAGTTTTATTTGCTTCTCAGATTTTTAGGGTAGTTTTCACAAACATTAAGTTGTTTCTAAAAGCTGCTTTCTAAACATACAAATGTTAATTCCTATGGACCTGTAAGGCCTTGTAGTGCAAAGATTAAGCATATGAATAGTTGAACTGGATGAGGTCTTACTAATATTTTACACAAAGCTGTAAGAAGTCTTTGCATTATCAGATACCTTTAATAAATACAGCCCTGACCCATGTTAATTATTATTTACTTCAGAGTTGCCTAGTCATGGCAGCTGCAGAAGCTACTTCCTGATTTTGGATGTCAAACATGGTCTTCTTTGCTTTATGTGAACAACACATCTAGATTGTAGGTCGTGACTTGGAAAGATGACTGGACTAGAAAGGCTGCAACGGCTGCCCCAGAGAATCAGTTTGTTCCCTTTTTGAAGATGGGAGAGGTGGTGGTTGAAAATATCCAAAGAATGTATATTTTTAAAGTTATTTTAAGACTATGTCCTTTTGATAGTCTAACGTAGTTGAATACTAAAAACATCCTTAAAAAGCACAAATGCAGTAGAACTATGGGAAGTATGTAAAAAATGTACATGTCAAGGAATACATCTTACAATCTTTAGTGGGGTACTTGTGTATCTAGTTTCATGTGAAGCTTTATTTTTGCATTTTAAAAACATACTTCTGTCTTTGTATATTCCACTTACATTAGTGAATCTGGTTTGTGATTTTGAAATATCCTTTTTTTTTTTTTGTGCGTGTGTGTGTGTGTGTGTGTTGCATAGATTACAGAAGTCTGCAAATTCATTGAAAGATTCCAAACTGAGAGGTAAATATAACCTACTGCTTCTCTGTTCTGTGAATGAATACTTGCTTGAGTAAACTTAGTCAGGTGATGGATATAATTATTTCATTATCAGATCTTTTAATGTATGGTGTGGCTTATCATCACGCGGGTATGGAGATATCTGACAGAAAAACAGTTGAAGGAGCTTTTACTGTAGGAGACTTACCAGTACTTTGTAAGTAAATTTAACTTTGAAAGTCAAAATGTTATTAATGTATCCTGAGAAGATTGCAGTTTGGAAGTGGTAATATTTTATGATTCTATAGTTTGCTTAACCTTTGGAATTACTTTGTGAAATCCAGATAAAGATGTGTTTGTGTTTCACATACACTTTTACCCTGTGAGTATACATATGCACTGCTACTAAAGACCATAGAACTTTTCTTCTTTTCAGCATACATGGAGGTCATCCTCCCTCCTATGTCTATATAGGTCTGGCCATGTCCATTTCCTTTTCATACCACTGAGCCATCCTGTTGAGATGGAACTCTCTGATAGTGTGTCTTTCCTCAGAGTTCACATAATTTTTCTTTGTTTGTGACCTTTGCAGCAGTGGCTTCCCTGAAGGTAGTCTTTTACGTTTATGCTTCTTAGATGGGCAGGATACTATTTTCAAACTCCTATGCAAGGTGTTTTGACTGGTGGGGATGTTCTTAAGAAATATTCCCTCTGCTGTACCTGAAATGAGAAGGTATCTGTTTGAGATGTGATGGTCTCATCTCATCCAGGCTTTCTTTTTCTATAAGAAAGATTTAGACCCTATGGGGAATTGTCTATGTGGTTCGTGTACAACACTGAAAGATTAATGGATTTTTTCTTTCCTGTACAATGGTCATGACTTACTATGAAAATTTAAGGTAGATACCCCTGCTGTGATCTGGCAACCTTGCTAGAGTTGCAGTGTCCATGGTATTAAAAAGTCTTTGCATCCCTGCAATCTGCTGTACTTTGGATGCCTGGTGCACAATGTATGGCTTTGCCAACCACGGTGCCATTTCTGAAATCTCAGGAGACTGTGGTTCTACAATTGCTCTTTGCAAAAATGACTTTGAGACCCTGTGCCACAGCTGAGCACAACGTGAGCGTACATGTGGACTACCACTGAAAGAATGCAAAATTGCTTATTGGTACTTAAGTCCTTTGGAATTTATAGTTTGTATGAATATTTCAGAATCATCTGAGATACTAGAACTACATTTCTACAGCTGAGGGGAAGCTGAAAGAGTATGGGGCATATTCCACTTTATATGTCTGTGGGCATTATGGGGGGTTAGGTTTTTAACACACCTTTCACAGATACTGCAAAGGGGAAAAATTTTTTGGTCCTGAAATAGAGTGTATGTATACTCACAGTGTGTGTCTGTATAAGTGTGTGTATATATATCACACAGACACATATATGGACTGAAGCTCCGATTGCACTGGTAAGTAACCTTTCTTTGCAACTTTTTTATTGTTAGGTCAGTTTGCTTTGACAAATTTCCCATTTTGCATACCATCACAAATGAAAAACAATAATACTGTCATGAGATGGTGTGGTTATGCCTTTAGTTTAGATTGGATTCTTCTTTCCTGATGCACCTATAATTACTAATTTTAGTTCTGCTTTCATTTAAAAAAAGAATTGGAAAATTCATTAATACTTTGTTTTCCTAGTGGAATAGTTGTATCAGTTGTCCTGTATAGCTGGCTTTCCATGTTCAATTCCTGCCACCCCATATATTTGTTAGAGAAAGTGAATTAGAAAACGAGTGTGAGATAATTTGCCACAAACTTGACTGGTATTTTTAATGAGAGAGTGTGTATTGGTAAAGTATTGTGATAGTATTGGTGGTGATTCTGGTTTGGTACCATGGATATAAACAATGCTAATGACTGATGACTTAAAAAAAAAAATATCTTAAAGTTATTGATCACTACAAAGCAGGATGAAGTCATGGCTGTATTCAAATACCTATCCAGGAAGAAATAGGAATAATGTTTCTTCAGTGTGTGTGTGTTATATTGAAGATGAATTGGATTGGATTCTGGATTATCTCCAAATGTTAAGGCATGTTTAAATAAAAATATCTGGGATGTAATTTGTTAAAGAATAGTTGATAATAAATGAATGCTAATAATTGGATACACAGAAATTGTTATGCAAATACATGTCTGTAATCTACGTCTAATTCTTTGTGGTGCAGAATGCTCACTGACTTCGCTAGAAAATAAGAGCTCTTGGGAATCAAGGGTTAGTCACTTATTTGCTGCTTGTTTAATGTCTGCCAGACATTCCCATGTTCATCTTGCAATCAATATACTTTAATCTGATGTAGTTACTACTAGCACCTTAGCTATGGGAGTCAATCTACCTGCACATCTGGTGGTTATAAAATCCACAATGCACTATGTTGGAGGAGTGTTCCAAGAGTACAGTGAAACTGATATTCTGCAAATGATTGGGAGAGCAGGAAGGCCTCAGGTAAGTTAATGCTATATTATATTGATGCTCTCTATAAGCAGATGAGTAGAAACTATTCTTGGCAAAAAAACTACAATGCCAACAATTTTACTGGAGGATTTGGGTTTTAAAGGGTTGTTATTAATAGTTAAATTACTCCTGGGTAATTTCTTAATTGAGAAAGAGATCTGTTTGCTTTTTTATTGTCCGCTAAAAAGTACTGCTTCACCTTTCTGTGGAAAAAGATCTAAAGATTACATTTGGGTTGCATAACGAATGGGGATTAGAGAAAAAGTAGGAAGCTGACACACAACATAAATTGTGTGATAAAAATTATGGAATATTGAATGGTATAGAGACCAATGTGCTTTTGTTCTCCTAACATCAGAACAAGAAAACATCTAATTAAGTTAGAAGTGGAGTAGAGGGGGAGGGTCAGAAACACTGTTTTTAAAAAACTATAATTCATTTTGCTTCCACAAGAGGTTGCTGATGCCAAGAACGCTATGTTTTAGAAAGGGTTTAGACATTGCTTTGGCTGTAAAAAGGAAGGGGTCAGGATTTAAAAATGGTTATTTTAATTATACCTCTTTTAAGTCTCTGAATCATTTATGTTAAATCTTACACTTTTAAGTCGTTTAATTTTTAGAAATACAGGTAAAGCCTAATACAGGAAATACCTTACCCCACATCTGTCTCCAGAGGCTGCTTATATTAGCCACTGTGGTGTGTTGTGTACATGACAGTATTTTATCCTGACCTAAGAACTAAACTAGTATGGAAATTCCAATATTCCTAACTTTCTTAACTGACTGGGCTTTTTTTGCTAGAGGTTGTAATTCAGTAAGATTTTTGAAGTTGTGACTCAGAATCTTAAGCTACTTTAACTTCCTGAGTCAAGACCTGAAATATTTACCAAGATCTGCCTTTCAGTATTACATATGCTAATCTGATCTAAAAAATGCAAAAGTCAGGAAACTTCTCATACGAAAAACAGTCTAACAGTATTTTTTCCATTACAAAACAAAATAATCGTGAGGTGGCTTGAGAGTAGATGATGAAGATCAAAAAATTACTATAAAAGGCCTGACTGTTCATTGAAGACTTTCTCATGTTTGGGGATTACTAATAAGAATTTGTGTCAGTAAATTGTTTTCTGTAGTTGTGGCTAGGAATCCTTTCCTTAGCTGTGACCTTGTAAGGAGGTCAATAACAGTGCACATTCGTGGTGTTTCTCGACACGTGTCTGTTATATGTACATTGGCACATACAGGCTTGTGCGCTGACCTGCCTGCCAGCAATGGCTGGAATCCCGAGTCCTGCTTGCTACCCAAATGAGTTAGAACTTGCCTTCAAGTTAGAGAGGCCTTGGCATTCAACAGCCATTTCAACAAGGATTTTAAGAAAACAGTTTTAATGGTTTCAACAGATAGGTGATGCACATTCAACTGGAATTTTTTTGCTAAGAGCTAGAGAGCAGGTTTTGTGGTTTTATTTTTCAGTTTGACACTACAGCTACAGCAGTTATTATGACTCGTTGGAGTACAAGGGAGAAGTATATACAGATGTTAAATGGTGCTGATATAATAGAGAGCAGGTAACTGTTTTTTATAAGACTCTACAGATGGTAGCAATGTTTCATAGTTTCTACAGAATGTGTTTTTTCAGGTGGATTTGGGGGTGGTTTTTTGGTCTATTTAGAAGAAGTTTAAGAAGAATTTAAGGAAAATCAAATCAAGCTATTCAGAAGTTAACAGCTGCTGTTTTACCAGCTAAAAACATCTTTAGAACATCTTGAACCTAACAAAAAAACAATAGTTGTAGATTCCTGCTGGAAAACTGAAGAAACCGAAATAGTACATATTGCAAAGACAGAAAGCAAGAATTGAACCCAGATCATGTCTCTGAATTTTTAGATGATAGAGTCTGGAAAATACCAGACTACAGAATTCACTTGATGTGAACAGAATATCAAGAAAAATATGTAAGAAAGTTAAGACATTAAAGGGTAAAACAGGAAATTTTGCTCATGTAATTTTGTTAAGGTTTAATTTTTCAGATATATTCAAAATATCAACACAGTGCTGTAACTTTTAAATGCATGTAGCTTTGTTTTCTAAATAATTGTGAAATTTCACAGTTGAGAGTTTTTATTTTTGCTTGATGGACATTAAGCCATAATAAACAAATTACATTGTTGATTATTTACATATTCTTTACTGTTTTCTGTTGATTTCACTGATTAAAGTGAACAGTTGACGGTAAAAAAACAGAAAATTGTTGAGGTTTGGGGGGAGGGGGTTGTTTTGTTTTATTTATTCCCCAAAAAACAGTTTTAGCATTTTTTGTACTGCTAATTGGTAAATGTACTTACCTTTTTTTTCTTTTTTTTTTTTTTTTTCCCTAGCTTGCACAGGCATCTTGTTGAGCACTTAAATGCAGAAATAGTGCTACATACTGTCACAGATGTCACTGTAGCTTTGGAATGGATACGATCAACATTCTTGTACATTAGAGCCTTAAAAAATCCAGCTCATTATGGTTTGTTGGGTTGTTTTTTCTAATTGATCTAAATTATGACACTAGGATGTGTTAGATACATAGTATTTGTTTCTTTCATTTTCTTATGGACTATTATTTCATAAGGGGTTGAAAACAAGATGTGTAATATGGCCTGTAACATTTTTAGGAACAACAGTTTCAGTTGCTTTAATATAAGTAATAGGAGTTTCAGCATGGTATAACATTTAAAACCTATGAAGAAGCCATTGACAGCTTCATAATGATCGATTTCTTTTGATCTTAATACACTGGACCACGTATTAATGCAGTATCAAGCCATAATGTACTTTTCAGCACTGAATATGTAATCTGCTGCTAAGAAAATAAAAGTCTAATATTTCATAGTTTTTCTGAAACAAAATTTCAGTAGTCTTAATGCTGGTGTCTTCAATTTGTCTTGTCCAGAACAGCCTCTCAGTCAGCAGCCCTGACCATATCTTTGTTCCTGGCCACTTGCTCTACGCCCGATTATGAAGTCATTGGGCACTTGCTGGAGACAGTTTTTTTAAGGATTTATAGATGGGATTGGAACATAGTACATGTAGTACTTGAATGGATGTTACATTTTAGGTGGCTTCCTGTATTCTAAAATAGGAAAACTCTACATGTGAAGTTACTCACTGACATTTCTGCAACTTTTAGGACTCTGTGTTTTACATAGGGGAATATCTGTAGCTTTTGCCTTTGCACATCTGTTCTAACGGCCACTTATTGATACTTAGATACTTACGCTATGTCAGGCTTTTGACTTGTTCCCAGTATAATAAATATTTACAAATTTTTCACTTTGGGGTATTTGTCTGGCTCCCCAAAATCAGCAGATCAGTTTTGATGGGTAATGATATTGAGGAGGAAGTATATAACTGTATTAGGTTAAAAAGCCTTTTGTCTTTTCATGAAGGTTTTTCATCTGGATTGGATAAACTTGGAATTGAAGCAAAATTACAAGGTAAGTGGCTCTTAGGCTTTTTTCAGTAAGATGTTACATTTTAGGGCAGGTTCATCCATGTTTATTGTATATCTCCATTAATTTCAGTAGATCCATTCACAGAACAAATGTAATTTACTATGTTGTGCTATTGATTTTATTTAATTATTAATACTTTTGAAACGTTATCAGTACATTTTGACTGGTGGAAAAGTTTTTCTTCTATAGAGGAAAAAATTAAATGCCTTTACATACCTCATCTCCATACACATACTTAAGAAATATGGAACAGAGCACTTTAATTTTGATTGCTTGTCATTCTTCCTAATTTTCCTTTGATTGATCTCATTTGCTTTTATTAATTTCCATTACTATACTTTCAAAAAAGCCCTTTTCAGAAGTTGTCATCTTCCCTTGTCATAAATTTAGCCTTGAAAACAAAGGATGTAAAATGTAAACATCTTCACCTTGTTCAGAACTGTTTAAAATTGCATGATTATAGCATGTGTGATTGGTTGACCCTGGCTGGTTGCCAGGTGCCCACCAAAGCCATTCTATCACTCCCCCTCCTCAGCTGGACAGGGGAGAGAAAATATAACAAAGAGCTTGTGGGTCGAGATAAGGACAGGAGAGATCACTCACCAATTACCCTCACGGGCAAAACAGACTCAACTTGGGGAAAAATAACTCACTTTATTACAAATCAGCCAGAGTAGGGTAATGAGAAATAAAACCAAATCTCAGAACACCTTCCCTCCACCCCTCCCTTCTTCCCGGGCACAACTTTACTCCCGGATTCTCTACCAACCCCCCCAGCGGCACAGGGGGACGGGGAATGGGGTTTACGGTCAGTTCATCACGCGTTATTTTCTGCCGCTTCATCCTCCTCAGGGGGAGGACTCATCACACTCTTCCCCTGCTCCAGCGTGGGGTCCCACCCACGGGAGACAGTCCTCCACGAACTTCTCAACGTGGGTCCTTCCCACGGGCTGCAGTTCTTCACAAACTGCTCCAGCATGGGTCCTTTTCCACGGTGTGCAGTCCTTCAGGAGCACACTGCTCCAGCGTGGGTCCCCCACGGGGTCACAAGTCCTGCCAGAAAACCTGCTCCGTGGGCTCCTCTCTCCACAGATCCGCAGGTCCTGCCAGGAGCCTGCTCCAGCGCGGGGTTCCCACGGGGTCACAGCCTCCTTTGGGAACCCACCTGTTCCGGCATGGGGTCCTCCATGGGCTGCAGGTGGATATCTGCTCCACCGTAGACCTCCATGGACTGCACGGGGACAGCCTGCCTCACCACGGTCTTCCCCACGGGCTGCAGGGGAATCTCTGCTCCGGCGCCTGGAGCATCTCCTCCCCCTCCTTCTTCACTGACCTGGGGGTCTGCAGGGTTGTTTCTCTTACGTGTTCTCACTCCTCTCTCCGGCTGCCGTATTCTCTCTCTATCCCAACTTTTTTTCCTTCTTAAAAATGTTATCACAGAGGCGTTACCACTATCACTGATTGGCTCGGCCTTGGCCGGCGGTGGGTCCGTCTTAGAGCCGGCTGGTATTGGCTCTCTCTCAAACACAGGGGAAGCTTCCAGCAACTTCTTACAGAAGCCACCCCTGTAACACCCCCCCCCGCTACCAAAACCTTGCCACACAAAGCCAATACAGCATGTTAGGCAGCAATAATAAAGAGCAGGTGGAGAGAGAACACATTATTTTTTTATGATGGATATTTTTGTATTGGTCATTCAAAAATGCATAAATAATGTGAAAAAGGAATTTTAGAGAACTCCAGAGTGTGGCAGATCTTGTCCAGTAATGGACTCAGTGAATTGGAGGATAGGAGCAAATCTTAAATTCTGTATTTTTGTACAGGTAAATCACAGTACTTATATTGTATAGGTTTGCTATTCAGACATCTGGACTGGTATGATCTGAGAATTCCACACTCTGACCGTGACATTTTGCATTGGAGATGTACATTCTAGAGTAATGTTTACTTATTACCTGAAATTTGTCCCTTATGGATTGAATTACTTATTTTGCTTAGGGGCATCAAGGGAAGACTTGCAGTCTTTCGAAGATTTCTGTGCATTAAGCATTCAGTCCTATCTCAGACGTATGGATTCAGTAGAACCTCTTAAGAATTATTTTGCTATTTTAGTTCCAAATTTAGTTTTAAAATTTGCATATGAATAGCAAATGCATAATACAATGGCAAAGAACTAAGAGAATGCAAATACGTAATTAAGAAATTGCACTTGGTCTTCAAGTGAGCAGTAATGTGAGAATGAGGCATCCAACTTTACAGATAAAAAAAAATTAGTGACAGCATGTTTTTCCTGTAATACTGTAAAAATTACTGGAAAACTACTTTTAAGAGGCTTTTTTTGTTAAGACTTTGAATAAAACCCAATTATTGAACTTATTTAAAATATTGCCTTTTAGTTATTTACAATTCCATCAGAAAACATACAGCTGGCTAAATAGTTTGGGAATCAGTGCCTCTCATCTTTGAATATGGAAATAGCATACAACTCTATTTATTTATTTTAATGTACGTTTTCTAGTAGATCCTGAATAAGTATATTAATAAAAGACTACTTGCTAAGATTGTAAATGGAGTTCTGCAAATCTACAAATGCAATTTTCTCTCTTCAGTGAAAGTTTTCATGTCCATCATAATTCTGTATACTAGACCTTTTGGAGCTTAAATATCTGGAGGCAGGCCTAGTACATGAAAACATAGACTGATATATGCCCTGAAATTTGTAGAGCCGATACGGACTCCACTTACACATTTATTACATTTTACACAATTGCGTAGAAAAATTTGTGATTGATGTTGGGTTTGGTGGAACTATGCTGAGGCTGTTTATTGTGTAAGGGATTCAAGGACCCATCGCCAGGAATACACTTAGTATATGCACTACTGTTTGCAGTCTCCAAGTATGAGGGACATTGACTGTGACTTGCAGATAGGAAAAAAAGGAGTACTCAGTAAGAAAAGTTACCTAGTTCTTATGCTTGTTCAGTTGTTTTCTACCTTTTTTTGTCTTTTAGATCAGGACATTTCTATTTTTGGCATGTAGGTTGAAAGGAATGGAGGGAGTGAAGCATGTTACTACCTAAATAAGCCTTTATGGGAGAAGGCATGGTTTGAAATTGCCTCTACAGATAGTGCTAGGATAGGCTTTGCTTACAAATGCTTTTTAGGTGTGGATTATATTTCCTTGAAGTACTCTGATCTTAAAAACAACCTCTTTTTAAAGTTCTTAGAGAAACTAGCTCCTTTTCCCTGCACACAGGAAATATTTTGTAGTAATGTATATAGTTAGTTATGTTTTCATACATTTCATGTGCAATGTGAATGATTCCTGGTTGCTATGGGAACTATCATTTTTGAGGGCTTTCCCAACTAACTTTTAAATTCTGAACATTGTGTTAATGTAATTTTTGTCTTTTAATTACCTTGGTTTTGAAAGAGAAAAACAAAACACTTTAGTCATCCTCTTGCAGATATCCGACTAAAGAGGTTTAGTGAAGTAAATACAAATGCACCTGATACAGTATGAAAATTTCTGATGAAGGATTCATGAATACCTGTGGATATTTGAAATTTCAACCATTTAAGTGTTAACACTGTAGTGGAAATCTTTTGTTTAAATACTGTGGGCTCTCTGGTCTGTCATTCAGAGTTGAATATGGCAGCCTACATTCTGTTCATCTAGTTTCTTTTACTTTGCTGCTTTTGCTTTACTGAAAAAGAGTTGGGTTGTCCTGTATCAAATATCTTTGAGTGAGATTTCCCCAGGCAGAAGTTAACCAGCAACTTTAGCAGAATGAGGATCGTATTCTAAAACCTTTACTTGAGTTCATTGGCATTACTTGGGCATATGTTCATTGCAATTTAATGATGATGTTTCTGGTTTGTACATAGGTAAGTTTTTCTGCATCTACTAAAAATACATATATTTTTCAAATTGTTGACAGAACTGTGTTTGAAGAACTTAAATGATTTATCATCTTTTGATTTGATCAGGATGGATGAAGCAAATAATTTCAAATCAACAGGTAACAGTTTTTTAAAATAAACTAATTTTCAGAAGTAATGTTGAGATAATAGTGAACTACAAAGGGTCACAACTATTCTCATGACCCATTAGTAGGAGTACACAAATGTAGTAGAGAGTAGAATCTGAGAGGTTGTTTGACTAGAAAGTTGAGCAAATTTCTTTAACAAATCATGGAGGTTCATTCCCTTAATGTTGATCCATGAATAGATCTGCTCTTGTTGTTGCTGGAAATTTTGTTGCAGATTAGGAGAAAATTACAGAATATTATCACAGGATAATTGGATGTGACATAGTACAATGCAGGACAGGTTTTATCAATACCTGCTCTTCTCTACATTTCTCTGCTAGAGGTGGCTGGCTTCTCAGCAACCACAGTTCACAGTCTGGTATATTAGTGTGAATTCATCTCCATTGGAAAAAAAACGTAACTGGCGCTTGTTTCTTTCTGCCACTCCATGATGGGGTCAGTAATATCCATCAGATAGCTGGGCGCAATAACATACTGAATCAGTGGTGGTAAATCTCAGAGAGCCCTGTAATAAGAAAATTAATTTGATTTTGTGACTGAAAAAAAATACACTAAAAAAATACTTGGCATATTTATTTTTTATAGTATATTCTTCTTTTACAGAGACTGGAAGATTAATGGCATGGTATTATATTGCATTTGATACAGTGAAACAATTTTTCACAATTAAGGGAACAGAGACTTTAAATGAATTGGTAATTCAACTTTTTAAAGAAAATTTACCTATGTTCAGTTGTTTTTAAGCAGAATCAAAGATAAGGAGCAGAAGTTTTTATTTCTTTTAAAAAGCTCAGGCTTTGTTTATATAAAATATAAAGTTTTAGAGACTAAATTCCATATGGAGTATTTTTGAGGCTTTGTACTTTGAGCTCTTTTGACTTCCAACTTTTTCTCCCCATGCTAACCTGGCTTATGAAGATAGAAAGTTGCTGAAGCTGTTCTGTTTATATATTAAACACTGTATTGTTTTGTGGTTTAGTAGGTTTTTTTAATTGCAAAAACCTGCTGCATTGAGACCAGATTTTACTTTCAAAGGAATGTTACAGTCTTTCTGAGTAATTTTCCTCTGTCAGACAACAGGTTGTTACTGCTACTGTTAAGTCACAAAAGACATTTTGTTTTCAAGTGAATGCTATGTTAGATCAGATTGGCCATGAAAAATGGAAACCCTGTTCTCCTATGGCTATCTTTGTTACTAAAGTATGAAGAAAGTAAAGTGAAATACATAACAGATAGGAAAAACTATTTATATTTGTCATGTATGTCATAAAGTGTTAGCAGTGTGGTTGATTTTGGATAATTTCAAGTGGAATACTAATCTAAAAACTGAAAGAAAAATCTTCCCCTTTTGTTATATAATAGCCTTTATAGGAAGATGAAAGAAAGTTGGTCAGTATTAGAAAGAACTGATTGACTATCTTTTCATGGTCATAGTGTTGAGACAGTAAAAAAATTTTTAAAGCTTTTTTTGAAAAAAAAAAAAAGAGTTGGAAGAAGTGGTAGAAAAAAATGGCAAGGAAAAACAATTAATAAAATATTTCAATTGCTACAGATTACAATGATCTCCAACTGCACAGAATTTCTGGATGTCAAGTTAAGAACAAATGAAAAGAAAATACTGAACACTTTGAATAAAGACAAGGACAAAATAACTATCAGGTATAAAAAAAAATATACCTTGAAAAAGGAAAGTATATTTTTAGCAATAAATAAAATGAATAGCAGAAAATATGTATATTTTCATGCATAGGTTTCCAATGGAGGGGAAGATAAAAACAAGAGAAATGAAAATAAACTGGTAAATATTATATTGTGTTGTTACTTTTAATTGAAAAGCTGTCATTTCATGGCTGTTGAGGTCCCTGCTAAAATTTGTATCATTTTATAGAGGACCAGATCTTGCATTTTATTGTTTCTGCTCTGAATTTTCTTTTGTTTTCCAGTAGAAACTTTTATGTTGTTACACTTTGCTTACAGTATGGCTTATATACCAAAAAATATTTTTTTTCCCAGTCTTATTCAGGCTCAGTTAGGATGCATTCCTATTCAAGACTTTACTTTGACACAAGATACTGGCAGAATATTTAGAAATGGCTTAAGAGTTACTAGATGTATGGTAAAATTTAATCCTTTTTTTGGTACATATAATAATAAACTGCATTTTATTTGATTAATACAAGTATATCTTATTTTTACAGGGTTATCTGACTTTCTGGCATCATGTAAGAACAACTTTTCTGCTTTATTAAACTCTTTGATTTTAGCAAAGTGTTTCAGATGCAAACTTTGGGAAAATTCACTTCATGTGTCTAAACAATTGGAAAAAATTGGTAGGTACTAGTCAGAAATTATAAAGGTGTAATCTGATAGAGAATCAAAACTCATAATTAGCTCGCTAATTTCTGAGGTGTCTGCTTACATAATTATATGAGTCTCCTAATTACTCATTTGCCACAATTTAGTATCACAGTTGTCAGAACAGTCTGTCATGAGAAAAGTAATCTGTTTAGTAATTTTCTTCAGGCTTTCAAAGTATTTCAGAGTTTTCTTTTTTCTTCATGTTCATCTCAGTATCTTGGGCATATTCCACATTTGTGTGATTGCAAATCTCTGACTAGGCTATGCCTTCCTTTCCAAACAGCTGTCACTGTAGGTCCTGTTACTCATACGCATGAAAGCCCTTGAATTTGCATTGACGTGAATAGGTATCATGAAATGGAAATAAATTTACTGTGCATGAGGTTCTTATACATGAGGATCACAAGTTTCTAGTAATCTTCTACAGTATCACTGTATCCTGTTACTGGCTGGAAGTACAGACTTGTCATAATTATTTGAAAAGGATTTCAGAAATTTTTGAGTCCTCTGTGTTAAAAAAACGTAATTATACTTGTTTGAGGTAATAGTGTAGCTTCCTGCTTTGTTGTCTGGTCTTACACCTTCATGCTTTCAGAATTCACTGCAGTGTTCTCTGTGTTTCTTCTTTAAAGACACATCTGCTCTGTGCAGAATAGTACAGACATCTGCAAATTAGAGAATAGCTAAGCCAGAAGACCCATATGGTACAATACATTACAGCCTTGCCAGTTCAGGTGCAGAACCTGTATTGCTTCATTCATGTGGATTCAAAGCAAGGGACAGGGATTGTTAGCTTGTGTGTGGCACAGTAGTGTGGTGGGAACCCATTTCCACTACTTCGGGATCTGTGCTGATGTGCACACGGTCATCTGAGGAGTATGCCTCATTTTCAGCATTTCTAGGGGGTTAATATTAGTGGAATAAACATGGCACTTGCAGTGTAGACAAATCTTTTCCTGTACACTATAGTCAGTAGAATGAAGTCAGTTTTAGTTTTTTAATAATAGAAGTGCTATATATACGTCTCTCCTGTTTTCCTTTTTTTTTTTTTTTTTTTTTTTGTATTTTTGCCTATGCTGTCATTGCCCTTGCAGCATATTTTACAAAGAATTGCTAACTTTCAAACTTCCATTTGTTCTGCTTACAGGCTTCTTTTGAACCATCTGCTGACAGTTCACTCTCTTTTTGTGAATCAGATATTGAATTGATGCCTATATTACGATGTCTGATTCTTGACCGCTGTCATACTATGGCTGCTAAGCCTATTCTATGTCTTTGTGAAGTTAAGTGACTTGTTTGAGCTCACAGAAATTTACTGGTGTAGCTTTCATGTCACATATTCAGAAATCCCTAATTTTTAAACTCTCGTGTCAGTATGTTATTTTTTGAATCTTAAAAAAGCCTTAGTAATCAGTGTTTCCTTTATAAGAGTGACTGTTCTTTGACATTTGGCCTTACTGAGATTGAGGATTCAGTTGAATTCTTACTGCATTTCTACAACTGCCTCAATTTGTTACTCTTGTCCAATAATGATGCTCCATCTTGTTGCTGTATGATCTGCTTGATTTCTGTTTGTTCTGAGAGACAGGATAATGATCAGTTGACATACAGGATTTTATCACCTTTACTACTTGTTCAGTTTGATTTCCACCTCCATTTTTTTCTTGCTCAGAAGTAGATAAAGACAAAGCGAAAAAGGCTTACTTATGTCTCGTATTTTCTTCACTGGTGGAAACCCTTCTGCCATTATAGGAATTATGACAAAAGAACTAGTCTTCTGCTTCACTTACAAAGAAACAAAGCAACAGCTCTAACTGAAGTAGCTGCAGAAGTAATAACTGAGAGTCTTCAGACTGTTCGCAGAGCTTCTGCAAAGGAGAGGGGAGATGGTAGAAGATGCCTTCCCTAAGTCAGACCCAAAAGGTGTTCAAATATACATAAAAGGACGAAAGGTCTTCTGTTTCTCTAAGTCATTAAATTCTTGAGTTGAAATGAGTCTTTTCTTACAAGGTTGCTGAAACGTCTTCCAAGAAGCAACCTAAGAGTCTCTTGAGAGGCTTCCCACTTAATTTTCATATGTCTTTTACTGTTTCTACAGAATTAGGTATGAAGAACTCACATGCTCGTTCTAAGTATTCGGTACTATCCTTTATTTAAAATTATTGCAGTTATTGTAGTAGGCTGTAGTTCGAGGTAAGGGAAGTGCCTTTTCATATGCTGTGATGACTCTAAATCTCACTGGAAGTTTGAAAGAACTGGGAATCACAAAGAGGAATGAGATTGTATGTGGAATTCTCTGCCAGTCTGCTTTTGTGGCAGATATGCCATGGGAAAGTTTTTTGCTAAATCTGCAAAGACTCCTAGAAGATTATAATAATTTTTTTTGAGTGAAATTCATTATTAGCTTGCTCAAAAACATTGAGATCCTTATAACTTTAACATAGTTAAACATAGCTTTAACATAGTTAAACATAGTTTAACATAGCTTTTTTTCATCATATATATGCAGAACATGTTTCTTGACTCTTGTAGAAAGTGATCTAAAATCGTTTTACTCTAGAAAATGTAACTAAAAACTGACAAGTTTTGAAATACTGAATGTTTTCATGTTTGATTTGTATTGCATTTCTTTTTCTCTTTACTAATGGATAAGTGAAATTAAATACTAAAATAGTCAATCAACTGAAAAGAAATTTAGTGATTTGCTCGGCAAAAAGCTGGGACAAACATACTATAAAATGATTTCTGCTTTGGTTTTACCTGCTATAGTGCAGTTGTTAAGAATAATTTGAGATTAGTGACTGTCATTTAACAGCATGAAACTTAAATTTTTCACAGGTGTATCACTGTCAAATGCTATGGTAAATGCTGGGCTGACATCATTTAAAAAAATAGAAGACACAAATGCAAGGGAACTTGAATTGGTAATTTATCATTTTGTATGCGGATAAACATGATAAGGAAAATATTGAGTATTAATAGTGTTACCAGTAAAAGCAGTATGGTTAATATATATCTGCTATATGATTGTCAGTAAAGTTGAGTGTTTTAAGTGTTTTTTTCATTTATACTAGTGAATTAAAAAAAAATATGTGACTAGTGCTATTTTTCCTTGAAAATGTGTATGGTGTTTTGTTCTAGCAAATTTGATGTGGATGATTTCACTGATTTGGCTGTTTTTGGAAAGCAGTTGCTTAAATATGTAGAATTTCATCATAACATGGTTTGAAATAAAGGACAATATGGATTTCCCTTTTAGGAGTGTTAGAAAAGATATAAAAGGGAATATGTATTTACAGTTTATCTTAATGTAGGTTAATGATGAGAATCCTGAATTTCCATTATTGCTAGTTTTAGTTAAAGATAGTCATAGAGTGAAATTCTTCTGAATCATCTGTAAAGCACTTCTTATTTTAGAGAAGTTAGATTTTACCCCAGAACAAGTTCTTTGGCTCTTGGCTTCTTTTCTGAGGAAACTGTTTTGCTAGTGTTCTGGAAGATACAACAGATTTCTAAAAGAAAATTATCTTACTTGGGTTTTTCTGTTCTGGCTTTAGGAATTTGATTTCTCTTTTCTGCCCCCTTTTGCAGTTTTCCTGTAATTTGTTTTGTTTTGACTAAAGCTACGGCAACATAGAAGAGTCATCTCATATAAAAACTGAGTAGTCAGGTTTTGAGGTCATTGACTAGTTCATTGGCTGTTACCTGAACAGAAGTGGTAGCAACATGAAAAAATATTGGAATTTTCTTTTGGTTATGTTGCTATTCTGGGCATCACTGACAGTAGAGAACCAGGAGTGATAAGGGCTTTTGTTGATAGCATAATTACTCTGGCGATTTTGATTCCTTGGATTTACATTTTTGTTGGCATCTCTGATCAGCTGAATGTATCAGAAATGAAATGAAATCTTTGCAGATTTTAAACAGACATCCTCCTTTTGGAAACCAGATAAAAGAATCTGTTTTGCATCTTCCAAAATATGAACTTGACGTTGAACAGGTAAATGGTTTTCTATTTATTTTATGGTTTTATGTGATATTAAATGAAAGAGCAAATACTGACTTAAAGAAATTTTAAGCCATTGCTGGTACAGGATTACACAAAATTACGGCCTCCTTCCACCTTAGCATGTATAATCAAACTCTTAAACATTGAAGGAGAGCCTTGGAATAGACATTCCCTATAATACGTTGGCCTCTCTCTCTCTCTCATTAATAGCATTTTATGTTACAGATGCAAACTGGTATATTCCACATTCTAGCATTATATGTGAGTCTGAGAGGTCTCTTCTATCTTGAATATAAACAAACCCTGGAGACAGAAAAGCATCCATATAAAACTTACTGAAGAAGCAATAACTCATGTTTATTTTCTGTGTCACACTTAGGAATATAGAGAAACAGTAAATTATTACCTTAACGTAGCTGGTGCCATTTCAACAGAAGGGTGAAATTCCATGTGCAATCAAAAGCTTTGACGTTCTGATATGCATTTTCTTTTTCAACAGGTCACATAGCCACTCTGAAATGCAAAATTTGAAAAATAGCCTTAAAGTGTCTTGTGAAGTTGGTACAAATAAAGACACCTTTGAAGTTAAAAACTTAATAGATGTGTGAAATACTATTGTTATAATGATCAGTTCTATTTCAGTTTTTCATTTGACATAATACCGGATGGGTATCTCTAAAGTTATTCTCAGAAGAAAGATTTAACAATTATAAATACCTTATAGAGGAATGTTGGGATGCCAAAATATAGCTAGTTTTCTTCTTGCATCTTTCTCTTTGCATTGAACAGAGGAGAATTTTTCAAGGGCTTAATGTAGACTGTCTTTTAGTCTCAATACTTAATCAAATTTAGGATGTTCAGCTATGGGTAAGTTAGTACTGTATAATAGCGTCTCAGAACAACAAATAAAAATTGTACCACAAATTGAAATTGCTTGAATCAAGCTTTTGTGCTTATGTCAACAGTTAAAAATTTATGGAAGGGTGTATATTTTACTTTGCATATTTTAGCAGTGATGTCATCTTCTATATAATTTTTTCCTAGCTTCCAAAATACAGTGATACATTGGCTGAAATCTTGGTAACCATCAAATTAACAAACTATGAGCAGCTACAGACAAAGAGAACAGCGACAGACTTTCACTATGTTACATTGGTCATAGGAGATGCTGACAACCAAGTCATTTTTAATCAGAAAATTATGTATGTATGATCAGTTTTTTTTGCCTCATATCTTTTAAGGGTGTTGGCTTTTAATCCTTTCTGTGAGTTGCGGTTTTTGCAACACTTTCTACTGATGCCAAATGGTACAAAACTATACGTTATCCTACAGCATTTTCTAGTCACTGTTGTCATTTAAAATGCTGAACAAGATTCAAAAACCCCCAAAACATGCCAGTGTGCTTGTCAGTACAGAGAGTATGTGTAAATATCTGTACAACACTGATGTCATATTATGGAAGTCATAATAATTTCCACATAAATATAAAACAAGTAAAGTACCTATTAAAAAGATACATTCTCAAGTTGTTACTTGCTCTTATTAGCTATATTTCTTTAATTATAGCATATTGTCAAAATTGCCTTTCACTCAGAGATGGAATTAAATTCTCCAGTTGGCTAAGATATGCTTGGAGCAAATGGGAAAAGAGAAACAAAATCTTTTCCAACTGCGTGACCTTCATGAGAGTTCTGGCCAAAGTCTGGCACTTTTGGCAGAACTGAAACTGATCTGCAGGATCCTGGCTCTCTTGTGGCCATAAATCATGTATTATTGGAAAGTTATTCTTAGGCCACTTATCAAGCAAAATCCAAGAACTAAGACCAAATAAAGGCTTTTCCACTTGGTTACAGATGTCATAGTATACAGTCTTGTTTTCATTGTTCACGTCTAACAAAACTTTACTGATACATTACAGGGATTCTGTGCTGCTGAAAACTGGAAATTGGATGAAGAAAATTGAAGTGAAAAGAGCTCTTAAATCAGAGAACATTAGTATAAATTTAATTAGTTCTGATTATGGTAGGTTGATTGGTATGCTTTTAATTTAAAAAAAAAAACTGCATAAGAATTTTGAATACATTATTAAAACACTTTATATCAAGCCAAAAATACAATAAAATGAACTGATCTGGAAACAAAATTGTATTACATGTTTTTTACTGGGTTGAGTATTACCTAATAGTCCTAATTACATATCTGTTCATTTCATTTACTAGCATATTAATGAACTGGGAAACATCAAAACTGTTACTAGGAGATAGTAGCTTGCTCTGTTGATAGAGATTAGGATTCTCTTTTCCCTTCACCTTCAAGTTGAATTAACTTTCAGTAGGGATAACCTATCAGCTTGAAAGGTTATTTACGCTGGGAAGAGCGGTCTTTGTGAATGGTTAGGTTTTGCATTGTGATAAAAAAGTATTAGATATGGATTCATCTCCACTTCAGTAGCAAGAAATTTCTACAGTGGAAAATTTTGTACCTTAACATCTGTAGATTTAAACATTGGTCCCCTCAGTGTCAATTTCCATAGAATTGAAACTATAGCAGCAGATGAAGAAAGACAGTGATGACCTTGAAACATATAACTTTGAAATACAATTTAAAAATAGACTGGCTGTATTAAACTCTGCCATCATGCCCCACCTGTAAAGAACATTGCTGTGTGCTAGTTTAACTGAAGTATATTTGGTTCTTCCATGATAAACATTGAATATTGAGACTATTTCAATAATCAAGCCTGGAATAATGTGAATTCCTATGGCTAAACCTGTGGCTCAGGAAAAAGGAGGGTTTTCTAACCAGAGATGAAGAAAAAATTGTCCTTTTATTACTACTTGGCTGTCTACACGTTGTACTGAGTTCAGTAAAACTCAACACAACAGTTAATTTCTCTGAAATTGGTAACAGTGAAGTTAGACTAAAAGCAGGTCTTCCCAGTCTCTACATATTTTAAAGTCTGCTTCTGTTTCAGACTTGAAGGAAATCTCTCATTTTTTAAAAGCCTATCTGGTTTTCCAGCAATATTTGCCTAATAAAAGACAAAAATACTCTTTTTACAAATGGTGTGTCTCATAGTTTCATATGAATCTTCGTTTAATTAGAACTAGAACCTTTATTAGCATTCAACTTCAAGAGTACTCTCAATATACTCATTTCAACATACTCATTTTATGCTGTTGCCAATACAGAGCTGCTGATACTGCTGTAATACAGACTGTAGTACAATTTTAAAATTGAAATTTTATCAGCAGTGCAAAGCCATAGATAAATGTAGTTTTAAAACAATACAGAAAAATTTGGTTAAAGGAACTAATTTTGTTACTCATCTAGTAATGACATCTATAATTCTGAAAATGTTTGTTTTTTTAAATCTCGGTCATAAAGAATCCATTCATATAATAGTGAGCTTTTAATGGTACATTATCTTAGCAAATTTCCATGATCTTTTAATAACATTTATACTTTCTTAAACTCTTTAGAAAACTGAGGGTAATCAGTAGTTAGAAACAGTTTATAGCAATTTAAAATATTTTTTGTCTTTTTTTCAAAGTTGGCCTTGATATACAGCAAGGATATACAGTCTTTTACTTAACACCGAAAACAGTGGGAAGTAAAGTGGTTACAGATCAAAAACTGAAAGCTGAGTCTTCACTTGATATGTATTATGGCTCACCAAAAAGTCTGCCAGCAGCAAAAGTAGATACAGGTAAACGGTCAGATCACAAAGTCAACAGAAAATTGAATTTTGCTTTCACTAGAGAGCTGGATCTTTGTTTATCCATATTGTTTCTTTCTCAGTTATAATAAAAATACAATGCTGCTGCTTCTGCTGGTGGTACTACAGTGCAATTCTTTGATGAATTTGAAAGTAATAAAAATCATGGATGTTTGGTATCTAATATTACTGTTTGAATTTGGGAATGTGGTAGTGCCTCTCTTTTTCAGTAGCACTGATTAATTTCTTTCCAATTACATTGTTTGAACAGCCCAAAGTTTTGTTGAAGGCAACAAAATTCTAGTGATACAGATTACTTCTAGCCCATCTCTTACTGCATGAAGTACTCTCTCAACAATACATATGAAATAAAAAATGAGCATTTCTATATTATCTAGGAGGCAGTTCTAAACAAGAGATTACTTACAACAAATATGGAAACAGAGAATGCAACCATCGCTGTAAAAATAAAGATGTGTGTGGACATGACTGCTGTAAGTTTCATTATAACTACTATTTCTGTTACTTTTAGACAAATAAAATTTAGAATAGCTTAATTTATACCAATAGCTACATTAACAGAAGCAATGTAAGCGAGAGGGTGAGGCCTGAGTTGTTGCTATGATGCAGTCGTAAAAGCAGTAATAAAAAGCTTTGTCAATAACGCTTTTGTAGGCACTACAATGATTGGTAGTATTTTTCAGAACATCTAGCATATGATTTAAGAGCAATGTCGAGCTTGTTACACTTTTATATAAATACTGGTGTGTTAAATCTTTTAGGATCGTCTAATAGAAGATACTAAGCTTAGTGGCAAAGTTTCCATTGATCTGGAAAGAATTAGGATTTATCCCTTCTAAACTAATCTGAAGATTATTTTAATTCTTGTTCTCAGGTAAAACTGGAGTACCTCCAAAGTCTGAGATGAATGGAGATTCAAAGTTTTCTTTTTACCTTGCTGATTTAAGGAGCAGGATCTCAGTTTCATCTGTACCCCCAGTAAAACGGTTAAAGGTTCATTTGAATACATAGATTTATTTTAATCTTTTATGTATTTGTATATATTGTTTGCAGAGAGAATTTTATAACTAAATGGGAACATTCAAGTTTGTCTTTTCTGTGTGGAATGCAAAAAGCAAAGAAGTACAAAGGTACCAAAAGCCCAGGAATCATTGAGAGGTTCTTTGCGGCTGCTTGGAATGCTTCCAATGATCCACTTCTGTGCACATACTCCTTGTTTTTACTTTTATGGCATTTGGTAGAGTTACAGAGGCGTTGTTGGAAGGTACTGTACTGTGACTTGGTATTGGCAAAGTATGACCTGAATGAAAACAAATAGTGGCATTTATCAGAGTAATGCTACTAAAAGATCTTTTTGCATTGACAGGTAGATCCACTTCTTTTTGTAAGAAAACCAACCATGTTAGTTTTTAACCTCTGAAAGATTTCATGGCGTACACTTTATCCCTTTGAACGTAGTACTAAACTAGTTCTTTCTGCAGCAAGAACAGTATTGGAGATACTGGAGTGTTTTATTTCCTCCTCACAGTTTTGTTTGCAAGAGGATGATTCAGCCTATAGCTAATACAGATGAGAGTTAGTGATAACCAGTCTGACTTTGCCAAGGTGCTCAGATAATTCCACTAGAAGCATGTCATTAAACCTTTTTAACTGATTACGTTAGATAAGCAGACATCAGAAAGATTTTATATATGATCTTTAAAAAATATGCTAACTTGATACAGTATTAATGTCATTAAGATTGTTAAAAAACAATGGTTTTCAATATGTTTATATCTTATCAGTTACAATAATCTGCTTTCTTTAGATGCAGATGTTAAATCAAGCTCAAAATGTGGACCTCAAACAATTCGTTTTTACACCTAAATCTCTGTTGCCAGCATTGCCAAGGTACTCGTTAATACAAGTAACAAAAAAGAAATGTCTTATTTTAGATAATATGTTAAGTTGTAACAACTAAAAACTGTTTTCTGAATAAGCAAGTATTTTACTGACATTTCACTGATTTTTTTTATTTATTTATTTTTTTTTTAATAGGTCTAGCAATAAAGAGTCCTATTCATCACCCTCAGTGGGTGAGGTAGATAATGTTAGTAGGTTAGGAGTATCTCAGAAACAACTGCAATCCTGGAATTATGGAAAGAGTGGTAAGTTACTGCTAATGTTTGAAATTACGATTTTTCACTGTTTTGATTTTAGTACACTTGTAAATGCAAACTTGCCGAAATGACTACAGCAACCAGTAATGCAACCAGGATTATAGAACACTGAATGTATAGGGAAATATAGTGGCCTTAATTGGCTTGCTTTCTAGCATTGGTAAGAATTTCTAATGTAGATCTAAGCATCTAAATGTACCTTTAAGTAAAACAGTAATGACTAAATCAAATATATTAGGGTCCAAATCTATAAATACTTCCTGAAGGGTATGATTGTAATGTATTTCCACTGAAGCCACTTGTAATGCAAGAGGTATTTTATCCCTGTATATATTCTTTTCCCTTTCTGCTGGAAGAAGTTAGTGAAATACGAGCTTTTGATAGTTGACAAAATATGACCATTTAGTAACTGAGTTCATAACTAGTAAAACATCTCTATCTGGAAAAAAAATCTCCTCTTTCTGTATTTGGTGACAGTAGATTGATGTGAATCAGGTTTTAATTAATTTGGCTAATAAGTAGCAGCTCCAATGTTTAGGTCATACTCAGACATACAAGAAACACTGTGCTGAAATGAATTGAAACGTTTTTTAGTTCATGCTGCCTTACATGTTGGCAGCTATACTGCATAATTTAATTTTTACTTAATATTTTGATGATGGGATTGTAATCCTATTCCTTTAAATTAATGTTTCTTATTTTCCTGCCATACTATTATACCTGCCATAGTTGTTATCTAGTCTTAAGATGGAAGACTGTTGCATAGCCATATCATTAGTTGCTGGGGCGGGGCAGGCAGTTAGTGTATGATATGATTGTGTTAAAAGAATAAAGTAATGGGAAGACAGATAGATATTCCAGTATAGCTATAGTCTGTGCTCAAGAACATCTTGAGACAAATCATACAGGATCAAGGGGACATAGTAGATATTGCTGACTGAAAACCCTCTGCATTGAATAGCAGCAGAAAAGGTGACTTTGGCCATATTGATTGGGCCACCTGCATTTAAAAAAATGCACCAAAAATAGTTCTAATGAAGTAAGGCATCAGTTTATATGATTTTTAAAGGGTTAACTGCATCTGTAATACGGTATCTTTCAATTCCATACAAAAAAAAATATAGGCAATTAAAAATATACTGTGAAATTTTAGTAACCTAAACCTATAATTTCTTTAAAGTCTGTGTGTCTGTGCAGTAATGCACCATGCTGACTGTGCACATCCAAAATTACAATAGCAGTGCCTTCCTGGTGTTGCCAGTGTCTGTGGAACAGGATTTTTGATTTGAGCCTGTCCTGCTCCCCCTCTGTTGAAAGGGAGACCGGGATCAGGGTTTCTTAGGCATATTGGGGCCGTGACAACAGAATGAAGATTTCAGCACTGTCTGATGCTGGAGGGTAGTATGGCAGAAGAGAGATGAAAAAAATTAGGAGCGAGAATTGGACTGGTGATGAAAAGAGAGAATACAACAAACAAAAGGGAAAGAGGGTAAGAGAGGAAACAGGAGAGTCGTCTTTGCACCAGAAAAAAAAGTATTTTAAAACATTAACTATCACATTTTAATTAAGAATTTTAACAACAATGCTTGAAAATGTGTTTATCATGGCTAGTTCTTAGGCATTAGATGTATGGGAGGAAGACAGCATTCAGAGCGTTTTGGAAAACTGGAGAGAAGAAAGGACTGAATTAAAAGTATTAAATTTGGAATCAAACAGTGCTTCTGACAAAGGGAAAGAATTAAATTGCAGTGATTTTTTATAAGGCCTGTTTTTCTAGAATCTACGCTGAGGATAACTTTTCTCAAAGTAACTGAGGAAAAAGTGCATATGTGACAGTCCTTCTTTCAATAGATTGAACAACTGGTTGTAAAACAGAACAGTTTTTATACTTGTCCATTACAAATGTATTACAGCTTTCTCTTGGAAACATTCAGTGTTTGTGAGTGAGAAGAGCCAAGACATGATAGCATTTAAAAAAAAAAAAGTTAAAAATCTTTAATGCATAACTCGACTGATACAGATAAAAGCAGATCTTGTTTTCAGATGCTTTGGATGTGGACTTTGAACTGACAGATGATGTTTGGGATGATATTGATGATGAGAAATTAGTATTTGCTAGCAACTTTACCAGTAGAGAATTAGGTAAGGTTATTTTTAAAAGATTCTTTGTTTCCTACATACAAATTATTTTACAGGCTATTATTTGAGAATAATTTATTATAGTATACAATGAATAGAACTACCTGAAATTTTTTGGTTAATTGACTTGACCGCCAGGTTTATTACTCTGCCTTGAATGTCACCTACTTTGAGACAAATCTAATATGGAAGAGAGAGTTGAGAAAGCCGTAATGAAAAATTCTTTGGATGGCTTGCAACTGCATATTTCTTATTTTATCTGACTGCGTGTCTCTGCTTACCTTTTACATTAGCCTAAAACTCACAGCAGAAATATTTCAAGTGTTAAGATATTTGAATAATTTTCAAACTATTATTTATCAGATTATGTAAAATATTTACAAGGGGTTTCGGCTGTTTTGTGACTCAGTTTTTAAAACTTTCATTCTTATGTGGAACATGGAAATATCTGCCTTCAAATTCCAGATGAGTATGAACCACTTTGCCAGTATACAAGAAGCAAAGCCACAAATGACATTTCGAAAGAGTAAGCATTATATAATTTATTACAGTTTTATTCAGTTAAAAATATTGTCTATTTCACATTTATCAGTATGATTCAATGTATAGAAAGTTGTTCACTCATAAAAGTGAGTGAAATTTCAACTTTTAAAAGGTATGAATTGTTGAATGATTTGAATTTTTTTTTTTTTTTTTAAGTGTGGAGGGAAATAAATAGAAAATCCTGAACTGAAAAGTAAATAATTTTGCACTTCTGTAAAAATACGTAAATTATTCAACTTGATATTTTCAGTTCATGCACCTTACAAGATGAGACCAATATTCAGAACTCAGTTGTTTCTGTGGTTAATAGCACATCAAAAGTGAATTTATCTGTACAGAGTGGAAATATAAATATGGTGAGTAAAAATATTTTTATAACAGAATTTCCTACCATTAGAGTATTTTGTTTATAAATATATTTACCATATCTGACTTATGAATCAGTTTGGACATACTGAATTTCTGAACCTTTCTGTGTTGTCCAAACATGCATACATCCTATGCTTAGTGTGATATTCATGATACAAAGAACTAGGACTTGAATTTACTTTATATAGCATGACTTCAAAACTATTTACTCAATTTGATTGTGATTCTGCAAGTCACCCAGTTTATAATTATATTTATCATGAGTTTGGTCCTTGTCAAATACAATAATATCAATATAAATGTCTGTACTACATACTATAACAATGTGGCAGTTTCTCTTTTGGTTAATTATTTTAACCATATACACTTTTTAACATTTACATTGCAGTTCAGTTTCCAAGAAAAAAAGCATTCAAATCCTTCACAAGAGCTGAAAAATATGCAGTGTTCTTCGATCTCAAAAATAATCTCAGACTCTTCCAAATTCACTAGGAAAGAGGATTTTTTTATTTTCACAAAAGAACAGGAAAAAGAAGTGGATCCCAGGTAATAAAAAGTTGTGTATGTTTTTCTGTTGCCTCAGTGTTCCCATGCTTAGTTCTTCATGGAACACAGACCTTTAGGCGGTGTGTTAATTTATAACATTCATTTTAAAAAGATGAATTTTCACAATAATAGTAGCAATTAACTTTTCTTAGAAAGGAAAATACTTTAAAATTATTTTGCTTGTCTTGGTATTTCTTGACTATACTTTGTATAGTGTTCCTGATTTCATAGGTTTTGATGTACTATACCTAATTTAATTTTTTTGTTTGCTTAATCTTCATTAGATATCTTCTTGATGATGAAATCAATGATGTCAAGCCCTTTCTTGGAATATTTGATGGCATTTTGTAAAACATAAACAAAATACATTGTAAGTGCTGGGGAAAAAATGTTACAGTCATTTTTACAGAGTGAAGCCTTCAAATCCAGTTAAGAGAATTTGATTTCTCTTGTATACTTGTTTACCAATAGCTGGATTGCTGCATAGAGTAGATAATAACAAAGTTGATGTCTAATTTATGGAATTGTAGGTATATTATCTTATTTTGAAAAGTATTTAAATATTTGTTTATTGACCTTGCTGTTTTCAGGATTACAAAGAAAAATATTGGAATGTGTCAAAGGAGAGTAGTTCTTAAATTGAGAATGTTTCTATAGATAAAGTAAAAATCACATAAGGGAAAGTAAGCTATTTATTACATGCCCTGCTCACAAGTACTCTTCAAATGAATGAAAGACTCTTTCCTCAGAAATTTCTTAATGCTTTTTGGTTTTGTCTTTCAGTTTCTCTAATGCTGAATTTTTCATAGCACTGATTCTGTAAAATAATTAGATTTACAAGTAAAAGTAATAGAATGGTAAGTTATTCTAGACCATATTCCTTTTGACAGTGCTATCAACTCGTTAATAAAAAAGTGCAACTTGCTTCAATCGAATGTGTTACCAGACTCTCAACAAACCAGTTGTAAAATGTCTATAAACAATATTCTAAAGTTGTGTTTGGCTGTTCACTTTGACACCTGAGGTCATAAAATGGACATTTATGTGTCCTAGTACAGATTTAGGCAACCAAGCATTGGATTTGGATATCTTCTTGTAGCTCTAGTGGTTGAACAGTAGACCTTGCAAGTTCAATAGTTAAAAAAATACATGATATTGCCTAAAATCCAAGAGAATGTTAATTTTCACTGTTAATTATTCAAAATGTGTGGAATTAAAATGTTAAAATCACACATGGAAATTTAGCTGTCTGTTCTTGCAACATTGTTTGTGGTGCAACCAAATGCAACCATGTTTTGCTGCACTACCTGGTTGTATTTCTCTCAGCTAATAACATTTTACTTGACTCCAGTGTTTCCTTACACTTTTGACTTGCTTTCTGGTATAACTCTGTCTATATGAAAGAATGGCCTAGCCCAAGCAGCCTCAACACTCACCACTCTATATGTTTTTGACTGTGCAAATTCCAGCAGGCCCAAGCTTATAACTTATTTTGCTGTACCTCAAATATTTCATTGTATCTGGAAGTTAGTAGTATGCCAGATCTCTTTTTGTCTCAATTTTTTTTTAAATTAAACTTCCAGACTGAGGTAACTCAGAAGTACTATACTACTGCTATGTTTAGCCCAGCAGTTGTAGTCATGTACATCCTAGTCACTTCCCAGCTCTGTGCCAGGGTGACATTTAAGAATGTAGAGTGCCAAATGCAATTTTAGGTGCTCCAGAGAATCTTCCCTTGGCTCCATCTACCGTGCCAGAAGAGCAGTGGTCTCCCACATGGAGATGTTCCGGGTCCTCTAGGACATCTAAAATGGTACTTGATGCCTATGTTTAAGCACCTGACTCTCCCTGCTGCTTGAAATACACAAAATTTTTTTTCAATTTATAGTTCATATTTACACAGCATTCTTTAATTGCCTTTATATCCTGCCTTTCCCTGGGGTTTTAGCTTGCAACAACTAATCAAGCTATTCCTGAGGTTCTTCAAGTTTGACAAAAGCTTTTACATGGCAACACAAAACTGAGCTTCAAACATGGAAAATAGGAGAGGAAGGAAACAATACAATCTTGTGATCATATAATTTATATAATCTTGTGATTATACAGCTTGCAACTTTCCAAAACCTCACTCATCTGCTGGTTGCTCAGGCCTTGCCTGCAAACCAGGGATGCTTCTGATGCACTTTTCCTGCTAGCCTGCATGAAGCTGCTTCTAAAGGTTCTGAACTGTGAGGTAACGACTGTAGTAGAAGTTGATTGTGCTTTATGTCTTCATAAAAATTAGTAAGGTAAGCTTGTATTTATTTCTCTGTACTAAGGAAGTATTTTTTCCAGATGTTTTTTGGCCCCATTTCTACACTGAAGGTATATTTCCATTTTTCTGGGAAATATTTTAGTAGTTTATGTAATGTCTAGAAAGTAATTGACATTATTGCTTTTTTTACTTCATTTTTTTATATAGTCTAAATATAACCACTTGTTTTTAGTCAGTTTATAGGAGTAGGTTTATATTTAGACTATTTATATTTAGACTATTACTTCAAAGAAAATTATCCTTGCAGGCAGGTATTTTATTTTCCTCGTAGTTTTCCCCACTGCAGGAGTTCAGTAGTCATTATTGGGTTTCTTCAAGATTCAGGCTGATTAATTTTCTGATACTGTATTCATATTGTTTCTTTTTGATTTTTAAAAGGCTTTAATTTCCAATTTGATCCATAGTCAGAACACACGATAACAAATGCATTTCAGTACTTTCAAGACTATTCAGAGTACTTTGCAGGTGGTTTATAAGATCATTTCCTGTCTCTGTTTCTCGCAAGAAATCAGCATTCTATATCATCCTTGGAAAATTACAAAATTGTGCTATTGCTGCTGACAGCAATAGATGCTGTCATAGATTTCAGAATATAAATCTTTCAATACTGCAATGTCTTTACAGTAATATTGAACCTCTGGTGCAAAAACTTTTTTTTAGAGATAAGGGCTTATTTGGCATTGTTGTTTTGCTTCATTATTCATATTCACTCTATGACTCTTTAAAGTCTAAATCGCTTTCAGAAAACCAATTTGGAAGTACTTATATGCTGAAGTGTTCTCTATCTCAGGAGAAGGAATGACTTTTCTTATGGTAGCATTTGTTATTGTTCCATTTTTCAAATCATAATAATTGAAAGATGAAAAGTGATAACCATAGTAGGTCTCTGGCAGTAATTAATTGCAGATACACAGTGACTATACTTCAGAACAAATACAGGCAGAAAGAGCAAATTGACTGCAGAATTAGAAAAACCTAGTCAAATCTGAATATTTTTTTTTTTAATTAAACTTCCAAACTGAGCTAATTCAGAATTACTATACTACTGCTATGTTTAGCCCACCTCCTGCCCATCACCATCTTCTGATTTCCATGGAAATCTGATGGCTTCTGGGCAGGAACAGTGGTGTTTCTCCACAGATGATTTATATGAATGAGCAGGGCACCAAAATCCCAGGTCATACCCCAAAACGTAAGATAGACATAGCTATGAAGAGCTGTAATTTTAGTCATTTAACTGAATCACCTTAATTGATAAACCTAGTTTACCTGGACTCCTTGTGTAGTCACTAGATAGGGGCAGACACTGTCAGAAGATGATTCAGATTGTAAGTGGGCTGAATTGCTCTTTGGTGGAACTCGCCAAATTACCTATGATGAAAGTGACCACATACAGTTAGCATGGAGAAGCTGGTGAATTCAGCCTGTGCTGTAAATTCACAGCCAGGCTCACTGAATATTGCCTTTCTTGTGCACATGAAACACCTGAGTTCTTTTATCCACGTAAGGATGCAGCTTTTCTAAGTTGAATAGTCTTATTTCTGTAGAGCAAGAGATGGCTGTGCACCAGCAATGTTGCTGCATGCAGCTTCCTTTCAGGTGCTGCCCAGATGATAAAACAGACTAATTAAATTCAACAGGATAACGTCAGAAAATTTCACTAAGCTACTACCAATAGATAAAATACAGACTAAAATACATAAAAACATTGTTAAAGTCTGAAAGGATTCTTGTTTTTAATTCTGCATAGAGTTGTAATATTAAATGAGTGTCTTGAGTTTGAATCAGTGGGATTGTATAAGTAATTCTTTGGGGATACAGCAGAATGCCACAGACTTTAGTCTGGGGATGATTCTATAAAATTTACATTATAAAAATACTGTTTCCCATAATGGAGTAGTAAAAGAAAATTCAGTGTGACAAGAAGTCAGATTTTACTATCTTACTTGTCTGCTTCTCCGTAATAAAATACATGCTCATACCTGCTTTTAATTTAACTTCAACTTCCTTATATGCTTCCTTGTCCTATCACATATATTGGTTTCAAAATATAAACTGAGGTCAACCGTATCTGTGCTTGAAGAAAATGCAATATGCACTCAAAACCCATGATCTTCAAAAATTGTTAGCAGAAAAATAAGTATAGTGTTTAAACATGTTGCCAGACACGTCTGTGTATAAGGTACATTCGTAGCATATAGAATACTGTAAATGTATTGGGACATGATTTTAATTGTATGCAGCATGTCTCATGATCATTTTAATTACATAGACTTTATTTATGTATTTGAAGACTTTAATGGGTTAAACATTACAGTAATTGTTAAGATAATAATAGCAGTTGTGACAAGTCAGACTCCTGTTATTTGGGTATATCTTTACTTAGATATACTGTCACAGAATAGTTACATGAGTTATAAAAGTTGGTGCTCTTAAAGGCAGTCAGCATAATGATAAAGAGTGAACAGAAGTCACCATTCTGAAAAATAGTTACAATCAGTCATTTTGTAGAGCACAAATGATACCTCTCTAAGGCATCATTACGACAGAATCAGTGGTATCTCTTCTAAAAGAAAGGGTATCTTGCATACGTCTTCATGTCATCCCTTCTGCTTTTTATGTAGAAGGAAGAGAGCAGTATCATGTCAATTGTTTTACTGACAGAATCTTTAAATGATATCCATGAAATGAGATCCATGAATGCCTGGTTTTTTTCTAGCTCCTTTGCTTAACAAGGAAATAGAAAAGGAGGTACTGGTCAGGGTAAAATTCACTTCCTGCAGAGGACTAACAACACATTGAATTTATTGAAGGCTTACATGGGAATAAACTGAGGCACATACAGTGTGCTGATAGTTCGCAGTGATGAAGCTCAGCTTGACTGAAAAAAATCAGATAGAAAAAGGGCAGTGGTTTACGGGCTGCCACTGTTCAGCTGCAATAAGGGCCACCCCAGTTGAACCATATTTCTGTATTTGTTCTTTAAACCTGTCTGAGATAAAATTATATCTGTCCAAGCCCTCACTTTTCTCCCAGTGTTGTAACTCTTGGTCTCCGTGTGCTCTCCACAGGTATTTCAGATGGAGAGGGCTGGGGTAAGGACTCCATCCTCCTAAGTGATTTGTCTCACTGTTGCTCTTCCCTGTGGTTGTGAAGTGACTGGAAAAGCTGTGCTACTGTTAACTTGCAGTCCTGCACTGCATGTCCTGTTCTTAACAAGAGGTCCCAATCCAGACAGTTTATACCAGTTAGGGAGAGTTGTTTCCCAATTCGCTTTAGTATGCTAGCTACCACACTCAAACACTGCACTTTCATTCTGGTCTTGCGGGATGTGCTTTCAGTGTTCCTGAGTCTGGCCTCCTGGGGTTTTTAGATGGATTGTTACCATGTGCCAGGACTTGAGGGGCACATCTCTTTGGTGGTGTGTGAAAATATTACACATTTTGCAGAAATGCAGTAGATTATACTGGGTGGACATACTTTGTATAAAGAAGGTATATGTTCTTTCAAATGTAATAAAAGTGCCTAGATAAGGAATTTCTTCCTGTATTTAAGATATACTACATGGAGCTAGCATGTAATGATGATACAGACTGTCCTTTTGATTGATGCTATATGACAATTTCTACATTTTAGATAGTTGAGCATAAGGAAAAATGCAAAACATTTTGGTTTGAAGGCTGTAAGGGTATTTTGTTTATATAAATTAAACAATGTTTCTTTTGTAACTGTGAAACTTCCTATTAGAGGATGCATGTAACTTTCAAAATAAAAAAGATGCTTGTAACTGTAAATGGCTATGATATATTTGCTGCTCCCCCACCCATTTAGAGGCAAAACCTATTTATGAGGCTTTATTAAGTGCAAATAATTCCCATGGCTTCAGGACAGAAGAAACAGCTGCAGAATATAGTCTGATTTGCATATAAATGACACGATTTCTGCTCAGAAAACGATATTGAAAAATACATATTTCTACAGTGAAAACCTGATAGTCACACATATTAAGGTCAGCTTGTGTAACTTTTTTTAAGCTGCTGCATGTTGATTCCTGATCACGCTTCCAGCTAGATTCAGGCTCTGTCAGTTGTGCCCACTATGAAGTTGTGAATTTCTTCTTTTGAGCTAATTAAGCTATCGTTTGTAGAAATAGATTCCAAAACATTTATCTCAACACTTTAAGCACTTAAAAGTGCTCAGAATATTTATTAATGCAAGTAGGCAGCTCCAAACTTGGCACTTTTCCTTCATTACTGTGAATTTGTGATGCGAGGGAATTCCTATCGTTTGGGTAAGACAGAAAAAGTCCTGCTAACTTGCTCTAGTCACTATAATAAATAGGAGGATATAATTAAAGCAGACACAGGGATATTACTTTTACTGTCCCAGATAGTTTCCTCAGGTTATCTTTTCTTTTGAAGATAAGTTCATGCTTCTAAAATCTCTGCCTGACATAGGCCACCACTGACCAACTGAGATGCACAGCCAAAACAAAAACCAAGTGTTTCAAAGCTAAAGTTATATATGCCATTTTATCCCAGTTGTTCCAGCTCATTGCACAAATTCTCTAAAATATGATATTTTAGTAGAAGTATAACTTGATTATTTTAATAATTAACTGTCTTCAACATAGTAGTCATCTAAGTGCTGAACTTGGATGTTACACTATTCAGCATGGCTTCAGCACCAATACTTGTACAGAGCTTAGGCACCAGCAAAGCCAAGCTCTGCAGAACAGACCCTACCACTCCCAGACAAGCTGGCAGAACTCCCCCAGATCCTTGGGGAATACCATTGGGAAGTCAGCTGGTGTGAGAGAAAGCGAACACAGGGTTCCAGTCAACCAGCCACTTCCCTCCCTGAAAGGCTGTGACTGTGACTTCGCAATGGAGTGTTCATTTACTGACAGGTTCCTGCTACTTCTTAGATATATCCTGACACGAAAGATGTTGGAGAGCCAGGCAGTAAAGGGTTTGGAAGAGACCTGCCAAACCTTGTTTTTCAAATCCCTGCTTGGCAAAGGCCTTACTGAGCTGAATGCCATTCCCAGAAGCGATAGATTGTCTACTCAGAGAGATTGATTTGCCACAGTGAATTGTGATTAGTCTGAATGCCTCTTGGAGAGGCTTGATACTGTTTAGTAAATTAAAAATGAAAGTAGTGCTGTCCAGAAACTTGGATGTGCAGATCGGAACTTCCTTTTTAGCAATTTCTTTCAGTTTATAAAGACTGTTAATTTATGTGAATGAAAATGAGGCAGTAGAGTTTATTACTAGGATTCTGATTTTTTTTTTTTTTTTCCCTGGTTGTGGTGTAATATTTTACCTGTTGTAGTCCAGACTTGTTAGGTTACTTAGGTGCAGGAAATAAACAACTTCTGTCCCAGGGCTCCATTCTTGTGTCTTACATGTTATGCCTAGAGGAGGTTTTTCTGTCTAGCTGGGATTTTCTACTCAAAAGAATAGTCTCCCAGCAGCTGGATCATTAACATTTTCAGTATCTCCTCAATGATAAAGATTTTAGGCTCTGAGGTCAATTGGGTGGTTTCTAAAAAATGTACTAATAGATGTAAAAGGAGCATTCACCAAAGCATCAACACATTATCAAACAATTTTATTTCAGAAGTATGGCAGTAGAAGTGATTAAGAAAGTGTGGGCCATGACATAGGTCTGCTTATCTTGTGATACATCACAGAGATGCATTTCAGAGACTGGAAGCTTGCTTAGTGAGGAAAATAACCTGTATTAGGAAGATAGGAGGTACGAGTGGATCTCCTTCCCTCTCTCACAGGTGCGATTGTCTCAGGCAACCATATTAGCAAAAGCTTAGATGCCATTCTTAGCTTCTGGAACAGATTTACCAAACTGACAGTGCATGCTGAGGATGATAGTAATAAAATGGGCAGTGTGTTCTGGAAGAAAATAAAGTTGGCAGCCTGGAATAGTGGAAAACAGCTTCAGATAAGCATGTGGTTCAATAGAAATTAGTCTCTGTCCATAGAATTTATAGCAGCCAATCAGAATTGCTCTTTCAGTTCAAGCAGTTAATAATATCTCAGCACTGTAGCTTAAGGGATACAATTTTCAAAATTATTGTAGTGTGGGACCGATAAATTTCAGCACAAAGAAGGCAGTATTCCATATAATTTATTTTAGATTTCCATCTAGGGTATGTTCTGACACTCCACATGAAAGTCAAATTGTCCATGTAAAATGGTTTTCAGGTGATAAGTTGACCCCTGGGGTTTTAGTAAAATAATAGATCCAGAATTCTATCTGACTCTCCAATCTATAAAAGCTAGTTATCAGCTATTTGAAGGATTTGATAAGAAGGAGGAAAAAAAAAAGAGCTTTTGTATAGTGACATTTTTCTCATTAATGGGGACAATGTTAGAATCACAAACTCCTCCTGGATTTGGTAGTAAATACTCTGCTGACATGTGTTTTGGGAGGTGGTTGTTCTGTGTGAGGAGTGTATGTGTCTAATCCTCTGTGATATGCATATGGAACAAGGAATATTTCTAATAGACACTACAGCCCTTCAAAGGAAGGGCGTTTACTGTGCCACCATCTGGCCATCATTTTTCAATGCATTCTATCACCAGAGCCTACCTCTGCAGTTTTGCTGGAGAATGACTGTCTTATGGTGCCTAGAGAAACACACGGAGAATAACAACAAACATTTTTCCTGCCACCATTCTTCAGTATTTAAATGTAGTGCAAAACAAACGGTAACCTGAAAAGAAATGAAGTATAACTTTAAGTTCTTGTCTGAACACTCTTATAGGACCTGCTGTAAATTTTTTTCTAGTTTTGTTGTTTTATTTACTTGTATTTTCTTGAGAATACTTACAAGTAGTTCCTAGTGTACTGTGTGGCTTCACTGTCAGTTTAAGCAGATCCAAAGTTGGGTAGAGGCTTTGTTGCATTTTGTTTTAGTAGATGGGTGTATCTGCCTGTACATGCCTATGAAATGCAGCATTAGTAAGTAATGGGGGAAAGGTGACAGTAAGATACGATTAGTCATAGTGACAGTAGAAGCAGCTTGCCTAATAAAATACTAAAAGCATGTTTATGTTTAGTGCACTTGAGTGTCCCTTTAAATTTTGAGCAAAGAAAATACCTCCTTTTTAAAAGCAACTATGCTCAAGAAAACTTTGCTTTTCTACTGTCTGTGTAAACAAAAAGGATTGTCTCAAAGAAAAACCCAAGTCCCTCTTCAGTTGTTCCTCACATTAACCACTGTCCTGGATTTTCCCTGCTTGTGTCTGTGATGAACTTTTAGTTCACTGCAGAAGTATTGTCTGTTATGCTCTGTTTGCTGGGACTTTTGCAGGACATGAAGAAGGCTGCAAGGAGGGCTCCTGTTTGCCTCCTGCGTTCTGGGCTACTGGGGGAAGAGGCAGCTGTCTCCTCTTCAGAGACGAACTGAGCAGTGCTCAGGGGTGGGGACATCTGGCACTCCCAAGCAGGGTAGAGAAGGGAAATGCAGTGAGCCAAGATCTTGTAGGCAGTGTCATGGAGGAGCTGGGATTTTGCTTGCGGGACAGAGCCAAGCTTTAGAAGTGACAGGAGAAATCAGAGTTCCCTAGAGCAGGCTAAGGGGTGTCTGTGATGCTCTCTGAACCATTTGAAAATTTTCAGATTGGAAGTAAGACTGGAAAGAAAGATTTACCCTGCAGTGACACAATGGGGAGATTAATTTTCAAGCTTTTCTATTTAATCTAGCTCTCCAAAAGATCACACTTCCTGTGATTTAAAGAATAGCTCTGTCCTGCCATTCTATTAACACCTGCTCTTAGAAATCTGGATTCTGTGGGTGTGCTTATGAGAAGGAAAAGCTTCTACCTAAAGACAATTGCTAATTCAAGGTCCCTGTGGATAGGATCAAAAAGACCTAACTACTCTTAAACCTTGCCTTTTTCTGGTTTTGTTTGTTTGGTTTTAGCTTTACAGAGATAGTTGGTCCCACAAGTGGGTAAGTTGTAACAGATGTGGGACAGGCCTGTTCACTCGAGTGAAGTCCTGCTCACTCAGGTACATATGAGCTCTACTGAGGTCTGCTGGAGTGTGCTCAAAAGCAAAGTGTCTGTCACGTTCTTAAAGTGCTTTTCTTCTGGAAGAGCAGATTTGAGGAGCAGAAGAGTTTATGAGTAACTCTGACTTCTGCTATTGACTGGATTTAATCTGCATTAACCCTTTCCAAAGTAGCTATATATTCTCCTTTGGGTTTTTTGTCACTCTGAGGCCGATTTTAAAATGTGTCATCCAATTTCAAGGTTTCAGGTGTTAGCACTGAAACATTTACCTATCCATTGAGGTAATCATCAAAACGTTTGTATTTGTGGCCCTGGTTAATTGTAGGCCGCACCTTTTGCTTACTTGAAGCCCTGTGATTTCCCTTCCTGGGGTGGGATGATGCACAGAAGGAAGTACTTTATCTGTATTCCTTTATATGTTCTGGAAGTGCTCGGCTGATAGTGTCAGGTGCTGTAGCTGTCTAAGTGTTCACTGAAAAACCTGTGACTGCAGCCATAAGTAGAGCTGGTGTCAGACATGGAAACATCATGATACAGGCCTGCAAGGAAGAGTCCCACGGCTCTGGATCAGGGAAGGCATGCAGAGCAGCCACATATCCAGCATCAGCCTCCTCGGAGCAGCTTACCCTGGGACAAGGACAGCAATCCATTCCCCCAACAGGGTAAGATTACTAAGGAAGCCTCTCATAGATGTGTTTTTAATAAAAAGTCCCTCCCATGACTTTTAATGTGGGAGTGGGGCATCTGGCCCAAGACTTAATTCAGTTCATCTTGTAAGTAAAAAAACCAGGAGGAAAAAACACTGGACAAAGTATTGCCTCCCTCAGAGGCACAGCTTTAGGAACCATCTGTTGCTTGCATGAAGCACTGAGGCTTCTGGAGCAATGTAGGCATGTTAAGTTAGGGACATTCCTTACCTTCATTGCCTGTATTTTGCCCTGTCTCTCCTAAGGACAAACGTTACGCAGATGCCATGTTTGCTACTGCTAGACAAGGTTGCACTGACTGGCCAGACATTTTTGGCAGATAGTATGACTGGAACGTGCTTGTGTAGACACGGGAAACTAACCAGTAATGAAAGTACTCACTCAGAGTGCAGTTCTGTGTTAAGCATGTTGTGGCAGAAAAGCTTGTTGATGCTGCTGAGCTCTGCTCCTGCCTTGTACCGCCCAGCTGTTGTGCCAATCCCGTTGTTCTGTAGGGTTGTTGTGTGAAATTAGTTAAAACAAATGTGTTAGTAATCTCCACGCCACCCCACCCTCCTTTTGAGAGGCTTGTCTCTTATCTCTTGGCAATGCTGTTACCGCTGGAAAAAAGTGCATGTGTGGGAAGAGCAAAGCAGACTACAATGTTATCTTCCACAGTTATATTTCACTCATCCTTAAATTGGAAAATAGCTTTTGGTTCATGTAGATGACAAGAACTACATAACATTAATAAAACAGAGATCCTAAATCCTGCTTGGAATTGCCATTGGCGGCTATTAATATATTTTTAATTGTATTTTTTTATTTGTAGCTTCGTAATAACTCACCAAGATGTGGTTCTGCTTGTTAGCTTTAGAGGAGGTTGAAAGTGCTCGAGACGCTCCAAGATTTCATCCAGCTTCACAGCCTTCCACGTTGCCTTGAAACTGTGCCGGGTTTTGTATCTCTAGTGAAAGAGCTGAAAAAAGAACAGCATTAAATTTACATTTCCAGTTGCTGTGCGGATGGAATGGGAAATGAGCTCTTTGCCACCAAAAGGAATTGGCAATATAATTTCAAGTACTGGCTAACATCTGCAAACATCTGTGCTTCCCCACAGACTCTGACAAGAGATTTCAGAAGATGCGTCTTTAAAAGGGTCATTGAGGAATACAACCCCCAGGATGCACCGCACGCTAAGTGTTTTAGTATGTCTTTCACACGGGCCTCGTATTGGACTCTTCCCCTTCTTAATTAGGCTCACAGTCGCCGGCCCGAGGCACGCCGAGGGATCACCCGTCCGCCTTGCACAAACTGGGCGCGGAAACCCGCCGTCGCGTGCTGCGGCGACGCTGCGCCGTTCCCTTCCCGCAGGCGAACGGGTGGTGGTCCAAGGCGCCGCCGGGCTGAACGCTGCCGGACAACCCGCTCCCTGCGCGGGGGTACAGCGCCCCGGCGCCGGGCTCCCCGCGGGGCGCCGGGCCCGGGGGCAGATGTCGGGGCTGGTTGCTCGCCGCCGCGGGGCGGCGCCCCCCCGCCCCCGGCAGAGGAGGCGGCGGGCTGGGCCCGGCGCAGGCCGCCTGGCTGCGGCGGGGGCGCGGGCGCCGCGCCCCGGTTCCTCGAGCCCCGCTTTGTCGCGGCCGTCGCCATGGAGACGGGCGGGCCCGGCCTGGCGCTCGGCGGGCGGGGCCCAGGGCGGCAGCCATCTTGCCCGCCGCCCGCCGGCGGGTCGTCGGCCCGGCGCTGGGTTAAATTAGCCGATGGCAATCGCGTGTTACCGTGCCCTCCGCCTTGGTGTTTAGTAGCACCGGGTGCAAGGTGAGTTTGAGGTATTGCGAAGCTTATGTTGTAACCGGGCCATGCTGTATTTCACTGTGTTTATCCAAAGACCTCTCAAGTCACCGCAGTATGAGATGGCAGAGCCGTCAGTGGGAAGGGCTGCCACGAAGACTTGCCGGCAGGGACCCTGGGCTGCCACCGCTGCCTCCCCAGGCCTCTGAGGGACCTGCTGGCTGCGCACGCAGCTGGCCTTAGGCAGGTTTTTCTGGCCTTAAAAGAGATGGCCCTAAATACTGACCACTCGTACAAAAAGGCAACTTAAAAGCAAAGGCGCCGACTATACTATAGCACGGGCAAGAGCTGTAATTTTAAATGGGGAAAAGCCTAAGTAACAATATGGCCACTTACTGTGGGCTTGAAGTGTATTTTAACAAAACTGATTAAATCATTAAACGAGCGACTGACATGCTGCAGAGGGAAGGTTAACATACCATCCTCTCAGAATTTTTCCAGACGAGTCGTTTGACCCACCTCAGAGCTGGAGTTCCCTAATGACTCTTTCGCTTTGTCATTCTTACCGAGCTGAGCCAGCCAGGAGGGGAGGGCCACCATTTTGTTACCTCCTTTTCCAGCCGCTGCATTACGCTCACTGCTGCTGCAGAGTTGCCTTCGTGTGCGTTTCCCCTCTGCGTAGAGCCTGTCTGTGTGTCTGCCTGCCCCCAGGCAGCCGATCATCCTTTATCGTGGAAAAGAAGAGAAGGAAAAGTGTCTTTTCTTTAATGCAGAAATGGGTTATGGGATTATTTTTTTGGTCTCAGAATTTATTATCTCCTGAAAAGGAAGCTGCATGCCCAAAGCAGCTGTTGGGCAAACCTCCCTTCCCTACACGCGTGGCCTCAGTTGCATGCTGGTGGGGAGAAGGGAGAAGTGGTAAGACTTTGCTTTGCACTGCTCTGTCCTGTCCTGACCTTGCTGAGTTTGGCATTGCAGCTGGGGGCCAAGTGGCCGGTGGTGGCTCTCAGCCTGTGGATGGCTTGGGTGTGCCTGTGGTTGCAGGAGAGCTGTGCACAGACCCTTCCCTACAGGAGAGCTGTGTCAGCAAGTGGACTGCTATCTATCTTCACATTCCCTTTCAGAGTTCATAAGATGTTAACTTTCAAAAGGGAGGTCCCCCTTGTGTATTTATGTCAGTGATTTTGGGTTTTAAACTATTCATGCATGAAAAATGACTGTAGGAACTGTATACTCCCATGTGTGAATAATGACTACATGGGAACACAGATTACAGCAGTTTTGCACTGAGGCTGCTGCAGTTTACATGCTCTCTTTGGGAACGTTACGAAACATTTTTAAATGCTGGTGCATGTTAATGCATTGATTTCAATCCGTCTTTTTTTGTCCCTTTTGGATATGTTCAACTTAACAGCTAGTGTGTCTCATGTTTGCTCTAAGATATGCCTAGCAAATTAGGCAAATTAAAAAATGCATGCAAAAATATGGCACTATGCACATGTATCAGGTTTGTTATTTATTAATAGACTCCAATTTCCATATGATAGCCTACTTTTTTTTTTTTTTTTTTTACTTTGGCTCAATGGATAGTTTATGCCAATTACATGTAGTTTAACAGCTTTGAAATCTGTTTTTGCTTTTCTTATGCATAAAGACATGGATTCTGTTTCAGGTTTTAATTAAACTCTGCGCTGACTTTAAAGATTCTATTGTCCTTTTCATTTAAATAGGATTTTTGTTAGATCTTTAACAAGACCTCAGTGGGGTAATAAATCTAAGCAATTGTCCTTATTAGGAGCAGATTATCCTCAAGAGATGGAAAGTCACAGAAGTAACTAAAACCATTTGTAGAGACTGAACTAAGGCTTTTTCTTCCTAAACATTAAACAGACTTGCGAATGACTTGCTTGGGCCCTCAAATTAAATTAAATGATACTTTGTTTATTTTTCACATTTTCAGTGTGGGCTATTTGCATTTACTTAAACTTTGAGTTTCATTGAGCAAAATTCACTGGTGGGTAAGGGTCCTTACTTTCAGTATACAAGCTGTAAATGAAACCCAGTATATTCTGCAGTTTCTTTTGTTAGTAACCCTTGCAACACTTGTAATTTATAGGACCCACTGACCTAGTCAGCGTATTCTTAATTTATCGTATTTGCCACAGTAGGTGAGTCCTGGCTGAAGAATTAGTCTTGCATTTGTCCCACACCCCAACCAAGTAGAACAACTGCAGGGTACGTAACAGTCTGCAGCTTGTCCAAAGATCTCCTCAGATGCTGGACTAAAAACACAAGTTCTTAGAGAAAACTTGCCACAAAACCAACCGCTCTGCCTAAGTTTGGCCTTCGCATTTTTACATACTGCTAGGAGGTGAAAGGGGATTTGACTCTAATTGTTCTTTTTGTTTCAGCTGTTTGCTTCATTTGAGGGTATTCTCCATTAAGTAACTGCTCAGGCCTTGTTTTGTTCCCAGTTTTAATCATAAGTTGGCTTCTGATGGGACATGGCCTCCGTTACACACACAGTCAAATCCTGAATTTCTGCCGTATGTATAATACCCAACTTTGTTATACACATTGTAGTGCAATTTTTTTAAGCATCCAGGTATTTGGAAGCTCCATTTTGTGGTGCCAGGTTCGAGACACTCATTCCTAGGACTTAGTTCTACCCAGAAACCCACAGGCAAAGGCAGAGATGTTTGTTCAGGGACATCCTCACAGTGAGATGTGTTGCGGGTTTTTTTCACTGGCTGCAGTTCCTGCGCTGACTGAGCTGCTGCCCTCTGCAGAGCATGCTGCAGGAAGCTGGACTCCAGGGACACTGCTGCACGTGACGAACCCACGTCCGCCTCCACCGGGAAGGAGCCCACAGCCCTGCTCAGCAGATGAAGACAAACCCTTCTTGGTTGCTGCAGCTGCACCAGCTCTCAGCCACCAGGTATTTAAAGTCTCGAAGCTCTCCTGTCCGTGGGCTCCTCTGTCCCTGTCCTGCAGGCCGGCATCTCTGTAGAGCCAAGTACTGTCAGCCTCCAGTCTGCTTCTGCTCCCCACATGGTACTCTGCTATGTTTCTCTATTAAGAGACTTCACCTCAACCCTTCTTGTCTTCTAAGTGACACTGTAGTGATACTTTGGGGCAGAACAAATTATGGTAGAGGAACGCAGCTCCTAAGTATTAATTTCTAATTAGACATTTGCTGCATATTCTAGGCAAAAGTGCAGATTTTAAGCCTTCATCTCCTGCTTTCCATATCACTCAAATGGCAAAGGTTTTGGCATGGTAAGTCACAGAGGGAGGTGGAAAGTCTGGTGCGAAGTGAGATAATGTAGTTGTTCAGCATCATGGCTTCTCTGTGCCCTGGTAGAAAACTTAGAAAAACAGAAGGTGCTGACGGCAGATAAGCCACCTGGTTGCTGCGCCGCTTTTGGCATAAAGCGGGGGGAGGAAATGCACACCCTGGCTTTTAGGCTCAGATTGCAACTCTTCCTTCCTCCCAGGGCAGTACACATTCATAGAGTGGCAAACCTAGGCTGAGTCCTGCTACTGATTTAGTATGACTCAGTGCACGAGATTATGAAGTGGCCAAGAGTGCTCAGCCTTTGGGACAGATTCTGGGGGAATTAAAGAGATGCTCCATCCTGTATTGTGTGGCAATTATACCTGATTTAGGCAATGCCATATTTCAGACAAAATCCATGGGGCATAGTTTTGCTCCGGATTCTCATCAGATGTGGGATTTTCCCTCTGTTTCCTCCAGCAGCAGGGCCGGGAGCTAACCTGTTCTTGGCTCTGCAAGGTGAGATCGAGAGGGCCCAGCTCCGCACCTTGCCAAGAGATACATCTTGTCTCTCTTCCTTCTTCCCTCCGCCCCTGTTTCTGGAGATGTATGCTGTAGTCATAAGCAAGTGCTGGGGCTCTGTGCCTGCACTATGAAGGTGATAATGTGTATACAAGAAATGCAGGGCTAGCTAAATAGACTTCCACTGCTTGCTGATGTGCATGATCTGACAACTAAAAGATTCCCTTCTTGCCTTGCACTCTGAAGGAATGTGTGTTAATTTCCAATGCTAAGTATATACCACAGCATCAAATGTGGCTGGATGCTATTTGCACATTGGGCATGCGGTGAGCCAGCAGTGTTCTCCCCTGTTTGCAGCAGCCTCCCTGGAGGGGGAGCAGGCTGCTCAGGATATCGGGGTGGGGGGGATGTGAGGGGGGTGGAGGAGGAGTGAGGGGAGTGGGTACCTGTGCATCACAGGCGTGAAAAGCTGCCCTCTTTCTGCCCTGAGGCACAAACCTGCTTTCACTCTGTGAAGCAGAGCAGAAAAGCTGGGGTCCAACAGTGGTAGGTATCCCTGAATATCTGCAAGATGAAGGTGGCATGTGGGTATAAGAAATCCAGTTTCCTTCTCAACATGACCAGGTGAGGTTTGGGTGGGAAAGTAATGGGAATCCTAAATGATTGCTGCTAACACTTACTAAGGTGACAGCAAATCTCCTTTATGTTAATGTTCAACTTTTGAGACTAGATCGAATCTTACTTTATTAAAGAAGGTAGGAGGCTTAGAAGTGGCTCTTTAATCTTCAGCTGGAAAATATAATTTTGAAATCCATTATCTTAGGAATGCAGTAATCAGAGTAATAACTGATGTTAAACCTACTTTGAATGCTTTTTAAAGTACTTCTCAGATGAAAACAAAAGTTGGTAGGATGGTGTCAGGTTCACTTGGACATCTACTTTGCTTATGCAGTTGCCCACATGAAGAAGAGAGGTTGATCAGCATGTATTTTCTAGCGATATGATTGTTTGGGAAATATCAAAGGCTAAAAAGTCATTATGTGATTCATAAATACTTGCATTTGCTATTTGTTCCAACAAAAGGCTCTTGGAATTATGTCAGTGTTATTTTACAAGCACAGCTCTGCCCATGAGGGCTTCACCACAATGGGTACCCAGCGTCCTGCATCTTCAGGAATCTTTAGCATTAGAGAGAAAAGACCTGTTAGTCTTTCCCCTGCTACAGCTGAAGTGTTTCCCTTAGCACATTTTTGATCTCCCCTGATGAATCTGTGCCTGATACCACGTATATGTGTCCTATTGTTCCCCACACTGTAATGCTCTCCTGTTTTTCCCAAATTTCCTTTCTCCTTCCCATTTTTTTCATCTCTCTTTGCCCATTCGTATAATACATCTGCGCTCTATGTTGTTTTTAGTTTCTAATTTAATACCGCTGGTGAACTTCTCAGTCTCTCTGCAGATCATTAAAAAGAGGCTATGTGGGACTGCTTGTAAAAGAAAACACTGCATTCCCAAGATAGGTTACAGACTGGTGTGTATCAGTACTCATTGTTTTGGAACTTTGAGCTTTGTTTAGTTCTTTAACAGATGCAAAATGATCTCTGGATCTCTTTATTTGCCACTTCAGTGTGAGAATACAAGGAACACAAATTCAAAAGTTGCAGGACTTGAAAGGACCTGTGCAGCTCTAGGGAAGGGGCAGTTTGCCATGTAAGCAAAACAAAAAAACAAATTAACAAAATCCCGGCCCAGCCACAAAACCAGTCTGTCCCTAGCCTGTGGGCAGGTGAGGGAAGCCCTTTCCTCCTTCCCACTCTCTGTACAGTCTGTTCCAGCCCACCATTGTGCTCAGTGGCTGCAGAGTTGGCAGAAATGGATGTGTGCCTGAAATACCATCACATTGTGAAAGGCCGTGCTGGCATGCCTGGGGCGTAAGGTGAGGGGAGTTCTGCTCTTTGTTGCCATTTTGGCGCTGCTCCTGTGAGAAGCTGGGGGTCATGTGATTGCTTTAATCCAGCAAAAATCTCTGTGGCTGATGCTGCCAAAAGGAGCATTTGTGTGCTGTGGTGGGTGGCAGAGTTGGATGAGGGAACAAATCCAACTGTGAGCTACTGCGTTGCTTCATCAGGCCGTCCTGAATGCCCGTATTGACACAAAGGAAGGAGTTGTTGGGGCAGGAAGGGAACATGGGCTCACACAGACTGAGCAATGTCACCACAGGGTCAGTGGAGAGTGAGGCTCTTGGTGCGTCAGTCTCTCCCTGGTGCCTGGTTTTAGGATGTGGATGGCACTGGTGTGCCTGTGAGGGCTGCTTATGTCAGATGATGCCCAGGGTGAATCTGTGCCCAGGTGTTAAAGCAGCGTTGGACTGACAGACCCATCCCTTCATTTTGCTTGTGCTCGCTGCTAGAGTTTTTTGCTAGGAAAGGTCTTGTTCTCAGCCCTCTGTTAGGCCAGGGGAGATGGTCTCGTAGCTGCGCCTCTGACTGGGTTAAAGGATGGCCTTCGGTAGCAGCAGGCTTTCTGAAAGCGCCCTGCAGGCTGCATCTCCTGGCAGAGACTCCCTGCCCCTTGGTCCTCCTCAGCTGCAGTGCAGGAGGCAGTGCAGCATTGCCCGGATGGTAGTTTTAACTCTTTGTTACCTAAAATTCAGACAGTGTCCAGGCACACAGCAGCAAATAAACCACTGGCCCCTATGACCAGAGTCACATCCTTCATGTTGCCCCTGCTACTAGAGTTAATAATGTTGTGGGCAGCTCCCCGAGCACAGACTGGGAATTAGGGAGTGTAAAGCGTGCCTCAGGGGGCTAGTAGCAGCAGTGAGTGTTTGAAGCTGGGTAATGCCCACTGGTGCTGCGTGAACTTGCTGTCAGCTAACTGTATAGATAGTGTTCAGCCTCGGTCAGCAGCAGGGCTGTAAACTGAAACAAATAGCTCAGTCCTGATTACTTTTTCTAGAGGGGATGATGCAGAAGGAAATTGAATTAAAAATTAACTTTGAAATGAGCTCAAAGCTTTTTACCAACCACTTAGAACTTTAAAACATCTGATATTAACAAAATAACCTATTTAAAATAATGGTAAACTGCCATCTGCTGGTAAAAAAGTAATGCACATAATGAACAAGCGGACTTTCAAAGTGATGAACAATTCTTTTGAATTTGACATGCTACAGTCAAATATATACATGACATGGAAGCTGCATATATTTATTTTACTGTTTTTCATCTCTATTTGCATTTTCATATAGAATATGCTAAACAGATGCCTATAACATAACTAACTTTAACGACAAGCACAGAAAACCAAAGACAATAAGAATAAAGAATGAGGACTAATAAAAGCAGATGAGCGATCAGGATGGTGACAGCCTCCAAATGTGTCCTATTTACATTGCTAATACTGAATCACAAGCACTTCCTTTTTTGATCCCCCTCATAGACCCTCCCGTATGACCAGAATTGTAGCACTGAGAAACATCTCCTGGCTTCTTCAATTTGATTTTTGTATGTGTGTGGTTCCTTAGCCAAGCCTGTAAATAGGAACTGGGTCTTTAATTGTTCCTGATTTAAGTAGGTCATCTCCACCAATACACAAATCTCTTGTCTACTTGTAAGCCAGGTCGGCTATTGAAAGGATATGGAAAATACTTATTACACAAATATGACCAGAGAAAATAATTTAGCAAAGGACCACTCCCAAATTATATGGCGTTACACAACCAGTTTCCATAAATCACAAGTATGAGTGCACTACAGGGGAGAGACTATCAGATTTCATGTTTGTATAGTGCTTACCAAGTAGGTGTGCTGAGCATGACTGGGTCCCTAAGGTGCTGCTGCACTATAAATAGCGGTATTAGCGTGAATTACCTCCAGTGCAAATACCAGGCCACTTGCCTTTTTCATATGCATGCAATTTTCTTTTATGATTGTGGTTATTCCAAACATAGCCCATTGTTTTAGCAAACTGATCTTGTCATAGGAAATGTTTAAAATGGGCAAATTAAAAATAGGTCAGTTCTTCCTTTGAAATCGGAGAGAAGTGTGTATTTGTAATATTTCACAGGTTTATTTCCTTGGAGCAGGTTTGGCAGGTATGAGAGGAAGTTAAAGATTTATTTTTGGTGCTATGTACCAGATGTCATACCTGCTCTTCCGAGACAGTTGCTTTTATCTTCAGCAGTACCTGCTCTAGTAGCAATGAAAAAAGTGACTCGAATCCCATTTAAAGCATGTAGTGTGCACTGTTCGCATGCCAGTAAAGGAAAGGAAAGGCTTGTTTGGGAGACTCCAGGCAGAGTCTTTATGCGTCATCCTAAAGCAAACATGTTTGTATCCCTCTCAGCAGTGTTTTTGCCTGTTCAAAGAAGTGATGAATTAATGTGCCCAAATCCAGGGCTTGCGACCCCAGCAGAGGCTGAAGGTCTACAAAGATGTCCAGTTTGAAGTGCCTTTGTATTTATGGGATCTCCACATGTGGCTTGTTTTGTAGCATCCAGGTGGTTGTTTGTAAAGGACCATTTCTGGGGAATCTGTGGTGCTGTGCGTACTCTATTCACACTGGTCTTAATCAAACACTGCTCAGCATCTTGCCTGATGAGGCCCCGCTTGGTGGCAGAGGAACATTAAGAATATAGGGCCAAATTCTCAGCTCAGGAAAACACCACAGCTTTTTTTCGCTTCTAGTCTGTGGAGGATCTAGCCTGTGGTGCGTGGTCACAGAAGCACATACACCCTGCTCTGGGCCCTGTTTACTGAAATGCTCCAATAGCAACATAACATGATCAAAGGGAAACAGTGCCAGGGGAGCAGCGGTGCCCATGGATACCTGTTAACAGGTGGGAGCTGAAGCACACAGTTGCCATCAAAGACACTACTGTCCTCTGCTTTGCTCTGCAGTGCTTCAATCTCCCTGCTAACAGGACTCTGCCTTCCAGCTGAAGCGTGACTGACAGTTGAAATAACAGTCCCAGTTTATTCCAGGTATGCCACTGACCTGCATGATCTATAGGAAGGATAAGGTAAAGGCAATCAAAGCAACACGCTCCTGTAGCCTCTAAGGGCTATAAAAATGGAAACATGGGAAACAAGCTAGTAGATACGTGAAGGAAAGAAATGAGGATGGGAGTTCACTGTTCCCTGCTAATAGGCTAAATCAGGAGTTCAGTGAGACTGAGATTTGACCCAACAAGAGACAGGAGATGAATAAGAAATGATCAAAAGATAGAGCTGGTATTTCCTTCATGTTATGCTAGAATCACTCTGTTCAAAAAGTCTCCTGAACCATGGAGAGCTGGGGCGGGCAGGGTGAAGAGGTAGGTTATGGTGATGGGAGGTTATTGTCATTACATAAATTGGAGCAGTTTGGGTCTCTTTAACTGTTTAATGCCATATTCCATTTGTCTTTTCTGAGCTTGCTTTGCTGTGGGATGGGGGAAATAGTGCTGACAGCATAGCTGGTTGTTTGGCTGTTTCCTCTCTGTGTTTCCACAAAATTAAGCACTGTGTTCTGCCTATGCTATGTCAAAGGTTTGGCAAAGGGCTTTTGATGGGTTTGCCATCCTTTTGGCCAACACTTAATCCTGTTTCCTTTTCATAGTATCCCTCCTGTACTAAAATGGAGTGGTGAGGCCAAGTAACAATAAAGCTACTAGTGGTTTACCAAGGAGCAGGAATACCATTAGTCAGTGGCCAGTTTCCAGCAAAGTATAGTTCTCAAGATGAATTGAGATCCTTGTCTTCTCAAGGATTACTGCATGGTGGACTCAGAAGTGATACCTAGCAGTTAAGTGCTGTTCAGAAAGCAATAAAACATTCACTTTAAAAATCAAGAAGCATGAAATAGATATTATTTTACTGGCACAGAGAAGGGGGAATGTTAAGACATCATGTAATGGTTGCACAGTTGTTAGGTTCTGTGAATATAGTGACATTTGGAGACCTGTGGTATTCATTTGAAATAAACAACGAAATAAGACTCATATGCTATATGCTTGTCAAAGCCAGGCGTAGCAATGAACTAACACGCTTATCAGTCAGGCAGTGTATATGGAGATACTCTGCTTTCACACTGTCTGCTGATTGGAATTGGGCCCATGAAGAAGCCAGGTGATTAATCTGCAGGGGCTTATTTTTTCTGAACTGTTAATGTCCTCTGTTTCAGAGCAACAGCCCATGGCTCATTAAGCAGGGAAGATTTGAATGCAAGTGTGAAGGGCAGCACACAAAGATTCTCCACACATCTCTGGTTTGAGCCTTGGAGATTAGAAAAATTGAAGTATTGGAGAGTTTGTCCTATGCTGGGGCTGAACCAGTACTTTCTGAAAAGCAATGGTACTGTTAGAAAATATTTATGTATTTCAGTCAACAGGGATAAAATCTAAAGCCACAAGGCTGTTGTAAGGTGGTAGTGGACACTTGGTACTATCCCAGAAATGCACAGCTGCCACTTCAGCTGACCTGCTGTGAGAATCATGCTCTTTTTAAGTCTGTTGCTCCATTTCTTTGGTAATTACATCTCTCTCTTGCAGCGTTGTTTCCACCCATACTGTTGTGTACTCTGGCATCGGGTGCTGAGAAAGCAAATGGGGCTGCTGAGTCCAACTGCCTCAACAGAAATGCAACAAGGGAAATAAATACTAACTCTGAAAGATTTTGCAATATTAGATTAGTCTTAAGGGGATCATCTTGAGATTATTAGCCACTGTTTATAGTCTGTGTTGTACCTGTTTGTAAAATTAATTTCTGTCATCAACTGAAATATTTGAAAACATGTTGATTTAGGGAAAAGATTTTTCTGACAATATGGTGTTATGTAAGCATTAATTAATTTATTAAGCCTGGTAACTTTCTTGAGAAATAGGAAAGTATTTCAACATTGTTTTTACAGATGGGGAAACTTAAGGCTCAGATGTATAGATTTAGATCTGCATATTCTAGTGTTTGCTAACTAGGCATTTGGTCCTGCTCACTTGCACTCTAGTCTTCTCCTCACCTGTATTCCTGGTCATGGAGCAGCTGTGTCCTGTGCAGCTCCTGGCACCTCTCTGATTGCATCCTGTGAGCAAGTCCATGCTGGGAGGGAGGGTAGCCTGAGGATGGCACATTGTGGAAAAGGGGCGAGAAAGGTAAGTGAACGACCATCTTGCTTCAGGCTGTAAGAAAGATGTGCCAAGGTCCCATTTTGAACCTGGGAACCAGGAAAGGAGAGTGGCTGCACAAGAGGGAGCAGGCGGAGGCTCTGTGCTTCCACTCACACAGGTTCAGATCAGACAAGCAAAGACAATAAGCCAATATTGGGAATACAGACTAGAGTTGCAAAATCATGGGCTCAATCTAATAATTTATTGGCTCCAGGAACAGAAGACTGTTGTAAACTGTTGTAATTTCGTGGACAACAAGGTCACTGGAAACGGGAGTGCCCAGTATGACAAAACAAAACAAGCCTCCCCAAAAGACCTCTCAGTCCTATGGTGCAATCTTTCCCTGCTCTATGGGCTGCCCTAAATGTAACTATTATATTATTAGGTATTTACCCGTGATCTGGAGTTCCACTGGGCTGTGGAGATGCAGTGACAATGGGGAAGGATTGAGGATGCTTGTGAGAAGGGAAGGCAATCAGGTTTCAAGGATTTCTGTGCTTTTCTCTCTGCTGAACCTCTACTGGTTTTTTCTTTATTTTTCTCTCCTGTTATGCTTTAAAGTTCTACTATAAACAATTAGAGGAAATTTAGCAATAATATTGCCTGTGGAGGCTAGGAAAGTAAGAATACATTCTACATCACCACTTCCCTTTGTTTGTCTTTTTTATCTTGTTTATCTTTGATCAGCTGCAGATGAAATAACCAGCTAACTGATTTCCCATACAGAGCTGCCACTCATGCTGATGAAACTCTGCTGACATGGGAGTATGCTCTGTAGCAGTCTAGCAGTATCCATTTCTTATTCCAATGCACTGACAGGTCATTCAGGGAGACTAAAAACTCTATTCTGAAGTGGAAAAGAAACTGCAATTTCAATTTTGTTTTGATTTGAAATTTTCCAGCTACCTATCAAGACCAAATCCTTGAACTATTTACTTAGAGTAACTGAAATACCCCTATTTGAAATAGTGGATATGCAAGATTTAGCCATTAAAGAGTTGGGGTAAAATTAAAATCCCCTTCAATAATAACTAAAGTCGGAGAAAATCTTTCAAGAAAATTAAACACTTGATCAAAAAGAGAGAAGGGTTATTGTCAAGAGCATAAAGATTAAACAGGAGAGTTGTCTCAGAGAATAACCATCAATGATAAGTAGCAGGCAGTTAATAATATCCCCTCAGGGATCTTCTTTTACTCATGTAGGTTTTTGGACAAATACAATATTACATTTCTTATAGTTGAAGCGTGAGCAAGCTTCGTGTCATTCCAGAGTAGCAATAAAACTTCAATGGAATAAGGACAACTGGAGAGGTGGGGAAGAGGGTGACCCAGAAGCTGAAACAGTGGGGAACCAGTGACGGTTCTCTGCAAATAACTCTCCTTTTTAACCCCCAAATTCTGAGACCTGTTCTCAGTCTCCCTGACATGCCTCTTTTTTCGTATCCAGAGCACTGTATTAGTGCTGAGGTTTTATATGGTATTGCCCCTTGTTATATAGCAGCTGAAAATGAATGAGAGACCAAGTAGACTAAGGGTGTGATTCCATGTTGTAATTAAGAGCTGGTTTAAAGCTTGAACATGCAAATAGTTGAATTAGCAGAATTAAAGGGATGGTAATCTGCAGCCAGGGGAAGGCACATAGGGTGGAAAGGATGGGGGCAGGAGGGTCTGGAGAACCTCTCAAGCCAGCTCTGCAGCTGGAGAAACTGTAACATGAAACAGCCCTCTTGATCTCTCATTTTTCTTCTCTTATTCTCTCCTCCTTTGTAATTACAATAATAAGTCTTTTTGTTTCTTAACCATCTTGTGGCCATTGCAAACATTTAAGAATTAATGCAGTTCTCACACATGATGCACATGTTCTGCATGTCCCCTTGTGTCCCTCCATTTATTCATTTATCATGTACACACAAAATTCCCATAAAATATTAATCTGCAATACAAATCTCTCTTTGCATCCTTGGAGCATTTGCATATAGTAATGTTAACGAGATTATTAATTCTGCATGCACAGTCTGTGGACTGCATACAGAGCCAAATTTTTCTCAGCAACTATGCTAAAATCAGTGACAACTTCAGAAACATTATTTTCATATTAAAAATGATGAGTGGAAAGTGACAGTTTCCTAGAACTGACGTATTGTCCTTAAAACTCAAACAAGAGGATTTGAAGCTTAGTTTTCAATTCTTCCTTACGAGAATTCCTCTGTAAAAGGAATTTTATACTGCACTGTATTTCTGCCCAGTGGTTCCTAATAGATTAGTACAGTCTGGAAACAAAGGGATTTTTTTTTTTTTTTTTAACAGTGCTGTAATCCATGGGGAATCTGAACATTCCTTTTGCCTTTCCTCCTTGTTGGGAACATCAGGAGTAGCAACTCTTCTGTCAGTTGGGGCTAGGTTGCCCTAGAAAGGGCAGAACGTGCTGGTGCAGATGGACCAAAAATAATTCAGTGAGGCTGGAGAGAGCACCATTTTCGCGGGGGTAGCAAAGAGTGAAAACTGTCTGAGCAGGCGCTCAGTGAGATGGAATTGCCAGGAGGATTCTCCTGTGGTGGGGAACATCTCTGCACCTCTCTCCTGGCTGCGAGTGTTGGCAGGGTAGGGCTGTCCTGCCTTCCACAGAGGGGAGCCCTTAGGGCACCTTGGAGGCCTGTGGAAGTTGTGGGGTGGCTCTGGGGCAGGGACACGTCTCCTGGCCTAGGCTTTACTCTGGCGGGAGGGAGGGAAGGAGGAAGGGGAACAATCTTGTCTAGGCCTGATGGTCTGCACTGGCCTGCTTGGATCCTTCACCTTCCAAGGCAGGCTTAAGACAAAAAGTAGTACCAACAATGAAAGATGGGTTCTTTGGTCTGCAGCCAAATCCCACCAGGCACAGAAATATCAGCCATGTTACATACACCCCTTCCCCGTGTTCAGTTCACCCCCTAGTAAGTCATTTTGTTCTAGGTGGTGGATTGGTAAGGGGTTGCATTTCCCTCAGTGAAACCTGCATTACTGGAGGTTTCCAAAAGATTTTTACTGGGAAAGGCCCTGCAGCTGAAGTGGGACCTTTCCTTCTGCCAGGACAGGGAGAGGTGAGAGGTGGTTGCCAAAGCAGAGCGGGTCCCTCCTGCCAGGTGCCGCAGCCCTTGGGGGAAGCCAGGGCTCTCAGTGGGGAGCATGTAATGGGTCCCTGGTTGCTGCTTCTGGGCCTCACAATGCTCTGTCTGTGCTGCAGTAAAATCAGAGCACTTCTTCATGTTTCAGGAAACAATGTATGTTCAGTTTGACTTTATTTCTCTTCTGATATTCAAATTTAGATGTCTGTAGTTTGTGAAAACAGTCAGTGCTTTACTGTCTACAGGAACAATGCTGTCGATCCCTCAACTCCTAACTGTAAAGTATTCATTTGACCATACAGCTTTTAAAAATATTATAAATGAAGAATGTGAGACAATCTCCCCAGCTGGGGTTAAGCACTTCCATGTGCTTGCTGAATCAGGGACTAAGTTGTTAGCAAGATCTTTCAGGACTGACTGGAGATCCATAAGAAATTGTCTTGACTTAACCAAGCCATCATATTTCTCTTAATCACTACTACTACATCATCTTTTTTCTTTCACTTCCTTATTATTCATGCTTAAATGAGAAACATCTGTTTCCATTTTTCACATTGTTCTCTTATGTGAGTAACGATATCAAACATCTTTTTTTTTTCCTGCACTGTGAAAGAATAAATTAGTGTTAAGTTTTGTGAAGTGCTTTAAAACACTAAAGCGAAACATCTGTTTCAGCTGCAGGTCATTAAGATGAAAAATCCTAGTCTGTGTGCAGTGCAAAACTGCCAAAAAATTTATCAGCCCAAGCGCATTTCTTCACCTGTCTTTTACTATAACAACTGAAGATGGCGAAAGGACAGTAAATCTTGTCTTTGGGGATGGAGCAATTAAAAGTGCTCAGTGCTGTAATCCACAGCAGTACCTTGTAGTAATGAATCCTGGTCTGACTGGAGACGCCTGGAGGTTGCTCCAGTGTCATAGACTTCAAGCTCAGAGTCCCCTTGACCTCCACATTTTGCAGCCAGGCGCAGCATTCTACAGGATTGCCTAATTCCCTGTAGATGTTTGTGTTACTGAACTTCAGCTGAAAATCCCTCCCCCTGCTCCCAGTCATTTGAGATTTGGAGATTGTTTCCAGGGCAGATGGCCAGAGTAAAGCTCAACTGGCGAATCTACTTTGCAGGTGAACTGAGATGCTCTTTACGTGCCAAAGCGCAAATGTAGATGTCTTGTGTTCCTCTGTTGATAATGATCTTCTTTGTAAAGTACTTTGAGGTCTAGAGATGAAAAGCCAACAACTACCTGAGAGCTTGGCTATTAATAAATGAAGTAATGAATATTAACAACGAGTGCATTCACTGAATTCTATAGGAAATGCCAGACTTTTTGGGCAGGTCCTGACAAGCAGGTAATAGCTTACTCCTACGAGAGGCTGGGTCCACCCTCATTTCCCTCTGTCTTTAATTAAAAGGTCCAGATCCTTCCTAAGTGTAAAGGAGTGTTCAGAATCTGGCCGGAATGGGCTCCAAAACTGATGGGCCTTTTCTAGCATCTTAGGAGGAAATACTTTTTTGTTCTTCCAATCTGCTAAAGCAGCAGCCAGTGCAGTGTTTAGCAATTCTTCTGCACCATGTTCACACCCGCACTGGAGCAAATCAGTGAGATGGTTTGGGGTCTCTAGCAGCCCTATGCACTTTTTTAAAGTAGCATTGTGGCCCCCATTTCACTTAAACCCTGAATTTTTTGAGACAGGAGTCTGTATGTATGTTGCTGCACTGTATCTGTTCACCTGCAGCTCTCCCCACCCCCAGCTTATGAGCATGGTTTCCTTTTATGCACTGCTCTGTCACAGCTTGGCAAGTTTCCCAAGACGATCCATACCAGAAAGGAGAATATGGCTGCTGAGCGGCATAGACAGGAGAAATGTCTTATGTAACAGATTCAGTTAAATACTATGAAATGTTGAGACAGGCGAGACATAACTGAAAGCAAAATGCAGCCCTTAATCTCTAGCATCAGTTCTTCTGCTTGCCCTCACCATCATCAGCATCTAATAGTCACCGACTGTCTCCATTCACATCTCCATCTTTTTCAAGAAACTGCCTGCGGCAGAATGTACAAACAGCTTGGCAAGCGGTTTTAGGGGCAGGGTTTCTATTTATTTTTTTTTCTCCTAATTCCTCATGAGCCTCATGAGCATTTCCCCGCTAATATGCCTGTGGCATCATTAGGTGTTTAATGAGAGTGACGTTGCCTGAATATTATTGTTTTTATAGCTCATTTTATTTTGACAAGTCTTCAGGTTTGTGGCAGTTTATAGTGTGCAGACTTCTCCATCCTATATCTGACTTTTAGAATTTGTAGAAATATTTATCACAGAGGTATTGTCATAAAACCTGAAATAATGAATTGTCAACATTCATTATGTTCAAGTGCAATATATGTTCAACACCACAGTAGTTTAATGACATCAATTAATTATTTTAGTGTATTTCTTTTGTATAACTGAAGTATCAGGAATAGTCCAATAATGGCCGCATCTCGGATGGCAGTTCAGTGCAGTTCTGCAGATAAACAATCCTGTTTGGCTTCTTTTAGCAGCTCCCTGAAAGACCAGCGTGGACTCCAGCAGGTCGTGGATCACAGTCTTGTTCCTCTTCTTCCTCATGTCCAGAATCTTGATCATTATATGTCGTGCTCAGACAAAAAATGCCAGCATTGTACCTGCAGAAAACAAGACTGCTAAAATTGTAAGTCTTGAACAGATGCATACAATGTCATTTTACCCCCTGCGTTTTGTCTACATGTTGGCTGTGCTGCATCCATTTCTTTACTGATTAAATTAAATGGATGCAGTTTTTGTGTACAGACAAGACCATAATTCTTACTTAGGAATATGCCATCTTCATTTACCATGTCATGTGGATGATCAATGCTAAGCAGTGCATTTATTCAATAGCTGTGTCTATGCAAGAAAAATGGTGATATTTTTAACACACTAACTAATGCCCATTAAGTTCTTACTTTTATATTATCTTCCAAGTGATTTTAACTGGTTTAGGATGCCGGTGCACCTTGTCTTATTGCCACAGTGGCAGAGCCTTTAAAACAACTAGCTGCTGTCATGAATTTAGCTTGCTTGCCTTTACTAAGATGAGGAGAGTTTTTGGGGAGAAGGACAGTGAAGGTACTCTTGCTGCTTCCTTGTGTAATGTGTGTCCTGCATGACAGTAAAGAGGAAGAAGCTGCATGTCTCTGCAGTCCATTTTCTCCTCCCACCGCACGACAGCATGACTGCACAACCATTTTCTTTTTGGGATTCCCCATTGCTGGTTAGATGCTATAGGCCCCAGAGGTCTATGCCTGTGTTCCCAGCACAGCTGCAGCCAGTGGAGCTGCACAGCCCCGGGAGCAGATGATATTAACAAAACTGTAATTGTATACATAGCTACTGTTTCAAATGTTCATATCCTGGCTTCCAACATCTCTGTTTTTATGTCCTTGTTTATATTTAATAGCAGTTACAGTGGTTAACTGGCTTTATTTTGGAAACCTTGACATTTCTCTTGCCAGTACTGAAGCTGTGAAGATCAGAAACAAGGATGTGCCTTTTTACTCTGTTTCTTCTGATAGGTTTTGTCATTTGGCAACTGTTGTTCTATTAGACTTTGCAGAATTTGGACAGGATTCTGATCTCCTACAAAGTGACACACACACTTATTAGAATGCAGGAGCAGGTTTGGGGCCTTTTTTCTGATACACCATGCTGAGTGCCATGCATGAGAAATTAGAGTCTGTCTGTTATTATGTGACCAAACAGCTGCAGGAACTTCTAGTGAGTGCTTTTAAATAGTAGTAGAATAAAAATTGAAATAATATTCCCATAAAGCAGAATGCAAAGCACAGACTCTCCTTCTGCAAGTCTCCCAGGCTCTAGAAGAGAATGATCAAATCTGGACCAAGCCAGCCCTCTTACACTTATAGTTCCATTGAAGTAAAATAAAAAATAAGGAGAAATTTTGGATTCTTCTACAAGGTCTTTCATGATAGTTCCTATTTCCATAGTTTTCAAACCCAGCCCAACATAAAGAAAAAAAAAAAGAAAAAAGAAAATTGTAATTTCTAAATTAAATGAAACACCGGACATGAGATTTTTTTCATTCACTGCCTCAAAGGCATATTTTTTAAAATTGTATAACCTTTGGGAGAAAGGATCCCATGGTTAGGATGCATTGCAGTTGACATTGACACATACTACATTTTATATTGGGTTATTTTTCCTTTTAGGTGCACAGGTAATCAGTCATATGGCATTTCCAAATAAGCAGTGGGGAACTCCCCAAGCCATTTAATTTTCCTGCTCCTCCTGGGAAATGGGATTTGTTCAGTCAGCCTCCCTGCAAGTAAAATATCCTCATGCCACTCAGAACAAAAGAACTGCCAAATGTAGGGAGGCCAGCTAGCTTTGTCCTTCTGTCCAGTAGAAGTGCTCCTGCGCTACCATTAAGGCTCTATTGCCTGAGCATTGTGTGCCCTCTGGGGCTCCCTGGGAGTGCTCCAGCTAGGATGCTGCGGGGGGATTCCTCAGAAACCTTCTCTGTTTTCCCCACACACGCACACATACAGTCTGGACCATACCCGCTCCTCAGTGCCTTTCCCTGGAGCACCCCCATACCTGTCCAACAGAGCCATATGGCTTGGCCCTCACACTACAGCTCTGCACCTGTACGTGTGCCATACCTGCCCAGACCTGTTCAGCACCATCTGGCCTTGTGGCCTTCTGGTTTACAGTGATGTGCCCTCATCGCCTCCCGAGGCCAGGTCCCTCCACCTGGCCCTGGACTGCCATCTGCAAGCACTTTGGCCTTCTCACAGTCTTCCTCCACACTTGGGAGGCCCCAGCTACGAGCCAAGCCTTTCTTGCTTCTGTTAACCCAGAGTAGGATCAGCCACCTTCCTTCCAAGAAGGAAGAATGACCCCCTTCTCCGTATTGTCTGCAAAGCAAAAGGAGAGCACTACAGAGTCTGTTTCTGAAGTGAAGGCCTGAGTGGGTCATCTCAGAATGGACTGAGAGACCACAGAGGCGCTGGCTATCCCAGGGAGGGGATCAACAGGCTGCTGCAGCAAGATCAGAAGGGTGGTGATCAGTAGGCTTTTTACATAAAGGTAGGGGTGTGTAGGTTGGAGGTATGTGGCACAAATGTGCTGATATCACGAGTACTAGAAAGGCCTTGTGGTATTCTGCTGATGTTGTGGGATAGATGTGCCTCATTTGCTGTGCCATGCAGATATGCCTAAGAGACCTTGAGACCTAACACAGCATGTAGGGGCAGCCCCTGTGCAGCTACCTTGATTCCCAGCATCTCTGCATTCAAGGGCTCTTCCACTAGCTGTGCCCCTCAAGCTGTACTTTACAGTGACCCTTTTCAGCAGGAGCACTATAGAAGGGCCAAGGTTAGCATATGCCTGGGGTTAGAAATGGCGGCTCCATGTCCTGAATGTTCACCATGATTTCCAGCCCTGCCCTCTTGCTAACATCAGGTATCAGCCCCCTGAACTACTGTGGAGCACCACAATCTCCTGTTGGTGGGTCCTACACAGCAAAAGCAGTATGTCCTCTCAGATGGCATTTTCAGCCTCTCTGCTCTCAGTGTGCTGGAGAGCTGATTGATCAACACAAGCTTTGACAGTCAGGCATCGTGAATTTTCCACAGCCTATTACTTGAAACTCCTGAAAAGATAGGCTGTCACTGTTACTCATAGCCCTTGCTGGCCTCAACTGCCTGCTGCACTGTCCTGCTGCAGCACAGGAGTGCTGCATGCCTTGAGCCACTGCTCTCCTTCCTTGGGCCTAGGATTTAAATTCTGTGAGGAAAAAAAAGAATTCTCAATATATAGTTGTTTCTTTTTAAAGGATGAGATAAACTATAACACATTAATGATAGATGTGACTGTATACAATTCATGCTTAGTGAGTACCCATTGTCTTAAATTAACCCTAATAAGCACTGTTTTCCCCAGCATGTGCCATTTTAACAGTCATTGTGAAAAGCTGTGCTTCCTAATGTACTATCACAAATGTGATGAAACCCTCCTCTTTTAGAAAGCATAATTGATAAAATGTGACAAAAACATGGTTGTTGCTTATTTGTAAATGGGATACTTTTAAAAGTACTCTCAGTCTTACATTGATTGGGTTAAATGACTTGCTGATTAAGACGTCTACATGAAATATTAAACCACCATTATCTGGCTCCTGTTAAGATTCAAAATCAGGATTCTCTTTTGTGCAGAGTAAGTAAAAGCTGTTCTGCTGTTTTAAAGCAGAATATAAACATGGTAACTCAAAGCCAGAGGTATATTTGAATGACAATTCACACCTTATTTTAATTTTAATATGCTTGGGATGGAATTAGAGACACATCTGATACACTAGTAAATAGATTTGAGTGCTTCCTGAGACTATTCAGACATAGCTTCTTTTGCTGAAATTCCCAAAATGAAACTACTCTGCTGACTATTTCTGCTTTTACAGATACCCCATTTTTACTCTATGAATTATCTGCATGGTCTAACTAAAAATACATTTCCAAAGCCTCACCTGAGTCCATTTCCACACACTGACCTATGAACACATTGTTGGAAACCAGAGCCAAGGGATGTGAAACTGGGACAAATTTTAAAAGTGAACATGACTGTTCTTCTAAGTTTCTTCATTCTTTCTTTTGTCTGAGAAACCTCTACGCAGCATGCATTCCAGGATACTGAAATAACTATTTTACAGTTATTTTAAATATGTGGATTTCTATTAGTAGGAAAATTGGTGCTAGAATTTTCTTTCTTTGAGCCTGGTTGAAAGCTCATTAAAGTCTTTGCAGCTGTTTCACTGAGCTTATAATGAGACATTTTATGTTCCTATGAGCTTCACACTAAAAGCAGTAGTATTATAATACAAGATCTGCCTGCAAATCCCAAACCTAACACAGTATTTCCTGAATGGGATAATGGCAAATGAACTGCTGTTCAAAATAATTAATCTGAGAGTTTAGGCAGGATGTGATCTGGAAATACTGGATGAACAAGAAAGAAGCAAAAGTTTTAATACAGCTTTGATCATTGTACTGAAGATACTTTTTGGCAGATGAGTGGTAATGAATGTGGCCAAGCTGAGGTATTAGGAGATGCTTCTCTGTTGGCATAGAGGGGGACCAGCAGGGATGTTGGAAAGAAAAAAGTTATTGGGTAATAAAACTTGCATTGTAATAATTCTGGGTTGTACCTTGCTCTTTTCATTTTTGTCAACCTACCATGCCATATACTGATTCTGTACCACCACAGAATCTGATAAAGAATTTTTCAAAATTGCATATTAACTCTGAGACTGCGTAAAACTATCACAGTTTTATATAGTTCTTTTTCCCCTCCTTTTCAGGATTCAATTACAAAGATGTCTGTTTTCATGCCCTGAAGATACATACTTATCTATACATTACAATATACTCTAAAAAGGCTTTTGTAGTTTTTTTTAAGCTTTATCTCTGATGTTAGAAAACTGAGCTATATGCATAATTAACTGTCTTGATCAAAACCAAACTCCTTACAATTAAGAAACAAACAGAAGGTACGGCATATCAAACAGACTTTCTGCTGCTGTGATCTTACCTAAACACAAAATAAGCTCCTCAGTACTTCCCCATTAATAGTAATAAAGTGCTTTTTTGCTTTCTTTACTACTTCTTTAAATATGATTATGTCTTCCCATACACAAACCTCTGGTACTTTACAAACAAACTTGAAACTCCTGAAAGGATGGTCTGTCACTGTTCCTCATAGCCCTCGCTGGCCTGAACTGCCTGCTGCACTGTCCTGCAGCAATAATAATAAATATAATAAAGACTTACATAATTGTTTGTGTCAAGCATAAGGACAAGAGGGTGTATGTCCATCAAACTTAATGAAATCACAGGTGCTGACGTAGCAATTGCCTACCAGGCAGAGCAGTAGGAAGTTGTGGGGAAAAGAAGGCGGTTTGAAATCCTGCCTGGTATGTAGTTATACTAATACACTGGCAATGACATTGGCAACTGAGAGATGCTGTTCATTTTTCAAGTGCTGCTAAAACATATGGCACTTGCTCATAAACGCAAAGGTTTTTGGTGAACATGTCTTCACTTGGACCTTTGTCCTGACACCTCCATCTGGCCAGATGACTTTGAAGTACAGAAATGGTGGGGGTTGGGCACCAAAACTTCTTCCTTTTTGTGAGGGTGTTGAAATGGTATTGAGCTGAGGAAGGTGACTTTCCCCATGTTGTGCTACCCGTGTCCTTCACTGGGACATGTAGAAGTCAAAAAGTTGGAGATGGAGTGTGCATGAAAGGATTATGGCCACTAATTCCCCACATTAACATTGCTCAGGTCTCTAATATATGCTGTAGGCATGGGTGTGACCCTAATGCTAGTCACACAGGTGGGGGTAGGGAGAAGTGGGGTGTGACACTAGAAGGAGACCAGAACGTGGCACGCTACAGGTCTAGTGTGATTTCCTTCTCATCAGTAACACTTTACCAGCATAGGACAGTCACGGCGAAGGTCAGGCATGTGGTCAGTAGTGGTAGGAGCTGGACTCTTTTAAGCCCTGTCCTCTACAGGGATACGTTAAGGTTACCAGTTTGACACCTGAAACAGGGAACTTGAAATGACTATCTCTGTCTTTTCTCTGTGTGACATTTTTGCACTATAATGTGAACTGAATCGTCAGACCGGGTTAAGCAGAGCTCTGATAATTTATACCTATTATATCTAGGTCCTTTCCATCATCTATTGAAGGCCAGTTTATTGCCACAGCTTGCTTTCTCTTGCACTAAATTATAATTCATCAACAGACTCAGGAAGAAATTTGTTATGGTTCTGTTGCTGATAGCTTATTTTCATATATTAATACTTCCTGTGTGTGATGCAAATGGCAACCCTCCAAGGCAATACATTGTTGTTTTTAAGGTCAGTGCTATAATATATGGTGTTATTTTCCTACACTAATCTGCTTTCTTGTGAGCTTTGAATTCTGCCAGACTTGAGCTCAGTAAGTTCAGACATGAGAGATGTCAGATCCTCCTAAAGGGAACAAAGATGTAGGCTTAACTATCATCTTTGTAATGTGGGATGAATTAGAATAACGCAAGATAAAAGAAAGTAAGCATAAAGACCAAGGTTAATTAATCACTATTGATATTTAATCCAGGATTTGTTAATTGGTATTGTTTATTATGGTGGTACCTGAGGAGCAGCTAAGAATGGAGCCTCGTGTGCCAGGCAGACAGTGCAGCCCCAGCAGCTGCTCCTCTCTGATCAGCGGCAGATGACAATAACACTCCTTAGTGGTGAGACTGAAAACAGGAGACAACTGTGGGAGGCTGGGTATGGAGCTGCTGCCCTCCTGACAAAAGCTGTTTTGTAATTGCTAGCGCCGGCCTAGCCAAGGGGAGCAGGTCTAAGCAACAGGCACGGTGTTTTCACACTGGTGCCTATGGACAGAAGCCTCGCAATGGGGAAACAAGAGCGCCAGTTACCTTTATTATGTAATGTGGGAAATCTTTTCCTAGCTGGCAGATTTAAAACTCTTTACAACAGTACTACAGTTCTAAAGGCAGTTCACAGTGCCAAGCAGTAGTATTTCCCTAGGCAGAGTTTATAAATATCCTTCTGTTGCAAAATATTTTATTTCAGGACTAACCTTACCTTGGGATCACTGTTAAGAGAGCCATAGGTTTTAATGGCTGATGGTTTTAATTTTACCTATACATTTTTACCGTTTTACTGGTAATTCCAAAAGTTTAATTGATACGGACAAAGATGACTAGAATATCTTGATTTATAGCAGAGACTAAATTTATATTATAAATAAAATACATTTTTTGTTCTGAAAAATAGACAAGACTAGACAATCCTCTAATTAACGTTGACAACTGTATTTCAAAAGAGGCTGTGACACAAGCAAGCCAACAAAACATGAATCAACAGCTCAAACAACAACAAAAAAGTTAAGAAAAGTAATTTTTCCTCTTTCAGTTTTTACAACATTGAAATAAATCAAAACTCCAATTCATTCCGTTATTAGTTCTTCTAAAATTGCAATGGAAATGATGTTAATTACTGTTTGTTGAAACGACCAGTACATTGAGTTCCTAAATTTGTTGATATTGGTGAAATGAGTACTGTATCTTTGTAAGAAAGGCCAAGAAACCAGAAACATCTCTGTAGGGTGAAAAGAAAAACTCTGTGGCGAGTTGAGCAATAACACACAGATATCTTTCACATCATGTTTCTGGGGCCTTGTTTTTGTAGTTATGAGGGTCTAAGAGCAAAGACAAGACAAACTTTAGGTAAAGGTAAGATATTTTATTAGAACAACCATCTTAGCTGAAAAAAAAAAAAAGCATTATGTCTTGGGTACTCAAAAACTGCTCAACTTTTTCAATTTATAGTAGTGGATTTAATAAAAGATGCTACTTTTTCCTATAAGCCCCATTTTTGTCTGAAATTCAGACATCAAGGATCATTTCAATTTTGAAAATGTTATGGAAGACAAAATTTTTTACCAAAGGCTACGGTATAAAGATGAGATCAAAGTAGTAAATGGAGAGGGGAAATGGTTGGGATAAATAAATGTATCCATTACATGAGTGCATTGCTATTTTGAAAATCATACAGGCTTAAATACAACTCAAAACTGTATAATTTAATCTTTTATCTGTTGTTGTTTTGGTTGCTATATACAGGATAAGCAGAATATTTTGTTATTGAAAGAAATGTGTCAAGTGAAAATGAAATTTTCAAAGAATGATGCATATAGTGGCTGTATTTCCATGGTGAAGCTTTTTGCATAGAGTTAATGAAGTGCTTGGGGTCCTAGGGAATAAAAGGTGCTATATAAATGTAAGAAATTATCATTAAAAAGTTTTTCCCTCCAGGCATTTGGGATTTTGCTGTGTGTGTTACAAGGAGGCATTTGCAATCTTCTTTCATTCAAAATGCTTCAGCTTAGACCTGCTCCAACTCTCCCTCTGCAGCTTCAGCTACAAAAATGTTTATATCAAGAAACCATTTCTAAATTGGTTTCAGTTAATCATATTTTTGCTGCTAACATGAAAGAGCCTGCCTTGGTTTAAGCTTTTTATAACCATGTTGAAGACCAGGAGGAACTAGGTAGCAACCTCCTCTCAAGAGGTTTTCAAATGCTGTTTTAACCATTATTAGGCCTTGTCTGCATTGGTGGAGAAATAATACAGGACACAGCCAGAACTCCTGGAAACAAAAAGCCAGCTGTGCAATATCTGGCTTAATTTTCAAGAATTGTATCGTATGGTCCTTTACTGGCCGCACATGTTCTTTCACTGATCTTAGAGCGCCTCACTGGAGGCTGGTCTTAAAATTTCTATTTCATGCACACATGCAATCCCAATTTTGCATCATTTTGTGTATATTTCTCAAGTCTTCTTTATCCAACATGCAACCTTTAAGATCGTCTACTACTTTTCACATATTATAAGCATAAGCGGCAGAGCTGGTGGAACTAGAAGTCAAAACAATAGTTCTGACACCACTGGACATAATCTTTTACCGCATTGCCATTTTGATGAAATGTTGCAGTTATGTGCTCCATGAATTCACGCCAAATGTGGATTTTTCTTTGGATCCACCGATTGTGTGGATCATAAGCATTTTTTAAAGAGTCCACTACTGCTTATGGAATTGGGCCTTTTAGCTCAAGTAGTAGGTTGAGGGATTAAACAAAGTGCTAGGTATCTTTAAACTCTTAATAAAATTGTGAGATTTGGCAGCATTAGAACTAAAGTTCAGATTTCCTTATGCTAACCATTTAACTTGTTCAAAGATTGATGTGAAACATCGTAAAACACTGCATCTTCTACAAGTTAGTGCTTTTACAAAATTTGGTGTTTTCCTTCAACTATTAATTGCTGAATGGAAACAAGAATTGCTGTTGCTTAAAAATTACCTGCTAGGGGACAAAATATACGTAAGTAAGAGTGATTACCTTAAAATAATTGGGTACAATAAAATATATGATATTCAGCAAGAAGCATAGGGGTAGTATTAATATTTGATTTTTCATGTCTTTATTGTTTGTATTTTGGTTAGCATGGAGCACATATGACCAAGAATCTTAGAAGAAATCTGTGGATTGCGTGAGATTATCATGTTTCTTGTGTTTAAGAGCAGTGGAAAACTGTCCATACATGCTCCAAAATATCAGAACTTGATTATATAAATGTATCTTTTCAGAAAACAAGCATAATTCTCAGAAGAATAACATTAGCACTTATTAGGGGACTGAGTGCTTTAGGGTACTGTTAATGAAATTCATAGCCTTTTGCCTGTGGGCTATCAGTTTGAATTCAGTCTAACTCAGTGGAGATTAAAAATTGGCCTATTTAATGGCCTTTTAGTCATCTCTGATGAGATGAGTTTGGTGGGTCTCAGTCCCATAATATAAAGTATTCACACTGCCTTCTCCTAACTGGCAAGCTCCAGAGAAACCCAAAAATTTAATGGATTCTGGGGAAAATTAATCTCTAGTACCATGAAAAAAACAAAGAAAAGCAAAAACCTTGATTCACACAAGTTACATGAGCACTAACAAACACGTTATTTTTAAATGTGGAATTTATAGTGATATACAAAGTCTATAAATTAGCAAATTAGCTGAGCACATGACGTGCTGCCACGCAGCTATACAGAATGTAACATGACAAAGACTCCCAAAGGGGATATCTACACCTATGCGTAAGATCACACCAACATATTAAATGTTTAAATGTCTCTGGGATTAATTTCTATCAGAAAAATATAGGATCAGAACAGATATCTGGATAGTAACTGTAGTTATAGAAAATGATGCTGGAAACAATGTTTGCCTAATCTGCCTCCATTACTTCACAGCAGAGTCTGATCTTTTTTTACAGATATTTAATTTAGTCTTAAAAAAAAAGTTAATGGTGTTTCCAGAACCCTCCAGTGAATAAATGCCAGTTTTATTTATCCATATCATGGCAAAACTTTTCCCAATGTCTAACCTAAATTTCTTTCAGTGCAGTTTGAAAGTGTTAGTTTTTGCTCTGTCTGCAATGGATTTAGTGAACAATGTATTTTTCTCCCCATAGTCTTTTCTTCTCTAGACTAAAAAAATCTCAAGCATTCTTATTTTCAATTAGGGTCATGTCTTTTAAAAATGTTGGGTTTTTTTTCCTTCCTTGTACTCGCTTCTACTGAACTTTTTTGAAGGAAATTTTTCTTGAAATGCAGAGCCCAAATCTGAACACAGTATTACAGCTGAGGCCTTGCCAGTATTAAATATGAGAATTTCTTCGTATGTCCTAGATATGACAGTTCTGTTTACACATCTCTCTGTACCGCAGCTTTTTTCACAACAGTGTGACATTGTTGACGCATGTTCAGTTTGTGATGTACTCTGATCCCCCACCCCTTTTCTGAAGGCCCGGTGTTTGTCTGTTCCCAGTCTTGCAATTGTTATTTTCCTGCTTAAATGTTGAAGTTGGCATTTGTATTTATTCAACTGCGTCCTATTTCTGCAACCAGTTTGTCAAGAACATTTTGAATTCTCTTCTGGTCCTGCAACATGCTCCCAGCTCTGCCAGTTTGGCACTGCTGGCAAATTCAATCAATGTAAACTGTACTCCGTCATTCACATAATTAGATTTGGTACCAAACTCAGGACATACCCACCTCCAAGGAACCATATTTGCTACGTGTCACAGCAAAGCATTGCTGATGTAGTTTTGCACCACTGCAGAGTCATTTCATTATGATATGTCTTTTACTTGCTCAATTAAGAGTTCTCTGAGATGGTGTCAAAAGCCTTACTTAAGCCACAACAGATCTACCACTACTCCCATCCAAGGCCCGTTATACTGTCACAGCATGGGATGGGTTTGGCTTGATAAGGTTTTCTTGACAAATCTATGTTGGCTGTAACTTATCACTTCATTAGGCACCATGTACTTAAAAGATGTGTGATTATTTGCTTCAGTACTTTTCTGGGAATAGAGGCTGGAATGGTTGACAGTTCTTGGCTCTACCTATTCCCACCTTTTGAATTATATGTACTATGTTTTTCCTTTTCCTCTCTCCTGAAATCTCAGTTGTCTTCGTGAACTCTTAGTGACGACTGCTCACACCTCTAACGTTGCCTTAATCGGCTTCTCACTCTAGTGTGAAATCCTCAGGGCCTAGCAAATCTGAAGAAAAAAATGTAATTTATCAAAGCAGTCTCTACTTTACACGTTTACTATTCTCCTCTGAGTCCCTGCCCTTTTGAATCGGGGTTTGCCACCAGAAGCAGTGATCTGACAAAAAAAATGGCACCGAATGCTTCTACCTTCTTGGTGTCCCCTCATAGCTTCCCGCCTCCCCGAATGGACTGACAATCCCCGGGTCGGCTCCTCTCGTCGCTCCTCTGCTCTCAGGTTTCCTGTTCCCCTCTCACATCGTTCGCCAGCCGCGGCTCGTCGCAGGGGCCTGCCTTTCTCACTGGCACGGCGAGCGCCTTTGTACAGCTCCCGCAGCACTTGACCTAGTTTTCCACTTTCTGCGGGAAAGGCACCGCCAAGCAACTGGCACTCCGACGTTCCCGCTCCCGAGCGCGCTGCGCGGCTCGGCGCAGGTGAGGGGAGGCCGCGCCGGGCGGGCGGCAGCCTCGCTGGCAGTCTGCCTTCTGAAGAGAGGTCTTCAGGAAATCGTCCTCCCGCCTGCGGAAGGCATTTCCTCCTTGCCCTCAGAGCCCTGCCGGCAGCGACCCGCTGGGGGCCGGCCTGCGGGGCCGGGGCTGCCGCCCGCCCTGGGGGAGCTGCGCCCGGCGGTAACGGTCGTACACCTGCCACCGGCGAGAAGCGGGGCGCGCGCGCGCCCTCCTCGCCCTCGCCCTCGCCCTCGCCGCCCTCCTCCTCCTCCTCCCCCCCCCCGCCGCCGCCGCCGCCGCCGCCGCCGCGGAGTGGCTCGCTGCGGGAGGGGGCTGGGGAGCGCCGGCGCGCCGAGGCCGCACGCATGCGCGCTCCGCCCCCCCGGGACGCGTGTGCGTGGGGGCCTGTGCGCGCGCGCGCGCGGAGTGGCGGGGGGCCGGGAAGCTTGCGCGGTGACGTCATGACGCCGCGCGCGGTACGTAACCCCGGCGTGACGCACACCCCGGCGAGCCCGTGAGTTTCCCGTTATGCATTTTTTTTTTTTTTTTTTTAACGCCCTCCCCCCGCCCCCCCGCCGGCAGCCAGGAGGGGAGGGGAGGGGGCGCGCGCGCCGCTCCGCGCGGCGCCGCGTGGGGCGGGGGCGGCGCGGGCTGAGGCGGGCGCGGGCGCGGCGAGCCGGCCGCCCTAGCGGCGGTTGGCGGGGAGGGCGGCTCTGCCTCCATCCTGCCGCATCGGGGAACATGGCGGCCGCCTCCGACCTGGTGCGGCACCGCGACTCGGCCGCAGCCGCCCGCGCCGCGGTAAGTGGCCGGGCCGAGGCGGCAGCGGTGGCGGCGCGGCGGAGAGAGGGCGGGCGGGCGAGGCGCTCCCCGCCCCGGCCCTCCTCGTCGCCTCCCGCCGTCCCCGCCGTCGCCCCTCGCCCCCTCCCCGAGCCGGCGAGCGGCCTCCCCGGTGCCCCGGCCGGGCCGGACACAAAGGGCTGTGCCGAGGAGGGTTTTGTTCGGTCACATGAAGCGGCGCAGCCAGTGAGCGCGGAGCTGGGGGGGGGGGAGCGGGGCCGCCGCCATTGCCAGGCGCGGAGGAGCTGGGCAGCCCGGTGCCGCCGCCGCCGCGGGGCCTAGGGCGCGGGGAGAGCCGCCCGGGGCCGGGCCGCCAGCAGCGCGGGGCCGCGGGGAGCCAGGTAACGCCCCGCGCGGCGCCGCCGCGGCCGGGGCAGGAGGATGCCGTCGCTCGGGGGTGGCCGGGGTCACCCTGGGGGGCTCCGGCAAGCGTCGGTCCCCTCCCGCCGCCTAGCCCCGGCGTGCCGAGGCGGCGCGGCGGGTCGTGCGGGGCGGCCCTGCGCCCTGTTTCTCGCCGCTTCGCTGCCGCTCGCTTCGCTAGTGCGGGTCGCCACGCAGGCTGTCCAGCTGGGCTCACGGTCAGCCCGCGGAAGGCTGCCTGCTGCTGTACTGGGGCGGGGGTAACGTGCGACCCCCTCCCTCCCCTTCGTTCCCTTCCTTCCTGGCGTAAAGCAGGGCGGCTCTGAAACGCACGGCGTTGTTACAAAGGGCTGGCAAGTTCCTGGCCGGCGTGCCCTACGTACCGGGGGCAGCGCCGCTGTCTGCAGTGCGCGGGGCTCCCGGAGCCGAGGTGGTTTACAACAGCGAAGGAAAAGTTAACAGTTAAGGTATCTAAGTCGTGTGTTTGGGCTCCCAGGTGCTTCAGGGTCTGGCGGTTTCTCTGACAAAGTTTGTGTTACATCAGGCTGCAGTGATGAGCATTGTCTTGACCAGCGTAATTTATCTGAAATCTAGAAAGTTTTCGTTCTTCTTGTGGCTTGTATGTAACCTTTAGGCTATTGGAAATACCTCTTTTGGGGTAGTGTGGGCTATAAACTGACAAGTCATGGTGGTAATGAAAAACAAGCATGGTATATCAAAATAGGTTTCCATCAGTGTTGTACAACTCTGGCCCTTTAAGCAGCATCTCATTCGCAGTGATATTCTGATTCCTTCGCCCCCCCCCCCCCCCCCCCCTTCTAGCACATAATTTAATTATGAAGATTGTGTCATGGAACTTCGCTTTCAGACACATATGGGGAATGAATGTGCACCAGATTTTAGAGTAAGGAGCCATTTCATGTTGTGTAGATTAATGAGTTAACACGTGGGACAAACACTCTTAAGAGGCTGATAAGCATCTCTGGAATTCTACCATAGAATTATACCTTTTTCTGAGAAGTTTGTGCAATATGATTTTTTTTTTTAATACAAGTTGCAAAATAATTTTTCATTCAAATTATAAAATAAATCTCTAAAGAGAAGATTCTTCACAGTTGAGAGTGGAGTGCTTCAGAGTTTGGGTAACCTAATGTGATTCTTCTGCATAGATTTCTTCACTACCTGACTTGTGCATGGCAGGTGATTTGAGGGCAGAATAAATGAACTGATTAGACAATGCAAAATAGATCTGGAGAAGGTTTTAGTGGGTCACTTAGATGCAGAGAAAATGCAGCAATTTTCTTATTGGAGAGGGGTTTAAGTGCAGTGCATGGAGGAGCAGTGCAGTGTGACAATCCTATTACGCTGACTTATAATCAAAGCTGATGTTGCAAACCTGTCTAATGTAACTGCAGAGTGATGTGGTGCAGAGTTATACAAGAATTACAACAAGAATTGAAATTAATCTTCAAAATATTGTCTTAAAATAGTTACTTCTGACATCTAGTATTCATTCAGATTGAATTTTTTTAATAAAAAAAATCTACCCAAGGAACAGCAGTTTTGCAGAGGGAAAAAAAAACCCTTTTCTTTTTACAGATATGTTTTTTCCTTTGTTTTCTCTAATCTGTATGGTATTTTTTTATATTAAAAAAAATCCTTGGCAAATATTCTTGTAACAAAATTAGAGCAAAGGTGTGCTACTCTGACTTTTTTTTTTTGAAGTTTCACAAAGTCCAGCATCTAGTTTATACTGAGTAGCACTAGAAGGAATACACTTAGGAAAATGTGTATGAAAGTTCTTGAGTAAATGCTAAAAGAGAATACTACTGTCTTGAAATCTCAACAGGTGAGCTGGCTAGTAGGAAGAAAAGGCACTGATCACTTAGAGCATCCTTGTGAGGTTATTTAGTACAGCAACAATTGATTGAAGTAGGAGCATCAGCAATTGAATAAACAGGATGTTAAACAATGGTGGCAATGATTTCCACTTTAAAATAACAGTGTAGGCTGAATTTCAATATGGACACTGAATTCAAGGGTTGTCAGTGGAATTTCTTGTGGAATAGTTTGTGCTTATACTTCCAAGTATTAGTGGAACCTACTAGCCTGTATACTTTTTTTTGATTCAAGCCTTTTGAAGCCGTTCCTGGAGAAAACGGAACTGAAAAGGGAATAAAATTCTCTGTACTAATAAAACACACATGTGCTCACACACAGTTATTAATTTTAAACACTTTCAGACTTTTTACCAGCTTGCAAAAGATCTGAGAACTTAAAACTGGAAAGAAATACAAATAGTTGTGTCACTTGCTGTGCAGTTTGTCACTTGCTGTGCAGTTTCACCTGAAGTTGGTTTGAATTAAAGGTCTTTGAACAGTTGCTGATTGGCTGTGTTTGTTTGGCTAGTCGATAACTCACTTTCCTCCTGTTTTTACATTTTCAAACAACTTTTTGTCTTCAACAAAGTTCAAGTAATGGGTCTATTAGAGAGCTGCCTGAAGATACTTCTTTTATTCCCTCTATTATTTTAATACCAAATGCACTACTCTAATGTTACAGTTATTTTAAGCCTAATTGAATTAGTTCCCTCTGTGCTCTGGATTGTGACTATACTGTTTTATGTATTCAGAGGTTGGGAGGAAAATCATTTGATAAAATTAGGTTATATCTGAACAATGTTGCACTCACTTAGATTGACTTTGAGACTAGTTTAAGTTGGCATAGCCTCCAAAGCCCAGTTCCTTCAGATGAAAATAGTGCCTACCCAACTTCAGTGTAAAGAAATCCCTGCTGAAATAAACCAAAACAAGTCTGTCTTCTCTAAAAATATGTTCGTTTATCTTCTTGAGCACTCCAAATATAAGCTGATTTTTGACAATTAACGTTTTTCCTTGCTGCTTTTTTTTTTTTTCCAATGTAGACAGAAACTTCATATAGCTACTGGAAAAAGAGCTTAAGTTACCCAAGGAAATTGTAAATGTTGGTCATTCTGGCTGATACACATAAAGGTACTGCTGGGCTGTCTGGGTTAAAGGATTTCATGTAGTTTGTAGTATCATGAAAATACATCCTTTTCATGCTTAATTTAAAAAAAAAAAAAAAATCCCACTTTCATGCCTGTATACCTTGTGTCCCTTAAATCAAAACTTGTGTCAGTTAATAGGAACCGTTCACACAAGCAGTGATGGTAGAAAAGTAATGCCCACATTGTTCACAGAACTGTAGAAAAGTTTCTCTTTGATAAGCAAGGGTGGGAAATGGTCACTCTGACTTCCCTGGTTACATAAAAATGGACACAAATACAGTGCATCTCTACAGTACAGTAATTCTGTGAGATGTAATTTGATGCTGAAATCACAGCTGTCTGTCAAGAAAGACCATGTAATGAGTGCATAAATGTGTGTGTTTTCAAAAAATTGAAAAGAGCATGATAGTCACAGGGTTAGTCATGTTACCTAGTATGCGATGCAGTGTCATGTAATGAGTATTTCATCTTGGTACAAAGTCTACCCAGAATTCTGTGATATTTACTTGTAAGTGGTCTTGCTTCACTGAAGGAGAGCAAGCATTTTTAAATTTAAAAGTAAGGAAATAAAATAATCCCAATAAAAATGAGTATCCAGTTGTGCTGCATTTCTGTCACTGTTCAACTGTACATAGCAGCTGTTACATTGATAAAATGTTGCAGCAGCACCGTTACCTTGCCAATGAGGTTAAAGGAGGGGAAGACAGTGGCTTAACAGTGAGTATGCATTTTTTGGTTTTGGTTACACTAAATATTAACTGACTTAATATTTCTGAGCAAACTTGGTAATACAGAGAATTCCAGCAGATGTAATTGTGATACTTTTGGTATGGGAACTGCTGGTTTCAGATGTGACTAAATCCAGCTACTGGAAATGGTAAGTCTCAAGTTGACATTTATTGATTGATACTGAGTGCTTAATCTTACATATAATCGACTAGTTGAGGGATTATGGGATATTTAGTAATTCAGTATTTCTTGAGACTTAATCCAGAGGATGCGAAGTTCGTGCTCAAATCAGAATAAAGGTCAGATTGCTGGGCTTTGGAATATTTCAGGCCTATTGTTAGTGTGTAGTAACTATTTTCAATATGCTTAACATTGCAAGTTAGATACTTATCATGCTTCTAAAAGCTTTGGAGTTTTGGAGACTCTTTTGAATACAGTCGTATTCTTCTATGAGTGAAAATAAAAAATGCAGAATTTGCAGTCTGAGATATTTGCAATTAGATTTTTTTTTTTTTTTTTTTACAAAGGGACATTATTTTGTGAGTATTTGAATGATGATATTTTTTTCTTGCCTTAAATGAGTATTTGATAATGTTATAGTCTTAAGAAAGTAGCTGGAGTGGGGGAAAGGATGCATCTTGGGAAGCAGGTTGGAAGGAATTACAGGTGCCTTACTGATTTTTCCAATTATGGCTGAAGACAGGGATTGAGATCATTGTAACTTTCCTGTTTTCTGGGCCAACTGTTAGCACTCCCTTGTAAAAATACTTTCCATATCAAAGTGATAGAACACAAGCAAAACAAGGTGCAAGGTATATGTGTTGTATAATTTACCTTTATTTACAGGCTTTTGCCTGATGTGTCCTTTTTTAGTTTGAGTAAAAGAAAGGAGGAATTCCTTAACAAATGTAATCATTGTAATGTTGAAAAGTAGTAATGAATTCCTCCTGCCTCCCTCTTCACAGAATAATAATTTGGTGCATTGATAGCATGAGTTGTGCTTTATCCCATCTACTTTCCCAGTGTGGCTCTTCGATTGGGATAGGGATGGGTTTTCCACCCAAGATTTCTTTGTAGAAAAGGCATGCAACAGGAGGTCAGGGGACTGCTTTTGGAAAACTGTTACTTATGTCTGCTGCTAAAGCATGGCAGCTCTGAAGCTGCTCCTTGCTGCTGCTGGTAGGACATGGTAGGTATCTATTTCTTGTCTGGCTGCAGTCAGTGGGGTGATGGGTGGTGGTTATGGGTTTGATTATTTTTTTTTTGTTTGGTTGGTTGCTTTTGGTTTTTGTTTTGGTTTGCTGCTTTTCAGAGAGAGTTCTGGTTGGTAGGTTGCTTTTTTTTTTAAACTCAGTTTTTTACTTCTTGAGTGGCTGTCGTCTGAATATTTCTGCTGTTTGCTTCTGATGCCACTCAGCTCTCCTAGGAGCACTATCTATGTGATAGAATTCTTGACTACTTTTTGAAAAAGCCCTTAATGTTTGTAATGTTTGTTGCTGATATCTTTCTGCATCTTCAAATGTAGGCATGTGCAGTGGTTTTTTGGCTGTAGAGTTTCAGAAACTCTAATATTAACTTAATTTTCTGAATTTTATCCTTTTCAGTCAGAAGAGGTAGGAACTTTATAGAATTTATATCCTAAAATAAGGCTCCCAACCACCAAAACAGTGGCTGTAGGTTATTGAAGTGTTTATTGTATTTATGATTATTTTGTTTGCAAAGAAACCATGTATTCTTACGGATGTTCTTAGGAGCTTTCACCAAAGACATTAGATTCTGTGCTCCCCTGTGATAATTGGTGGAGAAGAGAGAGAAGGGGAGTGTTTTTTCTGAAAGCTTTTTTGTGTTGTTACTATAAGTTGGCTTGGTATTAGAAACTATATTTTCAACAGAGGACAGCCTTTGCCTGAAAAGTTCCAGTATAAATAACTTTGTTTCTTCACACAGAAGTGCTGCTTTTTATTGTTTTAAAACCATAGTTGTTATGAGTATATCTTCTGTGAGAAACTCTTGATTGTATGTGCTATCACAGGGAGTGGGAAGTGGCAGTTCTGCAGCTGGCTTCTCCCAGCTCTCTCCCACAGTGAAGTGCGTACTCTGTCCTCTTCTGCTTCCGTTTTTTTGGTTTTTTTTTTAATACATATATTGACATCAGTGAAATCACCTAATCTCTTCTGTTCTTGAGCAGCATTTAAAAACTGAGAACCTGTGGCATGTAATGAGAATAACTGCACTGTGTACAAATTATAATGAAAGTTAGAACTCTGAAGTTACTTTAGAAACAGTTTTCCATCTTCTGGGAAGTTGAGAACAACATACCAGTTAGTGCTCCCTGCTCAGGTACTTAGTAACAAAAAAAAAATACATTATGTTGTGGTAGTTTTCGTCTGGGGAAAAGGGGGGAAGATAAGTTGGGGGGGACATGTGATGATGAATTAGCCTAGATAAGCTGCAATGAAAAAATTCGGAGGCTTTGGAGTAATTACAGAGTGGGAGGGAGTAGAGCTTGCATGTCTAGTATGCAAACTGAACTGAAATGCTGATGAAACTGAGGTGGAAATGTTGCTTGTGTGGTACATAAACCAAAGACGACTGTAGATACTGTCTATTGTATATTCTTTCTACATCTTTGCTTTGGGGAAACCTCTGAAGGTTTGTTTTGTCCGACTTGTTTTCTTGTAAGTGCTTTGTGATAGTGGTTGTCTTTTCCTGTGTCTTATAAAGCCTTGAATGTATTGGATGATAGTGACGCATGTTGTGGTGAGAAGTGGTAGACTTGCTGATGAGCTTGCTTTAGGATGGATTCTCACAGACCTTTCCTTTTGTTAGTGTTTTGAAGTAAGGTAGGTACATCACAGGTATTCAGTGCCATTTCCCTGTAAAGGACAAGCCCCTGTTCCCAGACTTTCTGGGTGGTGAGGCTTACTGGCTAAGTTCACTGTGATTCTCACTGCTATACATGTGGCTGAAAGTGCTGGTGGATGAGAGAGGTCCAGTTTCTTTCCTGGTGCACGTGAGGCTTGGAGAGGAAGAGGAACAGCTTGTCCAGAAAAAAATTGTTCCCCAGGTCTCTCTCTCTACTGTGATTGTAAGACTGCTGTTGCTTTTCACAATTTTAACAGCAGTAATGTGTATTAACAGGCATAATATATTTCTGCACAAAGGAGAGAACCAGAAACAGAAATGATACTTGGAAGAAACCATTCAGGTTCCTATATAACTGAAGTGTCACACTATTTCTAAAAATACCATAGAGGTACTGTGATAATTCATTTTAAAAAATGTCTTCTAGACACTAAAAACAACTTGGGAATTTGCCTTCCGTTTTTTAGTCCAATGAAGTTCTAGTAGAGGTGAGCAGAGAAGATGATGTGCAAGAGGTAGCCTAGCAAGGATTTATGTAAAAAACAAACAAAAATTTTGCAATGTTATAGTGGGAGGTGGGGTTTTTTTGTAATCATTGCAGGAGTTTTGTGTGTTTGTGCAGTTTATGTGTGTTCCTTTGCTTATCTGTCCAGATAGATCTTTATTTATATAGAGACAAACAATTAAATCTTCTTTACTGTTTTCCAGTGTAAGAGTATCGTGTTATGGAACAAGATACAAAGTTCTAAATTAAGGCTGTATTTAGGGTAATGTATTGACATTTAGTAAAATTGTGAAGACATCCAGGTTCTGTAGTCTTCAGAAGTCTGGCAATGTCCGTTAGGGAATTAGAGGTGCGTTTATACTTTTGCGTAAAAAGTACTGCAGTATCCCAGCAGAGCATATTTTCATGTCATTTGGAGCATTAATGGTGAGTTGGTTTTTTTTGTCTGTTAAGCCATCTAGAGAAAAGTGGATTAGTTTGACTTCTGTGAGGTGATCACTTTGATGTTTAGGATGTTGGGTACTGTTTTAAATGAAGTTCTATTTAATATATTTCAAATAATTTGGCTTTAGGTCCATCTAGTAAGCTGGTCCTGAAGCATGCTGATGCATACTATTTTCAAAGGATGTAAATGTAAAGGAGGGAGGATTAATTAGTGATCCCTTGTGTTGTGGTTTCCATGATCTTATTAAAACAAAGTCTTCTTCCCACTTAGTAATATTAATACTAGGACCCAGGGTGATTTTTGTTCAAAGTAGTCTCTCTATGACTTCACTTGCATTCTGCCAAACAGTTTTACCTTGACTTTTCTTTCAGTTTTTTAAGTCATCTTCTGGAGTGCCATTTTCAGCAGGAGAAAGTTCACTTTTTTTACATTCTTGAGGTTGTCCTTTTTCTTCATGTTTTGTGTCACTGTAGATTCATTAGCATTTCTTCCTGACCTTAAAGGAGATTTTAGCATTCAGAAGTGAAAAGCTTATTGGAAAGAATACAAAAATATTAAACTGTTACCTTTTGTTACCAATACTCTTCAATTCAGAATTCACACTTTGTTTTTAATAGGATAACCCTACTAGTGTAAAAAAAACCCAAACAAAACCCAACCAACCAAAAAAAAAATCCCCAAACCCACAAAACAACAAAAACCCCACCCCAAAACCCACTCTCCTTTTCTTTAGTCTTGCCTTCAGTACAAATCTGAGTGTTTTATGAGTGCCTATACCTCCTCAAAAATTAAAGACACAAATAATTGTTTTCCTCTAAATACTGTAAATTCCCAGCAATTTTGTGATAGGCTAAATACAGTCAAGGAATAGCTTTGGTTAGGGTATCTAAAATCTGGTTTTGGAGAAGTTGACTTGTTCTGTACTTCAGCTTCCTTTGTTTTCTGTTTTATTTGTTCTCTGATTTTTCTTTAGTTTTGTGAATTTGGGGATAAAGGCAGGTTATTTCTTAAATTAAATTTGTAGTAATAGCTTTCTGTATTTTTGTATTTCTGTACTTTTAACACAGTTCTGGAGTGTAGTTCATGGGTCTTATTTTCTCTGAAGCTGTTTAAAGTTGATTAAGTAGGAACTGAGTAAGTTCTGAGCATTTTTATCAGAATTGCTCTAATTAAGTATGCATTTATAGGTTGTCCATGAACTTAAGGAAAAGTTCCTCTCTCCCCTTTAATCCATTTAAACCAGAGGATTTCACATTCATAGATACTCTCTAAGCATTTAGTGTTGAGTATAGTTTCTTCAGCGTTCCAGCTGAAAGCAAACATGAAATACAGGAGCTAACCTTGAAAATCTAGCTTGTATGTTTACAAAATTCCCAATAATGAGCTAAGATAGTAGCTCTGGGGCCAGTCAGCAGGCAAACAGTCAACCCTATTCATGGGCCTAAAAAGTAGGCACAGAACCTCTGTTGATGTAGGCGACAAAGTTTTTGGTACATACTAGTCAATATCTATGTGAATTTATGAAGCCTTTGCAGGAGGTATTCTGGTGGTTGTTTTGTTTTAACTGTGGGTGTCCAAGACAGTGGCAAAATTTCCTTTATCTTAGGTGCTTGCTTTCATTTGTTTTAAGAAGCTTTGTTATTAGTGCAAATAACATAAGCTGTTTACTTATGTGCTTTTTAAGGTGCAAGGGAGGCATGGGAAACATACAGGTTTCTTTGCCTCAGTTAAAAAACTGTCATTTGTGTCTGTATTCTGAAATGGAGTTATTACGTGAATAGCTTGTGCCAATTATGTATATATTTATTTTATTCTCTTGATTTTATACAACCTTAGTCCACACAGATCTGGTTCTTCTGCACTATTCCCTGTAGTGCAGTGTAAAGCATATGAAACAGGCTTAGAGTATACCTGTTGTCTGTTCTGTTTCTTGGGCTACTTTTGAAAGTTTAGGTGGGAAATCTAGTTTGGTCAGGAAAACTGACAAATCAAGTGTCTATATTTTTTTTAGCCCCAACCAGATTAGGTGCCTAAGGACAGCACAGGTGAGGATAACCAACGTGGCATGCTTTTTGCTGTTGTCTCTTCTGAAAATCTTACAACTTCTTCAGGGACGTACCAGAAGGATGCTTTCCTGTAGCCAGAACAAGAGTATTCACTGCTGTAATTTATTATATGATGGAGACATCAGCACTTTTATCATGAATCAGTATTTCATAGGAGTAGCAATATATGTCACATGACCAAAATGGTGGCAATGAAGTGGCCAAATACACGTGGTGTAATAGTTTTTCTGTTTGTGGTGTGGCAGGTATGTTGTGACCCTTAAATATATTTGTTAGAACCTGTATGCCCTGTCTGAGTTTATTGGTTGTGTATCATTATAGTTAGCTAATGGAAGCTAAGCCTAAAGATATGTATTTGCAGGTGTGACAAGGCAGTAAAAACCAGTATACTTTACTATGTGTATGCAAATGAACAGAGGTAAGTCTCTGCATGAAACTCTGCACGCTTACACCTGAAATTGCAGATTATTACTAAAACAATACAAGTTGGAAGGATTGAGTTTGTCATTGGCTGTCATGTTTGGAAGAATTAATTCAAATAGTAAAAGAATCAAAGATAGAAAGCCTGATTGATGGCTAAGCAAAAGGAAGTGAACAGTGGAACAAAGTCCACAAGTATTTAAAGAGTTCAAGTTTGAAGAGAGAAGGATTAATGAAGCCCTAACCATGAAGTGAAGCCTGCCTAGGACTGCTATACCTTCTTGCAGTCTGACGTGGAGACTCAGTAGAAGTTTATTAAACAGTGTAGAAAGTAGACCTCAAGGTACTGCATAGCTTGGGGCAGATCTTGAGAATATCTGCTTCACAGCAAAATGCTTTTCATAAAATAATTTTTGAACAAAGGCTTAGTAACTTTACAAAACACTTGGAAATTATACTATAGGAAACAGTCCTGTTGGCAATTAATTAAGTGTGTTAGTAATAAAACTTGTGGATGCTGTCTGATTGAGCATGGGGACCATGAATAGGAGCTTGCTAATGAGACATGGATGTTGTGTCAGAGCTGACCTGTGATTGTGGTGCTGGTGATGTGTGGCTGGTTTGATGGAGTCTTTCAAAATGGTAACTAGTGGTCTCGAACTACATTTCAAAGAGGTGTGTGGAGGCATTTGCCCTGGTTTGCTTGCCAGGTGTGGTAGTATAACCTGGGTTGTAAGATGTGGTTGTTTATGTTTAAAAAAAAAAAACCCAAACATAATGCAGCTATCTAGCATAAAGATTTAAAAATAAAACAGTTGGTTTAATTATGTCACATTGCTACAGCTTATCTAAAGTAGGAAATAGTTTTTTCCTGTTTATGTAGGTGATGGACAATGTTGGAAGCTTAAAGTGCCACCAACCCAAGAGTGAGCACTGAGTATCTCAGTGAGGAATGGATTTTTACTTATTTTAAAAACCATTTTCAATAGCTATTAAGGTGATAGTGTTGACAGCATGTTCTAACTTTACTCCTTCACCAGAACCCATCCTCTGTCATAAAAAAGGAGGCTCCTTCAAAATGAAGGAAAGGCTTTGCGGTACTGGTTTTATATATATATGTGACTCCCCAAAGTGGTCTTTCATAGATTATAAATAATAGCGTGTATATGAACCCAGATAGAAAGCAGAGTATTTTGCAGCTTCGCTTAAAATCTGATAAGCAGTAGTTGAATCCTGTTGTGTAAAATACATGTATATTTTATTTGGACAAAACTATTGCAGGAAGAATGCCGGTACTGGAATTTGTATTTTTAGGTGATTATTTTATATGGTTATTTTCTTCATACTGGAACATTCATTGTAGTGACAGCTTAGTCCTCTAATAAGCAAGCAGGCTCTTTGGGAGTTAGCAGTGGTGTTTAAAGACGCTAATACTCCAGAGTGTCTATTCTGTCCTCTGCTGGAGGTTTCTGTCATAGGGATATCAGAATAAAATGTCTCGGCCACACCAATTCAGAGTTTGGCATAAACCTACTTTCATTTTAAGCTTAAGCCCTTACTTATAAGATACCTATTAGTAGTTTATAAGCAGAGGTTTACAAATATTTATGGAAATCTAAGTGTGCATGAAATCTCCTGGAAATTTTTGTTCGATTTTACATTTTCACGTGCATAGAAAATACACTTCTGTGAGGCTATGAAGAGGAGATTCCCTCTCCTGCCATGGTCTATGGGAAGTGTCAGAAACACTGTCTAGACAGACAACAGCAGGCATTAGAGCTCGTGATCCCAGCATAGCTACCTGTTCAGCTGAAACAAACTTGTGAGGAACTGAATTTGGACTTAGGGTCCTGTTTTGCAGGGGGTACTTACGTGCTAATACCAGTTGACTATTTTGTCCCATTGCTGTTATGAATAGTTATGTACTTCACTTTCTTGTTAGTGCCCTCCCACCATTGCTTGCTTTCAAACTGTCATGATACAAGAAAGTGAGATTATTTTTTTTTTAAAGAAAGAAGTGAAAATAGTGTCATTTATCACTAATTTTGAGCTGTAGGATTTTAGTTCAACCTTTTTTAGAAATTGCATTGTAGTCTTAAGAAAGCCAGGAAAGTGTTTCAGGTGGTGTGATTTTTAAGACTGCAGAAATGTAGAGGAGCAGTTGGAAATGAATGTGTGTGCTAGTTATGTCTTAAAACGGTTTTCTAAATACAGAAAATTCAGAGAGATGTCAGTCTACTAAGAAATTGCTTTTGGCTACAGCACTTGCTTTGATTTTGTAATCTGTGATCTGAGAAGGGGTTCTCTGTGGCTGCCATCAGTGTAATGACCAAGGCTATAGGCTATAACCTGGTAATCTTGTCTTGGGCTGTGTTCTTAGAGCCTGCAGGTTAAAATAATGAATTGCATAGCTGTTCTTCTCTTCCAGTGTCATGCAAACTGTTTAGTCTCCTAAATATAGGGTTTGGTTTTTTTTAAGTGGACTGCTGTACTGTTATATTTTTTATTAGCGTAAACTGAAATTGTGTCGAGTCCAGCATTAGAGAATACTGTTAAGTAAGGACATTAGACTGAAGAAGACAGTCTTAGAGGGAGGTATCTGAAGTATGTAGCAGTTTGCCGCCTTTGGGTTTAAACAGAGATTGCAGTAAGGACTGTTGGCTTTGGAACAGTGTTAGAACTGGAAAGAAAATGGCTACCAGAAATCATTGTTGCTACAGTAACAACATGGCTTGACTATTAATGTGCTGCTTTAACTACTATTAGAAATACTGTGCAAGATACTGCTTTTAGGTAAAAGTGTCCTTAATGGGAACAGAGATATAAATCAATTTAGATATTAATGGATATCATCAGGCTTCTTGTTTTAGAATACCAATCTGTTTATTGGGAACACTAATTTCTAGTAAATATTTTTTAATACCTAATTACTGCTTTTTCTACCCCAAAAAATTGCTTAATGGTTTTAAATTGTATTAATAAACATAATGTCCTTATAAAACAACTTGCAGGAAAAAAAACTAGTACAGAGTATTGATCTCTTCGGGTAATAAATTTTTTAAAAAACCTTGATACATCATTTCACAAAGTATGTGGTATCTGGTACATAATTCTGGCTTTCAGGAATTAAGCGGTTAATGGGTTCCTTTTTTTTCATGCAGCAAAGCTTTTGTTTAAGATATTTTTATATTTTGAGTTCAAAATAAAAATAATATGGCCAACCTAAATCCTGTTTGAAGATTTATAAATGAGGATCATATTCTACAGTAGAATCTACTCGGGGATCTGCATTGTATTTTATTTCATAAGTATGTAAGTGTATGTATTGTGGAGTAAACTTTTTGCAGGTTTTGTTATTAATAGGGAAGAGTGCACTTACGTTGAAGAATTTCAGAAGTGTGTAATGCAGTACATCAGGAAAGTGATATGTGAAGTGCAGTGAATGTGTGAAGATTAATTATGCCATTTCTCTGTGTGTCAGGATTCCACAGGTGGCAGATTTGATGGTGGGTATGGACTGACAATAAACTGTCTGCTCTGCATCAAAGTCCCATGTGTGTGATGTCTTCTGTATACCTATAGCAGATCCCATTTTTCTGTAGTTCTCTTGGTTTTGGGGGAGTTTTGGTGAAGCTCTCTGTCAGACTTCCTTACTGAAAAGGCCCTGGGTTCATTCAGTAGAGATGGAGCTGATAAACTATTCTCTATTCAGGGGACTTATGAAAGATTATTCAGTGGTCATTGGTAAAAATTAAGAAGGCCTTTACTTTAAGTATGCATCTAAAATATACAGTTGCCTATGACTTGGAATGCACATATCTGTACTTAAAACATGGTGTTTCTCAAGTAGCACACATGCTTTATTTACTTTGATTGTACATATGTATTATTTTTATTGTACAATCTTATTTCATACCTTCCTTCAGTATCTTGTACAAAACAGTCTTCTGACTGATTTCAGTGGCATCCTGCCTCATTTACAGGCATATGTGCTAAATACATAAAATGCAATTTTCAAGTTGTTGAAGAATGTGTAGTATGTAAAGACAGTCATTTGGACAATAGAAAGTTGCTGCTTGGTGGTACACAAAAGGGGATGCACTAATTTGATGTACACAACCATAACTTGCAACTTTTTTTATTCTTATGCTTAGCTTTGCCTCCTTCATGTTTTTATTAAAATACTGTGGGTTTTGTAGAAAGGAGAGGATGACACTACAAACGTCTAACACCACTCTACAGTTTGGTATTTTAAAAATGAACCTTGAAGTGTAACAGGCTGTTTTCTTAAAATGAGCACATGGAAGGTACTGCCTCAGATGTTTCTAAATTTTTTTTTTATTATTATTAAAGACATAAAATGCATGTTTTTTTAATTAAGTCTGTTGGTTCCTTAGAAAAGCACTTAAGTGAAGAAGCTTTCTGGTTTGGATTCCCAATTACTTAGTTTCAGCTGAGAAACTGGGTGTGCAAACTTGGACTAGAAATTTGTGAGGAACCATAATGAATTTCTGTGAGGTAGGCAAGATCTCATGTAACTGTCTGTTTTCTGGAGTGCATTCGTGCAGTGCTTATAGTCAGAGGGTATGTCACTGTATTTTGGGGTGCTGTAGTTAAAGCTTATGTGATGGTATGGTGAAGGAATATATAGTAATTCAGACTGGAGAAGAGAGTGATTCCATAGCTGAAGGGTAAGAGGCAGTTCCTGCACAGGTAATGTATTGGCAAGATTTTGCTGACAGCATAATGAAAGGAGAAGTGTTCAATGTCAGGGATGATGCCAAGGTTATGTACAGTGCCATTAGTAGTTTGGAATGGAATGGAGAGATGATGTCATTCTGTGCTTTAAGCTTTTCCTGTTTGAGCGAAGCTGTTACATCTAAGGTATATAAGTACAGCAAATGAAGAGCTAGTTCATGTGGTCATGATAAATAGGCTCAAGGATGACTGAAAATGTACAGGTGTTCATTATGCAAGTGGTATGTTGATCTGTAGCTTAAACTGGTAGAGAAATTATACAGAAAGAAGGTAGATTATTTCTCTGTAGCTTATTGCTAATGGTAATTCTCATTGTGAAGAATGCCATTCAATTTAGTTGGATATTGATGGACTGTAAACTTATTTATTAAATATCAGTGATACTTAGAATGTTACACCTGATCTTAGCTGTGGGGCTGCATTGATAAGTAACCTTCAGAAACATTGTAGTAATATTTTCTCTTAAGGCTTGAAGTTTTAAATGTTTTCAGAAGTCCATCTTTAAACTGATGCTTCAGTTTAGTGCTCTTATGATACTTTCATTTGTATGTTGATTGTTACATATTTGCTTACTCAAAGTAAACAGCTCTTAAATTATGTTTGTTTCCTATTGCTTCTCTGTAGACATCTTTCCATCTTTATTGTGTACATCTTTAAATGCTTACTTCTTTATCTCTTTAGTGAGGGAGAGGAAGAGTAACCTTTTTGACTAATACATGTTTTGTTAGCCCAAACCTCAGTCTTCCTAGAATATTTTTTCCCTCTGACGGCTTTTAAATTTTTTCACTTACATAATACAGATTTTTGAAATAATAATTAAATCTGTTGTTTCGCTTAATTGATGCTAAAAACACAAGTTCTTTTTTTCCGTTCAAGCTACTCTCTCTGACTACTTTTTTCCCTACTGTGATACTCCTGTTAATGTTGCATTCATCTGCTTGTAATCTTCTTGTTTGGCCTGAAACAGCTTCAGAGTCTGAGGTATGATCAGTTGTGTTAATTTCCTATGCTGTCACACTTTTCCTTGAAGTGCTTCACAGTCCCATACGGGGTGTTGTCAAAAAGCAAAACTTTCTCCGAGTAGAAAAAAACGAGATATTTCAGCACTTCCACGTGAAAGCCCTACCACAGCTTTGGGAACTGTGCATGTGGATTCTCCTATAATGAATAGACAAAGGAAGAACTGTAACTTCTTTGAACTATTTTTCAGATAACTCTCAAAATCTAGCAGGAGATTCAAAATGCAGGAGGCAGTCCTCTCTTGCAGTCCCTTGCTTGCTCGCTTTTGTTCAGTCACTGCAGGTTCTTTGAAGTCAGAAGCACCTCCAGTAAAAGGACTTAAATTTTGTCTATTCATGTTGTGACATGTTAATTTTTTGCTTAATTTGACTTCTGGATAATTCAGGCTTCAGTAGGGTACCTGCACTTAAATATCGCTTTGCATTAACTATTGTAAGAAGAGTGATTGTTATTTTTCCTTTGCAAATTTAATTTTGGTAAATTTGATTGTGGCATTTATCATTCAGTTGGTTAAACTAAGGTTGGAATAGCATAGATTGAGAAAAGTTTTACAGATTCTCAAAGGGAATTAATTTTGTTATTTTAGAAAATATTTAAATTTGATGATCTAAATTAATCTACACCGAATGTTAGTTCAAGGTATTTGTGGCTACTGAATGTTATATGAATATGCAGTTTTTATACTTTTTAATAGAGATTGGAGAGCATCAAAGCTCCTTCTGCAAACAGAAAGCAGGAAACTACATTTTGTACAGACAAGGTCATTGCTGACTACTAGTTGGGAAAATGGCGGTATAGGCTTGTATGTAAAGAGCTTGTCAGCTAAGTTTTTGCTTTTTCAGTCCTCTTCTGAAATGACTTTATCCTTGGTGGTTGTGTATACAATATTAGCTGGAGCTTCTTCTGGGCTTCTTGCAATAGCCTTTTCTTAGAGTAATCTTTGCTTTCTACTGGCTGTTTTTTCCTGCATTGATTCTTAGGATTATTAGATTTCTGTAAGATTATGGACATTTTCCAGAGCTGCATCAGATATTAGAATGAAATTTCTTTCCCCTGTACCCCCCACTCCCACCCCCTGCTTTTGAATTTAGCAGATTTTAATGCTGGGACAGCAGTATCCTAATAAATGTAAATTTCACTCTCAACCAACTGATCAAATTTTCTAAGTCCCAGAAAGTACTTGAAGTCAAGACTACAGTTTGCAAGCATTTTGCTGTGTTTTTATGTTGAGCTGGTGAAATGGACTGTTTAGCCACAGCTTATACCAACAAAAGTAGTTTGTATAGTATAGTTTATTCTAGCCTTTGTTTCTTCCTTTTCCTTCCTTCCCCTACAAGCATAATCAGCTATAGAGGCAAAAGCTAGTTTTGTGTTACATTATAACTCTCTTTAAAAAAAACCAAAACAACAACAAAAAAAAACCCAAACAAACAACCAAAAAAAACCGCCGAAAAACTTCTCTGAATTATGTTACTGACTGCAGCCGTTCCAGGAGAAGGTGGTGGTTAAAGATGGTTAAGTGTCTTCCCAGACAGATGTAGAAATGTCAGTTATCACAGATCTGTTAGGAAATAACGGCTAAATAGTAGATGAATAGATCAAAACTCTTTCTTGTCAGGATTACTGCAAATTTTATCTACTCATTGTATACCTTTGCATTCTAGTGTTCCTCAAACTTTTTCCCCAGAGAGGGTCATGTTATAGGAGGTATCTCATTATAGCAAACAGAGCACTAATAATGTAAATAGCAAGTGATTAAAAGTAAATTTAGTCTTGACATAAGATCCAACTCTGATGAGAGGAGGAGCAGTTAGGCAAGTTTTGTGTGACTCACCTTTGAACTCAGATTAATTGTCTTTATATAAACATTGTATTGTGAATGGTTATGAGCTTGATGCAAGAGTCATGAATAAGATCTTTTCTGCTATCTTTGTGGATGTGAAACCAGTTATCTTAGGTTTTTTGTATGAGCCTGAATCTTGAAGCATCAACTGTAATGGTTGCTTACTTGGGAAAGCAGTATTATGGAAGCTTTTGTAGCTGTTCTCTAGCTAGCCAGAAAGATTAACTATTTTAACTAGTCTAGTGTGATTATCTGTAACAATTATATTACAGCCTGTATATACAGCCTTTTAAATTATTCCTCAAACAAATGCTTTTTTGAGAATCTCTCTGTGTCTCTCTGTAGCTCAGATACACTTGATGGGTTGTTCTGTCTGAGCAATACCCACAGATGTGACTTCATCATTGCATACAGGCTGGAGAACTTCTTTTGCCTACTTTGGCTTTTTTTGTGTGTTGCATGAAAAGAAGTATCATTGGTATGCTCCTTTTTTGTGTTGTCACTGGGCAAAGTGATCATGCTAGCACTGAACTGCCTTGGTTCACATTTCTCACCGATTAGGGAGAAATGCTTGTGCTTTTAAGCACTTCCAGTACATCTGTGTTTCTTTAATACCACTGGGGGTACACTTAAGATGTCGGCCATCTCCACCGTGGCAGTTTTCTTCCACTTCCTGTTCTCAGCCCTTATCAGAACAGGCAGCTGCTTATTGGTGATCAGAAGCCTAACCATTTTAGAGCAGTCCTTGTACCCGCTGTGGGCCCCTTTTTACTCTTTGAGTGGTGAGGCCTCAAGGTGAATATTCTGTAACTACGTTTCTTACCTGCTTTTGAGTCCCTTTTGATGCTGTCTTTATTACCTGGTGAAGGAGAGTGGCTTTCATTCTCGCTTCCTTTCCTGATAATGAGAATTAAGACAGGAAAATCAGAGCCAAAGCATTTGTGATTTTGAATCTTTGCCTTTTCCTAAGGAGTCTTGGAGAATTACCTCTCTTCGATCTGCTGGTAAAGAATTTCAGGTGCTCAGTTATTCCAAATGTCAACATCCTTGAAATGAATAGTAGGTGTTAGAGTTTGACTGTTTGTGTTGGAGTGAGAGGTATCTTCGACAGCACAAAGACTGAGAGGTGAGTGTTGGTTAAGTACTGTAGGTTGGGTTGCTTTAAACAGTGAGGGTCTCAATGCTATCAATAGTTTGGGCTAAAATCTGGTGTCTTGATGTGGATTGCATTGCCTTCATCGGGATGTTTGCAAGCCACTGCACATACTGTCTCCCACTGGGTGCAGCTTTGAACACCAGTGTGTCTGAAATCGCAAAAAGGGGAGTTAATTCTGCAGGGCCCTTTGAAGTTTGTAACACAATGCTGCAGTAGGACAGCCAGCCCTTTGGTACTTCAGCAGTTTGCTTGCTGATGATGTCTTTGTGAAACTTGTGTCACCTTTCCTTCAGCTGGACAATATCCAGATTATGATGGCACATCTTCTCTATTCCCTTCTCTTTCCTTCTGTGCCAGATGTAGATACAGAGTAACCCCATATTTATCCCTAGAGTGGTCTGTGAGCTCCCTGTGAACCAAATACTTACATTCAAGAGTACTTGCATTTAAGTTTTCTCCAAAGAGCACATTAATGAGTACAAGAGTACATGCCCTCCAGATAGGCAGTGTAGGGTAAGACTTCCCATTTTATGTCAACACAGTAAATTGATTGGTCTGAAGTAACGCTTTTCCATGAAAAAGCTGTTACAGTGAGTAACAGGTTGCATGACAGCCTGTTGTATTACCAGTGATCTACAGTTGTCTGGGCTCAATCATTTCATGCAAAGATTCTGTCTGTACTTGAATCACAAACCATGAAATCTATGTTGAGAACAGTTACTGCTAATGTTTAGCTAATTGCAATGTTCAGAAGATGTAAGAATTGCTACAGTGGTATGGGTGAGATAATTTTGCATGAGGGCAGTCAGTGATGTAGTTCTTACTTGCAGTGAGAGAAGTGTTAGACTGGGATTGACTCTGCCCAGCCAAAGTGCACGGGTTTACTGAGATGTCTGGTTTAGTGCTGATCTTAGTATTTGATAATGTAAAGTCTGCATAGACCTTCTTTCCCATTTTTTGAAAGGTGTTTTGCTCTTCATACATGCAGGTTGTATTTTGTGGGCGTTTTTAACTGTAGCTTTACATTTACCTTCTGTAACATGCAATAGGGCTCCCCTGCTGTTTGAAAATAACACTTCTGCTTCTCTAGGTGCATGAATATTACTTTAAAACCTGACTAAAGAATTTTAACTTTTTCTGTAATACAACTTATTTGAGAAATAAATGAGCATATCTTTTGAATAACATTAATGCATAAAGGCTACAGTTTAATGTGATAATTAGGAAATTATCCTGGGGCTAGGGAGAGGAGCTTGGAGACTAGTCTGTTGCTTTATATTGCCCAGCAAGACTTTTTGAAAGGTCTGTCTTTCCTTACTATCTGTCTTTGTAATTTAAGTGGGTGGCTTTGAGACAGTTACAGACTGACTGGGGAACTCAGAATCAAAAAGCTGTGTGTGAACAAATTGAGGGAAGGAATCTTAGGTAGTATGTAAGGATAGATGTCTCTTTCAGAGTTAGTTTTGTTGATGGATACGTTAGTTTAGTCTAGATACAAATAACCCTCTGTAAAGCTGTATGCCAGTTGTTGTGTCTTCATTAGATGAAGTAGACCCAGTTCTGTAGAAAAATTCATTCTTGTTTTTGTGCAGCTTCAGTGACTTTCAGAGTCTCTTCCAAATGTTGTATAGTCTGATATCTCCAACTAGGAAGTGAAAAATTTCCTTGTATAGTTAGTTCTGTTAAAGATCTGTGAGCAAAACTGAAACTAGAGCATTTAACCTGACATTAATCAGCCTTCATGAAGGCAAAGTAAGTTATGATTTTAAAATGGGCCAGCTAGCCTTAAAATAATGAACACAACTTTGTCCTAGGGAAGGCAAGGAATTAGTGAGGCCTGGGTTTAAAACCCCCCCAGCACTTAATCTCAGGTATCTTGATTGTTTTGCTAAAAAGATTTTTTTAAAGCTTTCATTTGTAACCATGTCCTTTCTATGCTTCATTCCCTATTCAGGGAACGTAAGACAGCTGTCTTTGAAGGCACTAGCAGAAAATGCAGCAGAGCTTTTCTTGCCATGCAACTTTTTTTTCCCCTGTTCTGCCCACTTAGTTTAATAGCATGTGTATATTTGATATGATTTCTTGGTGGACTTTTAATTAAAGTACAAACATCTATGTTATTTGAAAATTACATGTGTATTTGAGAGAAGACCACTGGGATTTTGATATTTCTTCCCTGAGACAAAACTGATAGAATATTTTTGCAGCTGTGGATTTCTCATCTCTGCTTTGCCTGTCTTGTCATATAGTCTAGAACAGAAGCATAAGACAATGACAGCTGTACAGTAAGTTCTTGTTTTATTTTGCAGGTTTGTTTTAATGTGGAAGTGGATCTCACAGCTTAATGTAAATCAAACAAAGGTGAGTAGAAGTTTTGTGGGTTTGGTTTGGTCGGTTTTGTGTTTTTGTTGGGTTTTTGTGGCATGTGGTTTTGTTTGGTTTTTTTCCAAATTCCTTGGGTCCATTAGCGCATACTGCTAAACACTCAGAAAAAGTGGTCAGTGAAAATTGTATTGAAACTTGTATCTTGATTACTGTAATTTACAGACATAATGTTACTTCTCTGATACCAAAATAGGAACAAAACACATACATCCCTAATATTTAAGATTATTATGATAATTATGCTTTTCTTCCATAAACTATTATAGTCAAAAAGCTATCAAGGCATTCTGCTAGCTGTTGAGAGCCAAAATTATGAGTACTTCAAATGAATTTCATTCTCTGCGTATTATCCACCTGGTTTCAAAGTACTGAAAGTGTACTTTGCATTGTCAAAGCAGGATGTTAAACTTGCACTTATTCTATTAATAAATAACTGTGTGGGAAATTTGACCAGCTACCAGAATAGCATTTCACATTTTTAATAATGAAATTCCATTGGTTTTGTTTTGGTTTTTTCCCTTTCCCGTCCACAGGAACCCTTTTGGGAGCTGTTCGAAAGACAAAGTATATGAAGATTTACTGCTGGTACTCATGAGCTGTAGAACTTAAGTGTCCATTTGCAATTGCAAAGTGTCCATCTAGGAAAAATTTCCTGTAACTTTGGCATTTCTCTGCACCACCACTCCCACCCCCCACCCTGCCTTATTTTGAGAAAAAGAATTTAGCTAAGCCCAGATTTTGTTTCTTTTCACATTACTTGATATTCTACTTCAGGAATACTTTGAACTATAAAATTAATCTCTTTGTTAAATTATGTGAAACATTTAACAAAGAGCAATTTGCTTTAATCTGTTTTAGCTTGAGTCTTTCCAGAGTATCTTTAGGTAAGGCCCCGCAATTTCATAAATTCTCTCCTGTGAAGACAGGGCACGATGGACTCGTGTACACAGGCTTCTGTAACAAACAAAAGCTGGCTTCTCAAGTTTCCTGGTTGCTGTTTGACTAATATGGCATCTCAAAATACAGCTGCTTGTGGTGACTTGATATTTTGAAGAGGTGAGAGGGAGATCCCATTTGCTCAGATGAGCTTGTTCTTCATTTCTAATCTCTGATTAATATGTAGACTTAACGTAGCTTTAAAAATGTAATATGTGCATCTTAAAATAGACATGACCTGCTTTGTTTGTATCTTCTGCTCTGCTAAGACTTTTTTAGAGCTATTGCTGTCAACTTTAAAATACTGATTATAGCAGAGCGCTTTGTGGGGAATTTAAAATAACTCTTCTATTCAGTGTTATTCCTTTGTATAATGTATAACTGATTCAGGACTTCAATTATGAATTGTCTTCTGAATTATGAACAATTAAAAGTAAGCTATGCTGCTGTAGTATGCATATAATTATGCACAGAGGATGTTTACTGCCTTAGCCTGGCTTTGCAGGTTTCTAGAATGTGGTGCTTTGAGAAAAGGAATAAATGTAACTCTGCAAAAGGAAATACTGTTCTTTATCTGAGGATGAGTGTAGAACGAGAATCGTGGCTAGGGAGGGGACTTGAATTCACAGTAAGATTTAGATTGTTCCCTAGGCCTTTTAATGCTTTCAGTACTTGACGCTTACAGTTTATGCTCTGTCTTTCCTTTAATTTAAGTGTTACCTCATTACTGGTTTAAATACAGAAAATTAGTTGAGAAGTCTAATATATAAATAACTGAGTGTGTTCTTTAAGCATGAAATCTTCTGAATGAAACTCCAAAGACCTTTCATTTTAATGGTGGTTAGCTGTGTATAATAGAAAAAAGCTGGTCTCTGAGGAGAAAGCCTGTACTCTTGCATACATAACAAGAGGACAGAAAAATGTGTAAAAGAATACATGGAACAGTGTAATGATGCTTGATCAGTATTGTTATTGCTTGGAGGAGATCTTGAGGTTCTGACAGTTCTGTAAAAATGACAACTGAATAGTCAGTAAATCAATGAAAATATTACACAGTATCAGGGAACAAAACAAAAACTGGAACAAAACAAAAAAACCAGACCCGATTATACAAATTTGTGGTGTACCATAGATGCATTGCATTGCAATGTGTATTGCTTCTTCAGTACTAGTCTAGTCCTGTGGCTGAAAAATGACATAGCAGAGCTGAAGAAGGTTCAGAAAAGGGCAGCAAGGATGACTGAAAGACTTCATTTTAAAGAACAACCTGCATTTCCTAACTGCCTCTGTCTTCTGTCTCCGCTCATGAGTGTGGTGGCTGCAGCATCTTGTAGACTTCTAAACAATGAACATAACTCCCACAACTTGGTGCAGGCTTGTCCTTTTGTGTGAGCTTATGTCACTTAAAGCAATAGCTGAAAATGCGATTTAATGATTTGCTCAAACATTTTTCTTGTACCCTTGACCAGAATGCATTTCCTAATGACTCTGATAGCGTGCTTTCCATGTAGGTTTTCTTTGAGTAAAGGATTTGGGGGTTTTGTTCTTCTGATTTGAAATCATTTACTTTCCTAATGCAAATATAAAAGGTATGATATCCTGACTTCTGGAAATAAATTAAAAAAAAATCTACTGCCAGTTAAAAACGCACAGGTGTAAGATACTAGTTACAAATAGTGAATGTACTTCATTAGGATAACTTCAGTCTTTGTTCTTAGATTTTCTGACTTCCAGACTGCATCTTCTGAGCTCCATAGGAGGACCTATCTTGTTAAATATGGGGAAAAGCTAGGAAAAAATAATCTTGGTCTCAATTTGTTAACAGTGTAATGGGTCACACTTCTGTGTAACAGGAAAGGTTACGGAAGGTAGGTGCTTGTGCTGAATTTCCCTGTACAGTGTGTAGAGTGAGGTCAGATTTTAAGCATTTGAGATACCAGGCAAAAACAGGCTTGCTTCCAGAAACTGTGTTGATAGTATTGCTTTACCTAAAAGTAGAGGATGTAATAAATTAATAATAGCACCACAGATGTTGAAGAAGGATAGGTTATATACAGAATTCTCACAGCATAAATTTGAGTATGTGGGATTTGTGTTTCTTTGGCTCAGATAGGAATCTCATACAATTTTCATCTTGTTCGTATTATCCTGGTAACATGAAGTTGAGTTTTCTGCCGTTAAATCACTTATGGTGGTGACTCTTTAAAGAAGAAGAAAACAAAACAAACCAAAACCCAAAACAACAACAAAAACCAAGCAAACAAAACAACTAACCAAACAAAACCCAATTATTAGGTTTGCACCTAATTTGGTGCCAAGGTGACCTTATCTTTTCACTTGGAATTAGGAGTTTTGTCTGTTCTTCTGGTCATGTACAGAGTTATAGCTTTGGGTCTTTTAAAAACTCTTATTTCATATGTTCATTGGTAAGGATGATAACTTTCTCCAAGTTGACAGAATTGTTTGTTCTTAATCTAAAAAGGTACAAGATGGTTTTTTGGCCGTACCTGGTGCTGTTACTTACAATCTTACCAGCTTTTTAACCCTTGATAACTGAAAGAATATAGAGGATGATGAGAGCCAGTTTGCTGGTAAGGATGAGTGAATATCACTAATGTAATTCATTACACTAAGGTTCTAAATTAAATGAGTAAAAGTGGAGTGTTCATTTCAGGTAGCCTTTTCATAATTGGGAAAGATAGCATGCTTTAGGAGTTAAGAAGTGTCTCTACATTAGCAGGAGAGACAATCTTAAAATTTGTGATACTATTAAAGTATGTACAGCAAATAGTTATCAGCCAAAAAAGCAAAAAGCATGAGAAATTGCTAGGTCATGCTGGATAAAAAGAATTGCAACTTTTATTTAATATAATAAGGAATAAGGTCAGAGTTTTTCCAAAGTTGAAAGGTGTGTCATGTCCAAAGATCTGTCTCAATAGAATTGGGTTAAACTGTTCTTAATGTTGTCTGTAAGAAAGTGTACTGTAAATCCATTATGCAGCATCATGTTGTCATGCAAGTTTTCATCTGTGATCTGCAGGACTGACACTTCAGGACTACTAGTTCATGCAGGTAACTAACAATGTAGTTCAATGAATTTGAGAAATATTCCTGTAAAAAATAGTCAAATATACCCGACTTCTAAAAAGCCTTCCCAGTCTGGTTGTGATCTTTACATTCTAACAAAAGTACATTGGATAGCTTATCCAAATAACAAGCTTGATGTTCATACCTTAAGAGGTAGGTCTTTTGCTTCAGTTACTGAATTTACCTTTCTCTGAAATTTGGGATTACAGTAAAAATAAGGCTTCTGTGGCCATGTAGTTGTAATCATTGGGGATTTATATAAATTTACAGAAAAAACCTAATTATTAGAGTCAGTTTGTTGATATATATTGGATTTGTATTGGAAGAAAGGGTTCTTTACCCAACTGCTCACAAAAGGTGGCTGAACAAAAAGACTGAATTGTAGGAAAAACCTTTGTTTTAAATGGAAAGTCAGTTTTAGATTTGGATGCAAAATTTCTGTTGGTTCTGCTTTGATTGATTAGTTTTAAATGTCTTTGTGTTAGTACATCATTGCTCATATTTGGCAGCTGGGGAAACGTTTTCAGTTGTGTGCTCTACATGTGGGGAATAATTAGATATGCATACAGAATTTCACCACCACTTGGTGGCAGTACCTGGCTTCAAAAGGACTTGTTTCTGAGCAGATAAAGTGACTTTGATTTTTGTAAAACTGTGGGTTAAGGGGGAGTAGATTTATTTTTTTTTTTTTTATTTCTAAAAGTTAGTGATGTGTTTTAGAAATGAAAATACTTTTCATTTAACCTACTGGAAGGATTTGCATTTGTATGTCTCTATGGAAAAATCTAGCTATCATGTCTAATATGTAATTTAAGAGTTTTTCTTGTGTTAATAGTATTCTCAGAAGATGTATTTAATGTTCCCCAGTTGAATTATTTTAGCATTCACTTCTAGCATTTTACTTCGATTGAGTAGTGTACTTCAAGTAATTTTAGAACATAAAATTTGCTTCATGGTAGTGTTCTTCATATGATGTTGTCTTTTACAGTTAAATAGACAACTGCCAAAGCTTCTTTTTTCTCTTCTGAAATGTTCTCTGCATTTTCAGTTTTTTATTTATTGATACAAATTTTAGGAAAAGATTCCCCACTAGATTTTTCTGTCAACAAAACTAGTAAAAGTTTGTGCCCTTACTCATAGTTGTTGCCTCTCGGTTGTGCCAATTCAGCAAGCGTGTGGGTCCTAGCCTTTTAAACTGGATAATGAAATTGTTGATAAAGTGTGAAAGAAGGAACATGGGGGAGTGGAGGAAGGCAGGAGTTGCTTAAATTGACTTTGCTAAAAGGAAACCATAATTCCAATGTATAGCATAGTAATTTGACAGCATATGGCTCAATGTTGACACTACTTCCTCTTCTCTGCAAGCCAAAATCTTTTGCAATGACAGCAGGTCTTTCGTTTTAGTATTATCTCCCACGTAAGGACTGTAGTGATGAGACTAGAGCCTGGAAGAATGCAGGTACTTTCCTAAGCCTGTGCTCTTTGTGAAATGTCTCCCTCACTGTGACTGTTACAACAGAGCATTGCTGGTGGGAGGGGTCCCATGAGGAGGAAGTACTTTTATTGTATTGCCTGAAAAGCCAACACTGAGAGTTCAGCATCCTTAGGCCCCTCTGAGGTGTGACATATCAAGAAGGCATCTAAGTAAATTGTGACATAGAAGAGGGATTCATCCTGTGGAAAGTCCTGAACTGTAGAAAAAACTAATAGAAAATGAGGGGGGACTTTGGAAATGCCTGTTAATAAATTTGAGTGTGATAATGGTACTGTACTTAGTGAGTAATAATATTATTTTATTTAGTGAGAGAACTCTGGAAAACAGGAACAGTGGAAGAGAGATAGAAGGGAGAGGGGCATCAAATTATAGTTTTGCCATGAATATGTTCTATGTAACTTGGGATAGAGAGAATGCACTTTTGCTGTATACCTGATTATTTTTGTGTAATTTTCTTAAGCTGTCAGAATGACAAATCCGAAGTTAGTGGTTGGAAACTTCCTTTTTATTAAAATACTGTTGTGCCTATATTGCTGATATTTTGAAATGAAAGAAAAAAGTGGATAGTCTGAGCATATGGAGCACTCCAAAGAGAAGTAAGCAAGAATTGGGATACTATGTGGCAAAGTGTACTAAAACAGAATCACAGAATAGTTGAGGTTGGAAGGGACCTGTGGAGATCTTGTCCAATCCTCTGTGTTAAGCAGGGTCACCTAGAGCAGCTTGCCCAGGACTATGTCTGGACAGCTGTTGAATATCTCCAAGGTTGGAGACTCTACAGCATCTCTAAGCAACCTGTGCCAGTCACTCTCACAGAAAAAAAAGTTTTCCTTGTTTTCAGGTGGAAACTCATGTATTTTAGTTTGTACCCATTGCTGCTTGTCCTGTCACTGAACGCCACTGGAAGGAGTCTAACTCTGTATCTTTTTTGTACCCTCCCTTCAGATGTTTGTACATGTTGATGAGATCCTAGTGAGCCTTCTCTTCTCTCCCCCCTCTCCCCCCTCTCCCCTTTCCTCATACGAGATACTCCAGTCTCTTAATTGTCTTAGTAGCCCTTTGCTGGACTCTGTCCAATAGCTCCATATTTCTCTTGGACTGGGCAGTCCAGAACTGGACACACTACTCCAGGTGTAGCCTTACCAGTGCTGTGGAAGGATCAACTCCCTCAGTGTGCTGGCAACACTCCTAACGCACACCACGATACTATTGGCCGCCTTTGCCACAAGGGCACATTGCTAGCTCATGTCCAGCTTGCTGTCCAACACAACCACCAGGTACTTCTCTGCAAAGCTGCTTCCCAGCATGTACTGGTGCATGTGGTTATTCATGGGGCAGGACTTCATACTTTCCTTTGTTGAACTTCATGAGGTTTCTGTCAGCCCGTTTCTCCAGCCTGTTGAGGTCCATCTGAATGGCAGAACAACCCGCTGGTGTATCAGCCACTCCGCTCAGTCTTGTATCATCAGCAAACTTTCTGAGGGTACCTTCTGCCTCATCATCCAGGTCATTAATGAAGATGTTGAACAGTGTTGGACCCAGTAGTGACCCCAGGATACAGCGCTGGTTACTGGCCACCAGCTACATTTTGTACCACTGATCACAACCCTTAATTTTTTGGCAGCCTGATAAGAATACTGTCTCACAAAAAGGATGGGAGCTTTTATTTACAGACTGTAATGAGAAACTTTTTTGTTTTGTAATCCTGGTGGTTAATAGACTATTTGTAATATTGTGTCTAGATAAAAGCAATTTTTGGTACCATACTTTAGGCTTAAGAAGACATTTGACTGAAAAACACAGGTAATGGTAATGAAAGAGATGAAAAGTGTTTTCTCAAACATTCAGTTTCTTTAGAGAGAAAAAAAGGTGTGAGCATGTCAGATTGACATAACGGAAAAGAATTTATCTCTGCATGTAAAAGTACGTAAGGGAACAGTTTTGGAGAGAAGTGTGTATTATCACAGAACATTAAGTCTGTGTTTTCAAACGTCTGTGTCTTACTGGAATGCTGCTAGTCTTTACCGTGTGTCTGCATTTAGGAAAATTCCATATTTTATTGTAGTTCTTAGTAGAACTAATTGTAGTTATTAGTAGAAACTAATGGCAGTGCAATTCAAAGTAGATCATACTACTAAAAATCCAAACTAGACAAATAGCTGCAGGAACGTGTAGACTTAAGTACTTGGCTGTCCTCTATGAACAGTGTTGTGGAATGCTGGAGGAGGGGAGGTATGGAAGCCTGTGGACTTGTGTGACTGTTCTGAAGTTACCAGATTCAAAGTCTTGATTTTTTTTGTACTGGCTAGGCATCTTTTAGAAATACCTAATTCACTTTGAAAAGTCTTTACCAATGAAACCATCTTAAACTGCTGCATTAGCACTTACAACTAGAAGAGGTTTTTTTTAAAGTCATACATCTGATTCTTGTGACACTTAAATTGTATTGTCATTTATTTTATTGATTTCAGTATTGAATTTTAGCATGATGCACCCCATTGTGACAAACTGGTTTATTTTCCCAAGCAAATCAATATTAGAGGAACAAGATTAAGAATGGCCGGTGGCAGTAATGGCATTCTCTTCTATGATTTCTGAATGGTAAGACGATCATTCTTCAGTTGTGTACTGTTTCCTTTCACATGCGAGATATTAAAATACCACTCTTAAATATTTCAGACCAGAAACCAAGTTTCTGAAATGTTGACATTTATAAGGAAACATTTTTTTTTTCCTTACTATGTGACACACAGCTTTTGAAGAAATTGTTTCATTAGAAATAAAGTTTCAGGTAAATAACTTTCTGAAAAAGTGTGCTTCAGGTTTGATGTTCCCAAGTATAATCTTACTGAAAAGACGGGCTGTTTTTGTGTGATGACTCCTCTGTAACTCAAAGTTTCTCTTTGGTCAGCTTTTTCCATGGAGATATGACAACTCAGTCAGTGTTTCAACAGTATAACAAAAGGTTATACTGTGGGTGACAATAAATTTGTATTTCTTTATTTAGGCGTAATACAACTTCTTAGTGTCCTGTCAGTAATTTTTCTTGCTGCTTTAAAAATAATTTTGAATATGGGAGTGTGATTAGCTATGAGAGTTTTCCCGATGTTTTGTTTTCATGTGAAGAGCTATGGATCTGAATCGAAGATAACTAGTTTTCAGTGGAACTCCTCAGACTGTAGTTATATTAATAACCATATACTTGTATGTAATGTAGGTGTGCGAGGGCGGTATTCATGGTGGTGTGCATATTAAACAAGCTGTCTCTACACTATAGAAGTTTAAAAAAAATCCAGAAATGTTCAGGTGAATTGGTAGGTTTCAAAGCTAAGTAAGGCAGTCTACAAATGGTCATTGTCTCTGCTGTGCAGAAGGGAATGTATTTGCAACAACTTAGTTTGCAAACACAAATAGAAGCTGGAGGAAGGCAAGGTGAGTCACTGATTCATCCTCTGGTTGGTTGTCAGGTTTTGTAGTTCTATTTCCATCTGAAGGGTAGATCTGGATAGCTTTTTAAGAAGAGATAAAGTGGAAAACAAGTAATAGGTATTCTTCTAATGATCAAAGTATTGTGATTTTTTGTTGACTTTGGGTATTCATATTGCTAGATAACACCCAAAACTCGGGAGTTGTGAACTGTGCATTTCTGTATGGAAGAGGCAAAATTACTGTGCAGGTATCCTCTAAATAACTTGATTTTTTTTCTCAAGATGTGACTGGTTTATGCTAGTACACTACTAGTTCCTCTTACTCTGTACAAACCTTCATTTTCAAAAGGTTCTTAAACATTCCACTTCTGATGGAAGCGCCGTGCTTGACGTTTGGCATGATTAAGTTGTTAAAGGAACAGGCTGCGTAATGGGGCAAAATGGAAGGAGATGCCTCTTTAGTCCTGTGCCAGGATGTACTTAAGCACTCTCTGGTCTGCTGTTTGTTGCCTAAAAATCTGTGACATTGGTTTCATCATTGTTAACATAATCTGTCATTTGAGAAGGCTTTATTACAGGAATGCTTGTGGATAAAATGATAGGTTTTGTTAGTTTTGTCTACTTCTATAACAAAGTCTTGAAGAAAAATCTAAATGGGAACAGTGCACCTTTCCTATCTCTTGAATATTTGAATAATCCCTTGAATGTCATGGTTATTCACATATCTGCTTAAAGAACTTGACTTCCGAGGAGTGAGTTAGCACAGGACAAGTGCCTTCATTACAGCACTGTTGAAAGACACTATATTTCTTCATTTACTTTAACTAGGCTGATTAAATTCAATCCATTTAGGAGGTGGCTTCTAAGTTTTTGTGCTCTGTGTTTTAGCTCCTTGGCTTATATTTATGAATTTAATGAGAAACTTGATATCAAAACACATAAAAGCACTTCATGCTTTTCACAAACTCAACCAGATTTTTTCCATCTTAATTTTTCAGCTCCAGTGTGCTTTCAGATCTATTGTAAATCCTTGTAAAATAACACGGGGTTTGTGACAGAAACTGACAAATCTCTAACTACAACTGCTACTAGGCAAAGCGTAGTAAGTACACTTAGCACTGGAGTGTAAGCTTTAATGAACTAGTATTGCATGAAGGCAATACTCTTAATTTGGTGTGTGACCCTATTACATAGCAGTGGTTGTCATTATGAAATAAGAATTTGGAAATGTCATAAACCTACTGGTAATAAATACAATTAATAATGTACATAGAACAATGGAATTAAGTACATTCCTATCAAAAAGAATTATTAATGAACAAAAAGTGGACAGCATAGATCTGATGACAGGAAGGTTGCATCTAATCTGAATTACTGAGTGACCTAGGAAGCTTGCTCAGAGGGATTACCGAATAATTATGTTAATATGCAATTATCACCTCATTTCTTCTGTAGTAACCTCAAGATGTAGTGTAGTAAGGGTGTTATAGCAAGTGCTGATAGTTTGCAAAAATACTGATGTTCAAGATTTTTGAGACAGTACGATTAGCTTAAGGCATTTAAATTATGATCTGTCAGCTTGAAGATAGATCTGACCTTACACTTTTTTTAATGCTTAGACTATCTGGCCACAGGCATATCTGTAGAACTCATTAGGATTTTAAAAACTGAGGTTTTATGAAGAAAAACAACATTAAAATTATGTAAATTTAAAAGTACTTAATTAAATAGGGGTGGAATGTGGCTTAGTTGGCTAAATAATTGGTTGTTTTCTACTTTTGAATATGAAATAATTTCTATATAATAAATAGTGTATCACATAAACCAGGAATAACACTGTTAACTGCACTACAGTCATTCTAGGCTTAACTGAAATAATTGAATTGAATGTGGCCTAGCCTTTTAGATAAAGTGTGTTTCAAAGGTATGAGCCTGGGATTGTGTATGCTTGTGTAGGCTTTTTGAGCATTGCCATTTTTACACTTATATATCTCCAAGGTATACTGCACTGTGTGCTTAAATAAAAATAAAAATTACCTCAACTGTATAGTGCTTGCCCTGGTAGAGGATATAACAAGCACTAGTTGCAGCAAATTTGAAGTTTGAGCTCACTATTTAATTTTTCAGGTACAGTAAGTAAGGATTAATTACCAAATATTTTGACAGGATTAATAATTTTGTATTTGTGGTATGGTATAGATAAGATAATTTTAAAACTTTTTTTTTTTTTTTTCGCCAGAGTGTTTGGATTAGGGAGCGTTTCAGTTTGGGTGTTGCACTTCCTGAATGGTACAGGTTAGATGATAACATTTCCTCAAACATGGTGGCATTGTGTGGAATGTTTTCTTGCATGTGTCTAGTTACACCTATCATTGTTGCTGCATCAATTTCTACACATGGAGTAGGTACTGTAAGTGAAGTTTTGCATCTTGGCTCAGTGTCATCACAAGACTCTAAATTACTGTAATGTAAAAAGATATTTTATTTATTTTCTTTAATACCACACTGTTAAAACTGCTAGCTTTCTTATTGTCCTGCATGTAAAATAGTGAATTGTACCACCCTGATAGCTGGAAAAAATGTGATAATTAGCAGAAAATTATTAAAATGTAACAGCAATATTATTGATACAGTAAGCATTTCAGGCTTGATTCAAAGACTGAAATCTGTAGGGACAGCTGTATTACCATAGAAGACTTCTAATCAGATCCATATGGAATAGTTCACAGTCTCCATAAATACACAATATGGAAAGGAATCTCTTACAAGATTGCACAGTGTAACGTTTTAGATACTGCTCATGACAACTCTGAAGAGAGTCTCAGTTTAAAGGTGATCGTATGGTGCCCTAGCCACCTTTTTAACTTGAGCTTTAACATGAATATTTAGCGTCAGTATGGTTCTGTATGTGGAGCAACATGGTTTTGTCTTCGTCACGTAAACCTGTGAAAAGTTTTCAGGAGCCATTCTGATAATGAGGATAGCAATCTCCAAGCAGGCACGATATTCTCAGTTTGCCTCCCTGCTGTTCGGGGGGTACCGATGAAGTTGCTTTAAATGGGAAGCGTCTGTTCTTCCTCTGAACCCCTCACACCAGAACAGATGGGTGGAACTTGGAACATGGAAGGTTTTACCTCAGAGGTGGTAACAGTGAAGCCACTCATTAACACTGAATTTACCACTTCGTTAGCAACGTTGCTTCCTGTTGAGAAAAGCTAATATAGGCTCTCAGATTGACTGAGCATACATTTGTCTACCTCTGCAGTAATAAAACGAGGAAAATGCACATCTTCCAGGCAAAATTGGCTTACTAAGTTTCTTCTAAACTTTTTGTGAACATTTTTATAATCTGGTGCCTGATACTATAAGAAGCTTACACTATTCAGTTGTAAAATTGTTGGAGCTGTTGTGCATCCTTGGAGGTTTCACTTTTAGTTGACTTCCACGTTACGGATTCTTAGTGCATGTTTGCACTGCCTGTTTCTAACTCATGTACATGATGTAAAGACTCCTGCTGGGTGGTGCATTATCACCATTTTAGGTTGATAGCTTTGAATGTGATCTTATTGGAAGTCTTTATTATGGTGGAAAATGACCCATCTCAAAACAGCAAAGAAATGCAAAAATCTAAGAAATGGGAAGATGAGAAACTGGAGTGTCTGGTAGAACATTTGCATAAAGGTATGTTATAGATAAATAATACAATAAAATATTTCCTATATTTTAAGCATTTATTATGCATCTGACACGAGCATAGCTGTATTTCTAAATTGGCTAGTTCAATGATTGAGCAGCAAAGGAAAGGAAACATTTTTTTTAATGGCAAAATTTTTTCGTTATATTTCTACTCCAAATATAGTTACTTTTATCTTCAAAATAGTAAATAAGTCATATTACATTAAGGTTTGTTTTTACAAACTTAAAGGAGGTTAAAATATTTGTTTTGTCCTTTTGCTGATTTGAAACAAAACAAGCACAGTAACAGAGAATTTCCATGAGGCCATAGCTAGCTTTGAATTTTGTGGATAGCTATCATAATGTTGAATTGAAAAACTAATAGAAATGCTGGACTCATTTTAGAGAGTGACGTATAAAGATGAAAGTGGTGTTGTTTAACCAGGTTGTTTTTTCTCCTTAGGAAAAAAGGATGTCAAGAGTGGTCTTCCTTGATTTTGGTGAAGGACCGTTGCAGGGAGCCATGGATATTAGTTGTGAGTTATAACATCTTAATTCAAAGAGTCTAGGTATGACTCCTTTTAACTGAGCTGTAGTCAAAATGTTAATTAGTAATTGAACCTAAGTATGTGATGGCAGGAATCAAATCCCCCAGAAGATCAAAGTGAATAGTGCTCTTTAAGGGTAAAATATGTGATTTCTGTAAAATACAGATAGATGTTTCCAACTCCTAGATGGGTGTTTTAATGCCTTATGCTTACTGTGTTCTGAGGACCTGTGCAAGAGGTAAATGCCAGGGTAGACTTAAGTTCACACTCCTGTTTATTACACACTGATTTTTTCACGTGTAGGCAACTCTTTTGTGGTCACTAAGCATTTCATAGATGATTTTGTGTATGAATGGAAGTCACTTGTAGGAAGACATATTTATGTACACAAGGCCTCCCAGAAGGAATTAATATGTAGTAGTTCTCTGTACTAGCAGATACTATTATTGTCATGCTCTGAATTCATCATGGTGATTTCCTCTGGTATGTAAATCCTAATTAAATGTTTCTTTCTAATTGTGGGGTTTTTCCCACCTTTGAGAAGATGCTATTTGATTTGCTTACCACTTAAAATGGCCTTATAACATAACCAAGATCTGACTGATTTATTTTAAAGCAAGGAGAGTCCTTTTGTAAGAAGGGAATGGGAAGACCTTTAATTTCTTCAGTGAGTTTGATTCTTTGCTATGTCTCTATCAGTAATCAGATGTTCAAAATCAGCTTAGTTGTGTTTTCTCCTTTAATACTAAAGTTAACACTTCTGCAGGCTTCTGTGTAGCATCAGGTCAGTTGTATAGAAGTGCTACCTTGATACATAAAGATTATTTTAGTTTCCTGGGTGCTAAAGGGAAGTATGATTTGCTTTTTTTTTTTTTTTTTTTTTGAAAATCACTAAAATTACTAGCAGATGTCTGGGTAGCCTTTACTCCTAACTTGTTTTACTTTTAGAAAACAACTAAAGATAAACTCTTGTGTTTATGTTAATCTACTTGTAGAATGTATTTGCACAGTTTTTGACAATCTCATTTCCCCCATTTTGCTTGCGTATGGGTGTTCAGGCTTTTTTGAACTGTGATAGTGGGCAGTGACTAGTTTGCTGTATGGTTATTAATATAGCATAGCAAAAAGGTATAATTTTTTAATTACTTCATCGGTTAATTTTAAACATGTCTTTAATATCCTAAATTTAAAAAATTACGTTTTTAACAAGTTCAAAACATACTTTTAGATTAGAGTATGAAGAAGGGTGATCCTGAAGAAAACTGTAAATTAAAATTGCCATTATTTATTTCTGTGATTGCCTGATTCTTTTCTTTTTTGTTTTTTAGTGTAAATGTACTTAATGGACAGACCAGCAATATGGATGATTTAGAAATAAATACTGAAGTCACTGGTGCTAAAGAAGAAGAAGAAATCCTATGTGATGATAATTTCATATCTGAGGAAGAAGGTGGCATTCCTAAACCACAAGAGAGCGACACGTCATTTCAGAAGAACAATACATTGACTCTGCCTGAGGAGCTATCAAGGGACAGATCTGAAAAAGCCTTAAGTGGAGGCCAGACTTCTCTATTTATACACACTGGTGCTCCTACTGTTTCTAGCGAAAACTTTATCTTGTCTAGAGGAACTGCTGTTAATGGACCAGTTTCACACTCCACCTCAACTAAGACTTCCATTATGAATAAAGGCAGTGTTTCATTAACCACTGGACAGCCTGTAGGTCATCACACAGATTCCTGCTCAACTTTGACAGTGGTTCATGATCTTCAGCTGCCTGCAAAGAGTACAACACAGAAATCAAATCAGCACCAAGTTTTATTTTTGTTACCTGATGTAGCACATGCTAAGAACCTGACTCATTCCATTAAAAATCTACCTACCTCTGCTTCAATTGGTTGTGATTCACAGAAATCAGTAGGAAATAGTGTAGATAGCACTTTAGTAGGCCAAGTAGAAGTTTGTGAGGATGATAAAAATTTACTAGTAAAAGATGATTGTGTCGATACATTAACAGGCATTTCCTCAGGTACAGGTGGTTTCAGATCGGGATGTGATCCCAGCTGGGATCCACAAAAAGAGTTTATACAGTTTCTTATGACAAATGAAGAAACAATAGAGAAGTCTCCCATTCACTGTAAAGCAGGCTTAGAAAAAAAGCGAAAAAGGAAAATGGATGTTAGTAAAATAACACGCTATACTGAAGACTGTTTTGGTGATACCAGTTGTATTCCTAGTAAATCAAAACTATTAACTGTTGACTTCTTAGAGCAGAATGAGGAGCTGCAAATAGTAGAACCACAAAAATATTCATTGAGTAAAGTAAAGCCTGAATCCACAGATGAAGAGCTGGAAGCTGTTGATGCTATCCAGCAGCTCATTTATAGTCCCACTAGTAACTGTGCAGAAGATACTTCTCCTGTTCACACTAGCACTTTTCTTTCTAATCCTTTAAAAAATAAATGTGAACAGAATGATTCTGAATCGCCATCTACTTTCAGTACTGATGAACCATCATTTTATCCCTGTACAAAGTGCAATGTGAATTTTAGGGAGAAGAAACATCTGCATAGGCATATGATGTACCATTTAGATGGGAACAGTCATTTCCGACATCTCAATGTTCCCAGGCCCTATGCATGTAGGGAATGTGGAAGGACATTTCGAGATCGTAATTCACTTCTTAAACATATGATAATTCACCAGGAAAGAAGGCAGAAACTGATGGAAGAAATCCGTGAGCTGAAAGAACTTCAGGATGAGGGTAGGAGTGCACGGTTACAGTGCCCACAGTGTGTATTTGGTACCAATTGTCCCAAAACATTTGTGCAGCATGCGAAGACCCATGAAAAAGATAAAAGGTATTACTGCTGTGAGGAATGCAATTTCATGGCTGTGACAGAAAATGAACTGGAATGCCATCGAGGGATCGCTCATGGAGCAGTAGTCAAATGTTCAATTATCGGTAGCGACATGTCCCAGAGGAAAACACAGAAAAAGTCATCCTTGAAAGATCCGTATTTAGGATCCTCAAAAAAGTCATCGACATATATGTGTAAGATGTGTCCATTTACTACTTCAGCTAGAAGCATTTTAAAAAAACATGTGGAATATTTGCACCCAGCATCATGCATTGATCCCTTTGGTAGCCATCTTAGACTAGAAAAAAGGAAAGGCAGCATAATAGAAGAATCTTTAGATTTTGGTAGCAGGACAAAACAGTTGATCAAACAATCTTCTACTTTTCCAAAGAACTCTGTTTTAAAACAGGATGTAAAAAGATCATTTGGCTCTACTTCACAGTCCAGTAACTTCGCAAAACTTCACAAGAGACCCTACAGGATACAGAAGGCTCGGAAAAGCGTTTCACAGTCATCTGTAAGTGTGTGCAATCTAAATTCTACAAACAAGACCTTTTTGATTAGAAATAGCATTGACCAGAAACCTAAATGTTTTCATCAAGCAGCAAAGCAGAAAGCTAGTGTCAAAACAAGCGGTAATTATTTATATAGACACAAATATGAAAACTACAGGATGATTAAAAAATCTGGTGACTCTTATCCTTTGCATTTAAAAAAGGAAGAGTCCAACTCTGTCAGTTCTTTACATTTATTTTCTTCATCAAGTAGTCCCCATAATAATTGTTTTGTCATGGATTCAAATAATCTTGATTGCAAAAGGGCAGAAGGCTGTAAAGATCGTAGGCATGTAGCTGTAAAAAGATTGGTTAAAGAATCCAAGAGGGAAGGCTCTGTTACAGGAGATGATTTGGATTGCTATCCAGATTTTCTGCATAAAATGACTGTTGTTGTTTTACAGAAACTTAACTCTGCTGAAAAAAAAGACAGCTATGAAACGGAGGATGAAAGTTCATGGGATAATGTTGAACTATGTGATTACACTACACAGTCTGTGGAGGATGAATCTTACAGTGATATTAATCAGGAGCATGTAAACCTATTCCCCATATTCAAAGGTAAAATGGAAGATCATGAAGCTGGTGATAAATCTTCACTTAGTTATGAGCAGAATGATGGCTTTTATTTTGAGTATTATGAAGATGCTGAGGGTAGTAACTTCCTGCATGATTTGCATGATCCTCAGAATTTAGAAAATGTAGGATCAGCATTGCCAAAGCATAACTCAGTTTTCCATTGGACTGATTTGTCGCTTGAAAAGAAGTCCTGCCCATACTGTCCAGCAACCTTTGAAACAGGTGTTGGATTGTCCAATCATGTCAGAGGACATCTTCACAGAGCTGGACTAAGCTATGAAGCCCGTCATGTTGTTTCACCAGAACAGATAGCAACAAGTGACAAAATGCAACATTTTAAAAGGACTGGAACAGGAACTCCTGTTAAACGTGTTAGAAAAGGTAAGTTGTTTTTTGTTTTGGTTTGGTTTTTTTAATTTGGGTCTGAAGTAGAGTGGACAAAGGGATTTATTGAGTAGTAAACAAGACTTGCTTTATCTTGTTGTAAAGCCTCTCTTTTTGTCCTTGTGATTTGCTATTGTAATGTTTAACTGTATATAATTGTAAAAAAAAAATGATAATTATTTTCTTTGTAGCGATTGAGAAATCTGAAACTTCCTCTGAGCATACGTGTCAGCTCTGTGGAGGCTGGTTTGATACTAAAATTGGATTGTCTAATCATGTGCGAGGACACCTGAAGAGACTTGGCAAAACCAAGTGGGACGCACACAAGTCTCCAATCTGTGTTCTGAATGAGATGATGCAAAATGAAGAGAAGTATGAAAAAATCCTAAAGGCTTTGAACAGTCGCCGCATTATTCCCAGACCGTTTGTTGCTCAGAAATTTGCATCAAATGATGACTTTTTATCTCAGAATGTTATACCTCTTGAAGCATACCATAATGGCCTAAAGACTGAAGATACATCTGTGTCTGCATCGGAGGAAGAAGGGCTGAGTTTCCTAAATGAATGTGATGAAACAAAAGCAGTACTACATGGTGAAAAAAAAAGTCAGTCACTTACACTGATAGAACTCCTGAAAAATAAGAGGTTAGGAGAAGAAAGGAATCCTGATATTTCTCCTCAAAAAATTCATAATCAAACTGCAAGAAAGAGGTTTGTTCAGAAATGTGTTCTTCCATTAAATGAAGACAGTCCATTGATGTATCAGCCACAAAAAATGGACTTGACTATGCAGTCAGGTAAGAAGATGTTTCTAGCTGTCTTGACAACATCCCAAAGAATCCTTTAATTCATAGAAAATGTACAAATGCAGAGTATTTTAGTTGGGATGCTGTTCATTTAATTCTTGTTTCATTTCCAGAGGACGCTGACTGCAAGAGGTAGCACAGCAAATTTTTCTGACATGCTTTTCCTAAAGTGAAAAAACCCCTCAGCAGCACTGAGGGGTTTTTGCATGGAACATAGTTCCTGTTCTGCATATGGCTGGGCATACAATTTCAAAGCGGACACAAAATGAGCTTCAGTAGGGAAGAAGACACATCCTGCAATAATAAGTTGAAGTGTCTGTGCATACTTGGTAGACTAACAGTTCTGAAATGTTTGGGCTTGTAACCCTGTTTCTAGGCATTAGAACAGCTGGTTTGGGAACTACTTAATTTAAAATAAATCTTTGAGGTTTGTGCAAAGCAGCATTTGCTCAAACTAACAGAACTGTTGATACCATTATAAATGCATAATACTCCAAATTGGTGAATCACTGTCAACTAATTTTGATGATTTTAGGCAAACGTACTCTTACAACATAGATTAATTCTTGTTTGTTTCAAAATTGCGGCTGCTGTGAGAAACTGATGCTTGCTTAGGGCCTGGCTATTCTGAGTGAAGACCTGTGCTGGTTCAAGCTTTGTTGGAATACAGTTGTAGCCAGCAGCTTTCTAATGCACAGCCCCTGACTGATACGGACAGAGATTGCCCCTCCACTGAGAATTGTGCTAATGAAACAATTCTGTAATCAACTTCGTAGATACTCTGTATACTAATAGAGCAGGCTTTTAGAGTGATGTTTTTAACCTATTTGTCACATAAGAGTTATTTCTAGTCTTGGGGAATTCTTACAACATCCTTTTTAATGTGTATGTAGAGCTTGCATTTACCTGTTTTCTTGTTTGGACACCACCTTATAATGCTGCAGGATTCTTGAGATTGAGGAGCAGGATCTTATTTTTATACCCCTGACTTTTTTTTGGTTCTGTTCGTTTTCTTGTTATTACCCAGTGCAGGTTAGTAAAACTGGCAGTGCCTACTACTTTTTCACCTATGTTCTTGTCTTCCTTTAAACAAATAAAACCAACAACAATCCAATGTGCTCAGAAGTTCTTTTAGGGGACTACAAAAGCGTGGCAATCAATTTCTTTACAAAGGTGGCTTTCTAAAATGACATAGTAGAGGTGGAACAGAATTACATTTAATGTCTTCTGGACGTCTGTGGTTGTCCTTTAAGACAGGAGATTGCTTAATAAAGGAAGTGTATCTTTGACAGGCTTAATGATTTGAAAAACAATGCTAAAGGAATAGCTTGCCAAACCTGACACTGTGTAATGCTTTCTGTTTAATATTCACCGCTGAATACTAGGTAGTGCCTGTTTGGTTGTGATGAACAACCAGGTAAAAATAAACATATGCTTGCATAGTACTAACAGTTATGAATGGGGCCCTATAATTATCTGTGGCTGAGGTAACAGAATTTGACAACTAACGCACTGTGCCAGTTGAGTTAATAAGAAAATATTTAACATCAAGTTGAAATTCTTCTCTTTTTCCTAAAAAGGCAAATATTTCTAATTCTGGTTTTAGTTTTTAAAAAGGTTTTTACCAGCCAGGTGTTCTTCTTCTGTAACTTGCCTGAAAAAAACAGCATGTCTTCTGTGGGCTGCTGGAGAATAGGATTCTTTCTTTCCTGCAGACAGAGGCTTTCCAGCTGAGTAGTTTTAGCTTTTTTATTAATTCTTCTAATAATTTATTAGTAGAGAACTTGAAATATTAGTTGACCAAAACAATCTATCTTTGGTAAAATGAAGGGAGAAGTACTATGGTGAAGTTGAGCAGGGGATAAGTTATAATGGTTTCTTTGTCTGGTAAGTGAGGAGTTCAGTATTGTTTCACTGTTTTCCTGTGATAAATGGCATGTTGCTTTGTTGATCATTTATTTAGCACAAAGATTTTAGCAAAAAACTTCAAATCATTAACTTTCATTATCAATTGCGCATCTAAAGTAATGAACAGAAAATGCACTGAACAAAATGTTTTGTCTAACAGCTGTTCAGTGGTGTGTTTTACCACCTTTTTCTCCAAGCCTTCAACAGCAGCCTAATTTAGTATTGAGCGCTTCAGTCTTATGGGTAAAACACTTTTAATTACCACTTTGTCAACTAGACTTTTTAAATTCTCTTTATTGGAAATGTTGCACACTCCGAAATTTCTCAACAGAATTGTGCTATTCAAATTGCAGGATTACATTTTGGGATTAGAGCTTCATAATGTGGAGATCTGTAGGAACTTGATAGTAGGTATTAAATGCAGAGTAGCCTAACGGGCTCAAGTTGCCTCCTTTCTGTTCTTTTTCAAATAACATGGTTTGGCTTAAAGCACTACATGGAAAACTAATAACGGTTAACTTGGATCCTTCTAATATACTAAACAATTGCGTCAATGCAGTGAATATATTTTAAACCATCTTTATTGCAGAAAACTTTTTACAACGCTTTGAGAATTTCATTTTTTGAAGAGAGCTGGATTATAGTTTTCTTTTGAATGATAGGTATGCCTGTGAAGCTTAGAACGTGTGTGCATTGCAATACGACGTTTACAAGTGCTGTTAGCCTGTCCAACCACTTACGCGCTTATGCACGAAAGAAGAGTGCTGGACTTTTGACTGGGACAGGTATGTTTTGTTACAGATGTAAAAGCAAGTCTGTCTATGATACATTTTCCTCATCAGACTGGGCAAAAGCATATGTTAATTCAAAATAATTTTGAAGCTTCTGCTGGTAAACAATTTATTTGCCATAAAACTTCAGCAACTTGTAAGAAAAGGTATGTTGCTGTTGTCCACTCTCATGTCTGATTTTCATTCTTACTCATTTATTTTGGATCCAACACTTAAGGTATGTAAGCAAAACTAGGAGATGGTCGCCTAAATTCATTCTTCTACAATATTACAACTTCCAAACCAGCTAGCTGGCCTTCTAATGAAGTGTTTAAAAGTACCTAAAAAAAAAATAAAAACAACAAACAAAAAAACAAACCCCAACAAACCAACAAGTAGTTTTTACAATCTAGTAAGAATACTGTAGTTAAAATAGGAAAAGCAAGTAATTTTACAGTTTGTGTATTTCTAACAACATATTGTATGTAGTTGGTTTCATTTCTTGTTTGGCTCACAACCCAAAAACTACATGGTCTGACATGGAGTGAGTGTAGTACAGCATTTGGCACCAATACTAATGTCTTTTATTAAAACACACTTTATTTTGAAATTCCTCTAATATTCCATATTTTGACTCTTTTCCAGAAACCTGCAGTTTGCTTGGCTGTAGGCAATTTCTGAGTTTACTTGGATTGTGGCTGAGATTAGTGAGACTTCGTATGATCAACAGCAAATTGGGGAGCAGAGACAGAATATAGTGAGGAAGATTTGGAGATACAAAGTCTGGAATATTAAGTAGTTAAGAAGGGCAACCATCAGTTTTCTGTGTCAACAAGCACAGACTTTTACATAATGCTTTGGAAAATGCATAATCCTTTTTTTTTTTTTTTTTTTGTCTGCAGATGTAATTTGTTATGCTAAGAATGACAAATAAACTGAGTTTCAGGCTTTCTCTGCAGAAGGCTAAAAGAAATATTTTCACAAACTGGGCCTGTGGCTGCCAGGTCTTATGTTATGCTAAGTTAATGCTATAGCAAAGTAGATTTAGAAGGGTCAGTAGATGCAGTAATATCCGTGTGCACGAGCGTATGCCTTTAGTTAGTGATTCTGAAAGTTTTCGTATTTATTCAGTAGAAAGGTAATGATAGTGGACTTCATTTACCACTGCTGTGATTGGTATTAGCCCTGTGATAAGTTACTTTGCTTATATATACCTACTGGTGAAATATTTTTCAGTAGCTATATATTTAAATTGCACTTTGAAATCTTAATGATAATTCAGTGGAGGAGACACTGTGACAAACAAGATAGTACAAAGAAATTAGATCCTGGACAAGCTCCTTGTACCTCAGGTTCCCTTTTGCTAAATGGCAGAAGTGACGGTAGCTTGTTAAGGTGCTTTCGGGGATTTTTGTTTGTTTTCTTTAAGAAATGTATTTTGCTAGTGAAGTAGTAGCATACCCATCAGAACAGTTGTCACTTTCCTTAAAAGAACTGAAAGAAAACTCCTGAGTCTTGTATCATTGGACCTAGAAGTTTGCTTAAAATTAGGTTGGAAACAAAGCTTAAAAAAAAGAAGGTTAGAAACAAAACTTTAAAAAAAAAAAAAAAAACTTTTGATCTCAGAAGCTGGAGCTGAGCCAGATAAATAGCCTGTACTGTGTGGATAAAGGCCTCTCACTGAAACCAATGACTTAGGCTTAAGTTATAGCAATAACATTATACAACCAATGAATATTTGTATTAACTTAGTCCTTACCATTAAAACTGTTGTAACTCTGCGAAGTTTGTAAACTTTGCTCATTGACTTTTCATTTGAGCAAGCTCAATGCAAGGCTTGTAGACCAGAAAATATGCTTTGAAACAGTGGTTTTATTTGATGTTCCACTTTATAAGTTTTGTGAAGAGAATTATTTTAATGCAAGATTTCACTAGCACACACTAGTTTTAAACTTTGCTATGAGTGTCAGTCTTGGGGAGATGTGTTTTTCTTATTAAGAAATGGTTGCAGTTGAGAGCAATTTTGAGATGTCTTCAGGTTGGCTTCAGCCTGGAACCTTAATGGAGACAATGAGGATATGTTTATACAGGTTCCTTCTTCTGTTTTCATGAAGCCTTTCTTATATCTTATAAAGTAAACATAACTACTGGAAAGAAATCACGCTGGTTAAATATTTGTCTCAGTTTCTTGCTGTAATTAAATAGCTGTGTGTAAACATGAATGCTGTAATTCTTTTAATTGGCAATTGTTATGGGAGCTATCTAGGCATTACTGTTTCATAAGAGAAGTACAGTAATCTCTGCATATCACCAAAGTGAGACCTTTCCTAGTGCTACATTAGCTTACGTACTAGTCTTCTGCTCAGTTTTTCAGTTTGTCTGCATATGTTTTTGATACTGACTATTATAATACTGCTCTTCTAGCAGCTAGCAGATGTCCTGCTTCTTCAATCAGTAATTTGATCATATTTAGTTAAATCTTGCCCTTTTTTTTTCCAAATGCGACTTGACAGTTTTAGCAGTATAATAGACATAGTTAAGCATAATGGTAAATTTTGAGAATGGACTCAAGAAAAACATCCTAGAAGTGAAACTTTCTAGGCTGTTGGCTGTTCAAGGTTAGTGTTTATTAAACTTAATTTGTGCCTGTAGTTATGCTGTACGGATCCACTGTATAGCAAATGTCTGTCTAGGTTCATTTGGATAGTTGATTGCTTTTGTATTAGTGCTTGCATGATAGTCTTCAGATGTCTGACTGGAACATCAATTTTTATTTTCTTTTGTGTTATGCAGTCCAGTTTTGAACAATGTAATGATTTAATCACTCATCTTGAGTAGATGCTGATTTCCTTTTATACCTGTTTTGATGAATAGCAACACAGTAACGTTTCTCAGAGCATGTGGCAAACTTGCTTCTTCTGATTATCTTTAGAGCATGGGACAGACCTATGCAAAATCTTCAAAATGAATCTTGCTCTTCTTGGTACAGTTGTATATCCACTTCCTTCCTTTTCTTCCCTCTGGGCCTCTCTTCCCACCCGAAGTCTCTCGATACTCTCTTGCACCCTGGCTTTTTACATCTTGTCTTTGTTGACTCTTCACACTCAGTCTCTTCTTACCAGCTGTCATCTTTTGGGAATCACCACTTTCTTCTTTCATCTTTCCTTCTGTAGATGGAAACTGCTTTTTCGGAAGTTTGGAAGAGAACAATAAAATACAGAGCAAGGAGTCTGGCCTTTGAGCCAACAGTATGACTGAGGTAGCAGTTCATGCGGCCACTATGCTTCCAAATAATTTCTAATATCATTTTGTCAAAACTGTAGCTTCGGAAAGTTTACTGTGGAAGCGTATGCAGCTACAGCAGAAGTCTGAGATCCACTGGCTTTATGTGTCTTATTCTGTGCTGTTACAATTACAACTGGTCAACTGGCACAATGAGCTAATTTTTAATATCCTATAAGATCCTTCAGGGAGCAAATTGCTGGATTGAGGGGGAGGCTTAATGCATTTTACTGTGCAGTAATGATGAGGATAGATAGCAAGTGACTGAATTTGAAAAATTAGTGAATAAATATACAAGAAAGTTAATTCATTATTTTTTACTTTTTAATTGGCAGTGTTTTTAAATGGTTAATTAGATCCGTTTATGTGTGCAATTATTCATCTTGTGTTAGCTTACATACGCTATGACAAAAGTAATGAAGTCTGAAATGAGAAGTGTTCCATGTTGGGGGACATCAAGAAGTGGAGCATGCAAATTAGCATAGATGCAGTTTAAGTTTGAACCGCAGACCAAATGTCATGGCATGAAGGACCTCTAACTGTGACTTTTCTAATTCATGTTGCCTTAGGCATGCTCATCTTAGCCTCCTATCTCCATCTGCTTGTAGTCTTGATAAGTGGTCGCAGAGGTAAAGAAGGTTTTTATATGCAGCCTTTTTACCTAGCATATGTTTTTCTAAATACTGTGCTCTGAAATTGAGCATGGGTGACTCAAGGAGATTCCTCCAAAGTTTGATTGTCTTTTGTTTTAAATGGGTTGTTTCTCTGTCATGCTGTATCAGAGGTTTGATGAAGTGGTGTAACTGGCTGTTTACAGAAAGTTTTTGGAATAGCAACTAGAAAACACCAGGTGGCCAAACTTGAAGGAAGGAGGCTTCTTCCAAAAAAATCGGGCCTTTATGGAGAATGAAGGATGGTAGTTTTGGAGCTGTGGTAGGTACAAAGTAGGCATTAATGGTAGGTAGTTCCTCCCTCTCTCTGGCAATTTGCTGCAATTTCCATGCAGCTTACTAGAGCTAAATTATCCTTGGTCTCTTCCTGAAAGGGCTAAAACATACTTTTTGAGGAGGTCATGCTTTGTTACAGTAAAGGCATTGGAAGAACAGTAACAGAGTTTTGGTCAGAACATGGCTACGCTTTCTTATGGGTAAGGCAGTGGTGTGACTTGATGCTTGCAAGCACTTACAAGTATCATATCAACAGAGCACTGAAGTGTGTGCATGTGACTTCATTTAAACTTGCTACTCTCTGGATAGACAAAAATGAAATTAATGTGACAGTTACTGGTACATGTCTCTGATAACCGGTATTGGAATTATGGCTTTCAGTCAGCTTTACCCAGATGTTACTACTGTTTCCACTTACTTTCCTGCTTCATTGGAGTAACTTCAAAAGATACTTGTGCTGCTTTGTGCCCCCTAAAATGTGAAGGAATATGTTTACTAGGTCAAAAGACAAAGGGAATAAAAAAGAAATATTCCTTGCAGAACACAGGTTTAATATACTTAGTATTTTCTATCTTTTGTAACAGCTTCTTGCTTGGGCAAATGTACTTCCGATCTTCGCTAAGGTACTCTGAAAACTCATTGAGTGATCTGAATTTTTTTTCTTGATGTCTTTTACTGTGATACTTTCTGTTCTTTGTTTTGTAATTTCTCTATCTAGAGCCTCTGTCGTAAATGGCTCAGAGAAGATGCCCATTCTTTTGTTTTCCTTGTTTTCTCATTGTTCTTGAAAAGGTACATTTAAAGGAAGTAGAAGCTACCTCTCCTGGTACATTATGGCAGTTTCTGTTTGTGTTGCTGTCTGTTTGATTGCACAGTAGTTCAGATGGTTATTTTCTTAGAAGATTTTACACACACCCACACCCACACCCACACCCACACCACACCACACCACACCACCCCCATTAGCTTTCAGGAACTCTGTTGCAGAAGACCAATTCAGGTCTAGTAAGAAAGGGAAAGCTCTCTGAAGTGCTTGGGATGTATGTGAGTAGAATCAAATTTCTTGATGGGAATGAATGTCTTAAGTTTGCCAACATGAAGGAAATAAGCTAGTTCTTCTTTCAAATGCATGTAGGCTTCTCTAGAAGAAGCTTTCTGGCTACTGCTTTGCTTTTTTTTTTTTTTTTTTTTTTTTTTAAACTCATATCAGCTGACATCAACTAACTGACATCAGATGCAACTCATGGATGTGTTTGCATTCAGATAATACTGACTTCTGTTTCCCTCCTTCCCATTATGTTCTGCAAAATCGGCAGTGGCAAAGCTTTTGCTGTAATAACTGCTTCAGATAAGTCAGCCCTCATGCAAATAGTTCTTTTCAGAGAATGGGTGTCTGGGTTTCAGTATTTTATCTGCTTACATTTCTGGTGATGTTGTTACTGATGTTGCGGTATGTAAAATATTTATACTCCTTGGTAGTTCCTACAGACTGAAAGATAGTTAGCTTTTTTCTTCCTAATTATATGAAGAGTATGCTTTTGATGAGAGCATAAAGCATTAAGAATCCCTTACCTATTCACTTTTCCAGAAGCTATCTTGGCCATTTCTCTCTCTCTCTCTGCCCCGCCACCTTGGGTTACTACTGCCTTTATATCCAGACTGCTTTCATTGTTGCTATCAGAAAAAAATGCTGTTGAGCCACATCTTCCTAATGATGGCTTGACCCAGGGACTGAAGGAAGTCTCTTTAGGTTGGTATCTGCTTTCTACTTGTTTGATTAGTGCACTGGTACATTTAAACCTCAAAAATTCCTTCTAATTTTTCTAGATACTGTAGGAATCTTTAAATCTGGGGATGGAATTGGGAAATGTCTGGTGTATCTACAAGTTAAAAGTTTGGCTACAGGGTAAAAGCTTGAGAGGTGCTCATTTGGAGGACCTAAGAAAAACGAAGGATGCAATCAAGACTGTGTGTTCTTTAAAGCAGCATGTTTTGCCTCACCAGATGATGTCTCATGCTTCAGAATACTAAGAGGTTTATTCTTCTGTTTTATATTACAGGAGTCAAAACTTAGACAAGTGTAATGATTTTTTTAATTTTGCTGTTAAGATGCTTCAGTAGCATAGCATTATGCCTTTGGTATCAAGAATACCACTTGTTACTGTCTTTCAGGTTTCTGTGGAGTTCTAGTGTCGGTGTCTTGTGTTTTGAAATACAGTGTAGCTAGATATACTTCTCAGTTCAAGCAGTCCCAAACTTCTAGTTTTTTCTTGAGCTTTATCAGCTGTTTCCATCATAACAATATTAACTCAGTTTAATCCCCTCACCCCCCGACTTTGGCTGCTTCTTAGAACCTCCAGGTTTTGTTACAGATTCCTATTACATCTGTTTATGGGAGGTGCAGACCTCAGTGCTAACTGAACCCATTTGCTATGTGTTTCCTGTTCAAACACATTATTTTCATACATAGTTTCAAATGCTTAGACTGAATTTAAACAGTGGCCTTGCCATCCCTGTTGATTGTCCTAATACCAGCTCCCACTGCCAAGGATTAATACATGATTTTTGTAAGATGCATTAGAATTCAGACAGAAGTAAGGGGGAAGCTTCATTTGAAATTCTTAGAATAAAAGGACAAACTTTATGTTGAAAACAAATGGCAGGTGCTTCATTCAAACTAGAAATTCTTGATTATACTGGCTGAAAGCTACAACCTTGTGAAGTTGTAACTTGGTTGAACATGAGTGGTCTTATGATGGTACTTGAACTACAAGACAAGTTCCAAGATTTTGACAGCGTTTTATGCATGAAAGGAAATTTCCAATGGTGCTTTGCTTCTGTATAATTCTGCAATAGGTTAGTAGGTGCTTGCTGATACTAAAACAACAGGTTAATGCTGAATGTCAATTATCTAGTCTTTTAAAAGAGCAAGCACTGTGCTAAACTAAAAAAAAATAGCCTCACGTGTTTTGCCAGCAAATTTCTTAGAGCACACTTGTAATTGTTTTGGATTTACGTTATAATTAAATGAGAGACAACAAGGAGGTAGATGTCTTTTCACTACTGCTATAGGGGATGCTTACTAAATGTCTCTGGTTTAACACTCGTTGAAATATCACTTTCACATATGGAAATTTCTCTCCTTAGCTTTAGACTGTAAGCAAAAGAAGTCAAGGTCAAGATCTGGAAGCAAGAAAAAAATGCTGCCATTACCTCATAGTGCTGATGAAGTTTACATACTCAGATGCAGGTACATAGGGTTATTTTAATTGAAAGAACACATTCTTAAGAGCTTGATAATTATAGTCATAAGAAGATTTAAGATTGTATCCTGTAAATGTGTTTGTGATTAAATTGAATAATAAGGGGGGGAAGCAGTTGCCTATTTTCATTAATTTGAACAAGAGGACTTGAATCAGTCATACTCAGGTATTGGGTTGCCAGCTGTTTCTCTAGCTGAAATCTTAATGATCATGTCTGAGTAATTTTCTGTCCTTCAAAAGAAACCTTACATAAGAACAACAGATTGTTACTGCTAGCGTTAAAAATGTTAAGAGTGTAAGTTGTATAAACTGTGGGGGGGTTTATGCTCACAGTTACTATAAATGAAATCAATTACTAAGATTTTCAGCTAAAATATGTAGAAACGAACTTCAAGAAAATTAAGACTTTCCACTTAATGTCTTTATTTTATAATTTTTCAGTAGAGCTAGATATATCTTCATGGATTAATTTTAATATTTGCATAGGTTTTGTGGTCTGGTCTTTCGAGGACCTTTGTCTGTTCAAGAAGACTGGATAAAGCACTTGCAGCGACACATTGTCAACGCAAATCTTCCACGGACTGGAGCTGGCATGGTTGAAGTCACATCGCTACTTAAAAAGCCTGCTTCAATTACTGAAACTTCATTTTCTTTACTGATGGCAGAAGCAGCGTCATAGAACAAGGAAACATTTTAAATTTTAATTGGATGTAAATTTGAAATACTTTGTCATTTTTTAAAATAAATTGCTACACTAAATTATGTTTATAAATGCTAAAGACAGGAAAATAGAGGAAGTGGATTACAGTAACATCAAAATAAATTGAATACTTAACAGTTACATTAAGTAGTCTTTATATTTTATATAGGGTGGAAGATGTGTTTTTAAGGTTTATTATGTTTTTGTCAGTTACTGTGTTCACTATCAATACAAGACCATTACATGTATGGCAGCCATTTTTAAATTGTTGCACATGGGTACTTAAAAGACAGATTTTAATAAAACAAAGAAACCATGTTCTCTTCAGTGTTACCCAAATCAAGGCTCTGTTTATTCCAAAAAGAGTTACATAGTAAAATAAGATATTATTATATTTTGTTTGTATGTATGTAGTGTTTTGTATAATACCAAGAACTGCTAATACAATTTACTCAACTTAGGGCATTAAATATCATGTACTTCATAGTTCAAGAGACTGTTTCATTCAAATAGGGCAATTAGTACTATTCTATCTAGGTGTGTAAGTGTTTTTTTTAAATCACATGAGGCTTTTTGTACTAAAAAGTGGAGGGAAACTTGTTTAAACAAATTTCTAAGAGAAATATGTACATAATACTGGAAATTTGTGGTAAGGAAATATTCTTTACTTCAGTTGCATTTCTCACTGACAATAAAGTGGTGCATCCATGCTACCTCCTACTTGTCAACAAAGATGGTATTTACCCTTATGTTTTTGTATCATAGTAGATTCAATCCAACTTTCTTTATTACAAAGCATCTTTTTGTTAACAAGTTTGTTTCTTTATGATGATTTACTTAAAGTCTGACTTGCTTACAGAAGTTTGCCTCTCTACTATTTTATTTAACACTGTAGAAATGTACTAATAAGCATTGCTCACTACACGGTTAGAGTAGACTTTTCATTTATAATTCTGTTTAAACGATTGATCATTTTAGAAAATTCGAAAGCAGATTGAAATGTTTCTACATATGAAGAGAATGTTTACAACTTAAATTTTAGAGCTTGTTTTGGATGTGATTATATGTATGAAAACTGTAACACTATGCTCATGCTAAGGACCTACTTACAGAATTACTGAAATAAATGTGCTGTGAGGATGGAAATATGGTGCAGGTGTCTTGGTCATGATGAATTGTGTTTGTTCATTTAAACTGTCTTCAGAACATGATTTTTGTTTAAATCAAATCAGATTCCTCTACAAATCAATTTTGTATGCAAAGTAACATTTCATTTTACTCATATAGGGTAACAGATACTGTAGTTAAGCCAAGGATATGCATTGATATTTTCTTTATATGTAAATAAAGTTAAAAGCAGTTAAAACAAGAGGAGTATTTTGGTAGAGTATATACATACCTCACTGCCAGTGAAATTGCTTTCCTATGGTATATCTCCTTACCAGAAAAATCTCTAAATAAAAAGGTTTAAAGAAAATCTAAATGTCTATAATGTGAAGCATTTATTTGCATTGTGTGAATTAAGTTTGTGAAATTGATTTGTCTTGCTTGAGATTAGAATCTTCTCATGATCTTAAGTATAAGTACATTTACTTGCAATAAACTGACTTGTTCACAGACGCATTACATTTGGTGGAAAATATGAGTAAATGTCTGTCTTCCTGTATGTGCGCAGTTCAGAGTTAACACGAGGCTTGTTAATGTTCTGATAAAATAGATGGGCTAAAATAGCACAGCTGTGCAGGACAGAGTCCTGAGACAAGGCCATCCTAGCTCTGTCATTAAATTAATGCTATCGGGTGTTTTACTGCACGAGTTGCTACAGATAACCTTAGCTTTATTGTCAAAATTTATTCCCTTTTTTTAACTGGAAAATCTACATCAATACATTTAAAGGCTGGAGAAAAAAAAATATTTTAGAGATTTTGGGAAAGTAACTGGGATGTTGAAATGTATTGCAGACAACTTATGTGTATGCAGACTAACAAATTTCTAAATTTGTGGATGATTGTGGGATTTTTTTATATGCTGTGAAACTGGAAGATTCACAGCAATGTGTTGAAACAGAGTAGAGTGAAGTGATCAGATCACCTTGAATGTTTATAATGCTTTAATAGAGTGCTTGTTTACCCTTCTCACCAAAAAAAAGTGCTCGTGAGGGCACCATATTTTGTGGCTGTTTTAACAGATGAAAAAATCAATTAAGTGCAAATGCTATTTATCTAGTATTGTTAAGAATGCTTGTAAGGTGAAGCCATACCATGCAGAATTTTGCAGTAGCAAAAACTATTAGGTTAATAATAAAAAAACCTAGTTAATTCTATTTAATTTATTAAACCCCAATATTGAGCTGCTTTTTGTAACGCTAAAATGCAAGGTTGTGTCTGAAGAGCAGGGAGCTCTAGGCTTGATTAGTTTCGAAAATGAGATTCTTTTGATGAGGAGTGGCAGGCTTTCTGAGTAGGTGCACTGGAGCTGTGTGCCCTGCTTGCATCAGGTCCTTGACAATATAGTTTGAAATACATACAGAAGTTCTAGAACTCTTCTGATTATTAAATTAATTGCATATGTGGTTGATATGGACTGAATGATTTTTTTTTTTTTTTAATAATAATTGAGTACCCTTAAGCTTTCTTTAGCCTCTAGTCCTCAAGTGGGGCTATTTGTTTTCTCAGATCTTCTGTCACTACCGACAATGAGATATAAATCCCCCTTTCTGGAGTTACAGAGATTCTAAATAGTCTGGTAGAAGAAAGTTAATTAAATCAGTCACTTTATTATATGAATCTCATGTTTTGAGATGTGTGGCTTGAGAGGCTCTATGGCAGTCTGTGCTAAAGAGCTGGACTTCCAGAATTGCACATATGAACACGAGTGTTAGTCTGTTCATGTTGGCTAGATTGCTTTGGGGCAAAGGCTGCAGTGGCCTAGTGATTTTTGTTTGGTTGATTTTGGTTCCTTATCACAATCTTACATGCTTGTGGAGTTACCCTCGTTTCTGGTAAAGGTCTCTTAAGTAGCAGCCTCTGGAAAATTACGAAGGAATTTTCAGAATGCTTAGAGAAGCCTGGGAAATGTAGAAGACCACCCCTCACTTTTTGCAAGAAGATTGCCCATATCCCCTAGTCCCGATATTTCCAAATCATCTTAAAAAATTAAAACTCTGTTTGCATTCCTTGAAAAGAGGTTTCTGCCAGACCTTGGAAAGGCAATTTTAAAGTGCCTGTGGTAGCTGCTGCCAAGCGCTAGCATGTTCAGGCCGTATGAATGGAAAATGGGAGATGGAGGCAAGCAGATAACAAACGTTGGCTCACAAAGATCCCTGGGCATTTACTCGTGTTTGCCATATACTGCTTCGTATGGATTGTGTGAATTGGATTAGGTGGACTGCTCCCACAAGCCAAGGCAGCCCCGCTCTGCGCACAGATCCAACTTGTGCTTCTTCAGGGCTCACCTTACCCAGCCAGTGGTGTCAGGAAATGAGCTACTGACTCTTCTCCGTGGGAGAAAAAGCACAGACCAGCCAATAGCTAACACTAGCCGTTGGGGAGGGAGAGCGAGCACCTAACGTGCCCGAGACAGGGATTCTAACGGTTGGGGTTTGTGTCCTGGGCCAGACTTCTCACGTTTGAACTATGTGCCTGTTCAAAGTCCTACCTTTTCAGCCACGCTCAGGGAAATCACCAAGGTCTTTGAGGTAAGTGGATCACAAGATGAATGAGAGTCATGAATCGGGGCTCAGAGATGTGCACCCATCCAAAGTTTCAAAAGGTCAGCGTCACGGGACTCGGGGAGATCTGCTCCTGCAAAGCTATTTTGACTCCAGTGCTTTTTCTGGGCCAGTTGTGGTTCTAGATTTCCTGCATGTCAGTAGTGCTTTAAAGAGGGGTTATTCATTAAATCTTCTACCCGATTCTGAAAACCTACAGAAGATAAATGTTGGCTGAATAAATACGGAAAAATTAACAGCGAGTAACAAGTACTTGCTTGTAACTAAATGGTAATGGCTGTGAATGAGACTTGTTTAGGTGAGTGCTATGGTTAACAGACTTTTCCACTTTTTACCACAGTAGTTAGTGGCCTGGATACTTAAACACCAGTTTCATATTAAAGAAAAAAAAAATTGGTTTGTATACATTTGACTTTGGTTTTTTTTTTAAAAAAAAAATCTTTTTAGGGTGGTACTTATTTTAAAAAACTGGCTGCATTATGATTTCAGGTATTTCAATCCACCATGCTTTGTAGGTGCTGTTGCCTGATACATGGGTAGCAATTTTGATGTAATGGAAACATTTGGCCATAGTGCCAGGTCTGTAATCTCTTGCAATAAAATGTTCCTTTTTAACACCGCAGGCTTCTTGGTGTTCTTTCAGAGGTGAGCTGCACAGCATGTGTCGCTTAAACCGGGGACTTCCACCCTAACCTGAATAGTTGGGTGGCGAGGCAAAGAGGGCAGTGTCGCTGGCGGTAGCCTTCTGAAAATTCAGAGGTGAGGCAGGGAGGGGATATTTACATTCCAGTATTGGAGACCAAGAATGATGATAGGTGGTGGAGGGAACATCACCAGAGCCAGGGCCCCAAATCTGAAGCAGAATCACAAATAACAATGGCTCTCATCTGCGCGTATCCTGCCGCTTCTTGCTCTGCACAACCCAGTTTCACTGATACCTTCTCTCCCAGTTCGAAGCAGTTTTTCCCTACGGCACTAGCTGTGCCGTGGCTTCCACATGTACCTGGACCCAGAGTCCTCTGAAAAACCCAGCCTAGCTGGCGCTCTGCAGTTCCCCACCGTCTCCTGCTGGAGCATGAAAGGATTCATTGCCACGTCACAACCATTCACACGCACACACACTAAGAACAAAATGCAGAGGTTGATCAAATTTAGCATGAAAGAGTGCTGGGGGTGTTGCTTGTTTGGTTAAACAAGGGCTGGAGTGGGGGTGTCGCTACGGTTGATACTCTGGCACTGCTTGTTCTCATTTCTAGTTGCACTATAGGCTGATAAACTTGTATTTAAAAAAGCGAAACAATAAATCTCTCTAATTTTAGCACCCTGTTCTCCTATTAAGGTTCGAACATGTCAGCTAACAGCCTTTTCATAAAACTTCTTGGTCATCCTCAAGCGCATCAAGCAGAAAAACCTCGTGGTCCAAGAAGCTGGTGTCTGGCTGCAGCGCTTTCCCCTTTCCCGGGCAGGGCAGGCGGTTCCGGCTGCCTGAGCTCACGCGCAGGTAGGTCCAGCACGCTGGAGCGCGAGGTGGAGGGGGCTGGGCGGGATGTCGCTGGTTGTGAAGGTGGTTTGCGCATGTCGCCTGAAGAGTGACGTGCTGTTATTTTGGCTAGAAATAAAAATGGGAATAAATGCATCCCTGTAGGGATGCTTTTTTTCTAGGTGGAGGCAAAGGTTGTCATAAAAGCCCTGAAAGATCTTTCTCGTGCAGGCGCTGCACACTCTTTTTGCTACAATTAAAACGCAAGCAAGTAGCATCCTTGGTAACTGTGAGCCCAGAGCCCACGAAATTACGATTCTTACTGACCAGTGGGGGAACGAAGGGAGCCCTGGAGCCTTCCCACGGCTTCCAAAGTGCTTGTACTCTACATGTTGTATAAATCGCAACACCGTTGGGCTTTCTAGCCTGTATTTTCACTTAAAAGTAGTATTTTTAACTCCTAAGATCTGAGGTTTACATACCGAGTGATGATGATAATCCCTCTGCTTTTGTGTCAGAGACCTGCAACATGAAACATGGTTACATCATATTTACGGTGAGTGTTCTTAAATATAATCTACCACTTTTAAAAAATCTGTTTATTAAAAACTGGAAACTTCACATCTAAACATTTGATTATCTATCTTTAAGCCAGCAGCAGCTGTGAATCATGTTTGTAGCTCTGTGAAACTCATCCAAATCCATCCTCACTGCTGTAGCAACATGCTGAAGCTCTGAATCCCATTGTGCTCTTTGAAATGGCTTCAGAAAAGAAGTGACTGATAAAGCAGAATGCAAGCTAACACCGTTAACCTGTGTTTTAACCAAATAAGGAATTGCGTGTCACCCAGGTACAAGTCTTGCTGACAAGGAATAATTCTTTCATCTGTCTCTTCCCTGAAAAAACAATTGTGTGAAAGTAGGAGAAAGAAAATAGCCTTATTTGGATAAAGAAGCAGGAAAACAAGTCTTCTAAAAACAAACAAACAAAAACCCCATAGGTTAAAACAGAAACTGCAAACAGGAGAAGACAGTATAAGCCTGAGGTTGACACTTGTTTTGTAGTCCCTGAAATCCAGCTGATGGCTGCATTTGCTGTGCCTCCAAATCTTCAGGGGTGCATTTGGATTCCTAGCACCAAGGAGGTTAGGGCAAATATTATCCTTAGCTGAACAGCTGAGGAATACGTTTTAACCCCAAACCGTTAAAGAAATAGACAGTGACAGGGAAAAGAGGCTTTAAATCCAGTTTCTTGTGTTGAAAGTCAACTGTACCCATTCCCTTTGCCATCTGGAGAACGTTACTGATGCCTTCCTTTTAAGTGCTGCGTATAAATCCATAGGCACTTGGTCAAGTCATGAAGGAGCATGAGCTGCTTTTCCCACATACAGCCTCCGTCACTGATTTGGTACTGAAATCTGAATTTTCCAGGTTCTGTTCATGTAGGGATTACCATTCACTGCCTCCAAAAAAATCTCTCCCCTTTACTGTTTTATAATGTTCTCTTCTCATTGAAATAACTTCCGCTGCTAAACCCAGTGTTCTCTGACTGCAGCTGGCCATAAGTGCTAATAAACGACTAAAGAACCTGACCCAGAATGTGAATGTTCTTCCAGGATCCCAAACTCATTTCTTTGCCCTCAGGCCCAGGTTCCCATCTGGGGACAGTACTTAGCCGCGTCTCACTGGGCTGCTAACCTGACCGTTTTCATTATCTTCATTCCTAGCTTGGTTTGTTTTCCCTTTCCTCAGTTTTTGCTTATATCCACATTTGCTTTTTCTTCTTCATTTTTCATCTCTCTTGTCCTTTAGGACTTTATTTTACCGCTGGCTACCAGTGATGAAGCTTTTCTGGGAAAGTCCTATAAGCTATATCACTGTGAACACAGATAGACTACTGCTTAGTATTCTTAAAAGCATAGCTAATGGCCCGATTTCTGATTTATTTGATATGGAGACAGTAGCTGTCTGTACCTAAGTGGTGGGGGGAGGAGGAGATGTTTAGATTTTAGAGTGACTTGGAAGAGAAATTGCACAGAACAAAAATCCCAAGTTACGCAGTTGGTACCAACCCAGGATTGTGGAGCTGACTCTGCTGTTGGGACCTGAACTCTTGCCTCATGAGTTGCCTTACACAGCATGAGCCCATCTGGGAAAGTGAACGTTTTGTACCGTCTTTCTGTTTTGTCTGCATAAAGGTGGATTACTGGCTTTTCTTTTTTTTCTTCTTTTTTTTTTTTCCTATTTTTCTTTCTTTTTTTTTTTTTTTTTTTCCTGAGAGCCCTTCTGAAACCATAAAAGTATTTAGAAAATGGAGCATTTGCTTGAATGATTTTTGTGAACAAGCAGCTGGTTAGCTGCTTTGAGCAAAGTGAAACAGGGATATCTATTAAAAACTGGTAAAAACATATTGGAGATAAGAATTTCAGCCCATTTATGAGTAAATTATGAATGCAATAGCATGAAATTCTTAGGAAATTAAACTGTGATTTCAGATGTAGATATAGAAAGGCACCAAGAGTATGTGAGCAGCCCCCTCCACTGCCAGCAGCAAACAGAATCAGCAGCCTACAGGTTTCTGTAATTTCCTGCAATATGCAGCAGCTGGCACAGAATTTCATAAAGGGTGGGGAGAAGGGCAGGAAGCCCTGCTTTCCAGTTGCTCCTGCTGTAACATGTGTTGTGTGCTGGGCTGTGGAAGTTGTATGATGGTCCAGGCTATGTTTTCTTCATGTTACCTTAGAAATTAAAAGCAGCAGGTATGTTACGCAAGAGTATCTACAGTCTAGATGTGTACGATACCGGCTGCTGTAGCAGCCAGGTTTACAGTGGACACATCTTTTATCTTTTTCTCTTTTGAAGCAGTAGGTGCTTATCTTCCTGTTGTCTTCCAGATTTCAGATGGTGTCCCTACCTTAACAGACTGAAAATTTCAATCCTGGCTATCTAGTGCTAGGTACTTAGCTAGAGTCCTGGTCTCAGAGAGATCCCTGGATGGCCGGTGAGACCTCCCCATCCTTAAGCAGTCAAGGCTGATTTTGAATTTAGGTGCTTTGTTTCAGCTTTCTGCCTCTCAGAATTTGACAGAAGCTGGCAAATCTGTTCTGCTGTTGCTGTTACTACTGCACACAGAGAGAAATCTCTAACCAGTTTGGGACCACAATAAAAATTGAACAGTTCCTGAAAATTGAACCAGATGTATTCAGAGCTTCAACTGCTTCATACTCCAGCTGCCAGCAAACGGCAGCACATGCTGCCCACAGCTAGCACTGGTGTTCGCTGCTGTCATGGGAAGCTTGTTTATTGCCAGAGAAAATCTGAGGACTTTCCCTACTTTTTCTGAACTTGCCCTGCGTGTACTTTCTCTCTCAGTCCCTTTCCCCTGCCTCCAGGAGAGCGTTAGTTGTGTCATTTTGAACTAGAAAGGTTCTCCTTAGAAGTCTGTTAATTCCAGAAGACTTGCAAAGGTGAGATTCCTTACCCCTCTTCACCCTGCGGATCTGAGCTACTTCCCTACCTGACGGTGGCCTCTGCCTGCACAGCTTAACGAGGCCCATCTCCAGTTCTGCACTTAGGAACTAAATCAAATGAAATAATAAGTACAAATGTAGCCTTTCACCACATCAGTACTTTGCCTTGGTTAACGGTCAAAATTATTTTGATCTTTCTCAACAGCGAAGCTATGAAAACAGCAAGGCAGTATGAAATCATTGTGGGGTTTAGGTATGGTTAGTGTTGTAACTGGAAAATAGAGAATGGCAAAGCCATGGCCGAGGGCAGCGGTGGTACTGTGGACACACTGAACGAAGCCACATCCTAGTCTTTAAGCTTTCCTGAACGTTAAGTTCTCCGTTAAAGTCCACGTGATCTCTGACCTGATCACTGCTGGGAACTAATTGGATAGGACAGAGGAACTGTGCCTACTGCTAAAAAAATTGCTCAGAAAAAACTGGTATAAGTCATCAGAAGCTGGTGAAATGCATCTCCTTTAAAATACCCTATTTGAGAAGTTAATAGGTTGAGAATAAGAAATGCAAAATATAGTATCTTTGAAAAACAGGTGCAGCTGACATCTGACATGGAAAAATATACTGATACTTCAAGATCAGATATTATGTAAGAAACTAGCAAAAGTGATTCAACTGCTTCAGGGAGCCTTAACAGATGTATCTGCTGTTTCTAAAAATGCCTATGAACCTGAATATTTTGTTGTCTCTCTCCCCCACAAAAAGCGGCTTACGCTATAGAATAGGAAATGCAAGGTAAAAAGGAGAGAGTTATCCCACTGCAGTATTTTCATTAGGATTGTGCGAGATAAGTCGTTTCCCATAAAATGGGAGGGGGACCGAGCTGTGGAACCCACGTGTGCTGCAGCAAGGCTGGTAATTAGAATGTAGCCGGGCAAAATCACAAGGGGGTGTGTAATAAAAGAAAGCTTTAATGTGATTTAAATACCGTGACGGAGTTGCATTCAGTGACAGCCTGGTCACCCGGTACAGTGCGACATCCTCCTCTATAGAGATGTGTCCCTGCAAGAGGCTTCCACACTGGCCATCTGGCTCGGCTGCAGGAGCGCGGCGCAGCGAGGGACCAGTAACCCGGTGGGACGCACCGAATTTGCTCTAACGTAGGCACGGCTTCTTCTCATAACAAAAGCTTGAATATGACCCTGATTTTACCTCATGTGGGAGCATGTCATTTAAAAGAGATTAAAACCAAAGGTATAGTGTATTTTGGATACGTGCCTACAAATCTCCTTCGTGTGCTTGTCTTGCTCACACGCGCAGTGGGCGAGGTGTGCGCTGGGCAGCGAGGGCTGTGGAGAAGCTTTACACCCTTGCTCAAGAAAGTTGGTAAAGGTGTAACACGCGTCCGCAGTTACAGAAGCCCGGCGGTGGCAAGGACACGCGAGCTGGGCTTGCTTTCTCCGTAGCTTCCATGTGGCAGAGTACGTCTCCTTTTAAGTCCTTTAAAAAGGCACCAGTTTTCCTGTTGCCTGTATTGTAACTCTACCTTTTTGGTAATTGTCTGGTTTCTTCTCATCAGTGTGCGACTAATGGGGGGTGATTTATTTGCTTCCACTGCTAAGCTTCCTGTGCCATCTACAAGTTCCCCAAGTCTGGCATGGGTGCATGTTGCTGTTCTTTAAAACATAATGGAATTATTTACCTTTTGCTGGCCCCCAGAGACGATCGCTAACAGCAGGCAGGGCAGCTCCTTCTTCTGAAGTCCCAGCCCAAGCTGCTCTGCACTCCTCCCGGGAAGCAACTTCTTTGAGAATGGACTCAGTCACTTCTCTCTCAGTTTTTTCTTGTCAACCCTTGTCTTGGATCTGGTGGGAATTATCCCCTTATATCTTCCTCCCTCTGACAGAATCGTGTTTAAAAAATTGGCTTTTTTCCTTGCATGCCATAAATACATAGGCATAACGTTGCCTGTATTTGTAAGGCTCTTTGGGCCACATAGTTTTGTCAGTCAAAATTAATCTGTGAAGTAAACAAGTAGCTGGATACTTTATAGACATAACAAGTCTATAAACAGTTTCTATAAGCCACATATTTTTAATTTAAATTGAAATATTTAAATTAAGGGGTTTTTTTGTTTCAGAAAGTAGGTGGATTTTGGATTGTTCACCCATGTAAAGGACAAACTACAGGGATGAAAGGCACAATTTAAAGGCAAATGAGATACTAGAGTTGCAGAAATCTTAATACTTCACCTGAACAGAGGGGAATGCCCAAATATGTCAGTAAAGCAGACATTAGCTAATGCTGGAGCTCTCTAGAAAGATCCTCTCAGCTCTGCTGTGAACACTCAGTACCAAGAACAGTTGTTCCAGCCAAAACTTCTGACTTGTGTCTTCTGCTTGCTTCTTTGCAGCACAAACAAGGCAAAAAGAAGATGTTTCCTGCCCCACTTGGGCCGATGCAGCAAAAGTTTTCACCATGGGAAATTCCTGAAGGCAACGAGTCTCGGTCACAGATGATATTCTGATGATGAAGAAATTTGGGAAGTGAATTGGTCAGGCAGGATCAATGGCCAAAAGACTTGGTGATACCTCCATGAAGGGCTATGTATGTATTCCCTTGTGCTAAGGCAATAGTAGGCAGAGCGGAGACAAGGACCTGAAATTCTGCAAGGCTGGCAATGCTTGCGGAGCAGAAGGTACATCATCTTGTTTGACCTCCTCTTGTTCACCCCAAATCCCGTTTGTGAAATGAACTATTCTGGAACAAATGTGGAGCCTGGTGGAGTTTAACGGGTGGCCATGCTACTGCTGCTGCTCAGAACATGAGCTTGTTTTCCTCATTTTAGGTTATGCTTTTTCCTTTAACCTACGTTTCACTGGGTTTTTTATGTTGATTTTCAAGTATAATGAATACTCTGACATGAGTAGCATCAAGAAGGGAATCAGATTAGCTCTTTAAGCTCTCCTGTGTGTGGCCTGGAGTAAATGAGAGGGCTGACAGTGTGTTAGAGCCATGTGTCTCAGCTGATGGAGATACTGGCTTTCTCTCTCTCTCTGTGCACCTGAGATGTTCAGTTATTTCCGAACAGTCACTCGTCACGCTGGATGTTATGCTGCTGTTCTTAAAGAAAGTGGGTAGAGAACTACTTTTCAGAAGTTTTCTTTATACTCCAAGAGGGTGGAGGCAGGCAATGATACAATTATCAACATATATATTATCATTACGTGAGAACAAAAAAGGATAATCTGGAAAATTGTCGCTGATGGATAATCAGTCTCCAGGGCACTGGATTTCTAATTGTCCCGGTCTGTGTTTAAACATGTCATCAGGATTAAGGGAAAAACATCTGTTTTCTATAATATTCCAATAAAATAACTTACAGACCTCAAGGTCCTTTTCAGTACCTGTATATAACCAGGGTAGATGAATCATTAAGGGATGATGCAGCTACAGTAATTCGGATGCTGGATCTAACAGTTTCATGGGGACAGAGATTGTATCAAGCAGGCTGATGCAGGTATGGGCTCTATCTGCAACTAGAGCAACAACTGTGGCAAAATCAGAAAGCAACAGCTGACCACCCATAACTCATTTACTGTGTTCTGCAATAAGCCTTACAGAAAAATTTATGGAGCAGATGGGCAAGAAATGTTCATGGCCTTATGTGCCTGAGACTTTTTGTAAGCAGATACAAGTGAACGTATCTCAAGAATTCCTCACTGAGGCTCTTGGGTCGTGTAAAAACATGAAATGGGCCTGCTGGAGAGGATTCTTGAGCTTTGAAATGAAACCATCATGGATGCAATTAAAAATAATACTTGTCACTGTTACAGATGTAGCATTTGCTTGTCTAATACACCTTGTAGAAGATCAGGATGATGTAATTAGAGCATCTGGTGCTCCAAGTGAGACTAAATTAAAGAGTGCCCCATATGGGGTTAGGAATAGGGGAGTTCTTAGCAGGGATTGTCACTAGCCAATGACAGCATTAAGGTTTTACACTTCACTTCCAAGCAGGATGCCAGTAGGATCACACTAATGCATCGCCTGTGATTCTGTGGATGGACTCCAGGGGCCATGATCCTGAATCACATCAGAACTGCATTTGGGCTAACTGGTGGAGATGTAAGGGAGCGGGATGAGTGGGGTTTCCTTCCTTTCTGGATCTGTTTGCGAGGGCAGGTTGCAATGCAGCACCAGCACTGCTGCAAGAAACCTGCCCGGCACTCCCTGGGCCAAGGACGGGCGCAGGCCAGCGTGGGCAGCGGGACGCCGGTAAATCTGCGCCGTGACTCCTCAGCGCACGTGTTTCTTCTTACTGAGGAGGACTCATGAGAACCAGATGTAGGTTTGTGGCAGTTTTTGTGTTGCAGACTAGAGAAGACGGCCGTGCTGGGGCCGCTGGGTGCGCACCCTCCTTGTGCCAGGCTTCAGGCGTCTGCAGGCTGGGGCTGCGTCTCTGCGCTGGAGGGCACCTGAGCTGCTGTGGCTTCCCTTAGTGTTTGCAATCGCTGTGAACCTTCATTACAAAAAAAACCCTCCTTATGACTCAAAATAGCAGGAGACCTTGGTTTTTTCCTCTCTTGCACAACTTCAGATTAAAGATACCATGAGAAGAAAGGCTGTTACTTTTTCTGTATGTTTAATATATTTTTGATTGATACAAAAATTAAATGAAACAATGAAGCGTATATATACACACACACTTACACACCCATTCACACATGCACATGAAATGCAGATAATTTACAGTAGCATTTTCCCACTGGCTGAAGTGGGTATAAAAATCCCAGATGTTTATTACTTTTGAGATGAAGGTCTAAGGTTACCTTGATGGATTCTGATTCATGTTAGTCCCTAGAACAAGCTATTCATTCACTGTTTTCATTTCTAACTCTAGTAACTCCACAGTTTTTTTTTCATTTCTAAAATCAGTGCAAAGGAGAGACAAAGTTATTTCTGGAAGCAGTGGTTTCCCTTCATTTGCGCATGCAGTTGGCCCTGTGATGACTGTGCCTGGAAATGCCCTGCTCCTTCCTCCCACCTCCTGTCTCTTTAGAGTATCAGCTCTTTGAGAAGGGAAGCATCTGAGTTTTGTATCTGCATAGCTTTTGGTACTAAGGATTTCATTTGAAGTTTCTTCTTGGTAATACAAATAAATAGTAATAATCAGAATGATGGTTTGTACCAGGCAACAATAAATGAGCCGCATAAGCAGCATGCCAGGGTGAGGCTGGTTAACTCATGAGGGGAGGAGGGGACAGAAGTTGTCACGGGGATATTCTCAGCCGGTTTTGTGCTGTGATTTAATTCTTGTGTGAGAACAGTATCAGAAGATTTATTTCATTTAGTATATTTGAGACTATTAGCTATGACAAGCAAGATACAGTAAATTTTATAGTGTACAGAGCATATAAGCGTGATACCAGAATCCTGTTGCTGATGTATGAGAAGAAAAGGCCTGAAGCCCTGTTTTATTATTCCGTAAATACGCTGTGCTAGAGGCTCTAAAAGCAAGATGAAAGTAGAGGGGTTTTTTTTAATGTTCATTACAAAGGAGTCCTTCTCACACTTGGATGGGTGAATCCCCTTCTCCGACTGTGAATTTGTGTGGCCACTTGTCTGGAGAGTCCCCAGAGGTCAGCCCTAATAAAAGGTTATCAAATACTGAGAAATGATGGACTTCGCAGTAATCAGAGTCTGCTTGCAAGAAGTGCCAGATAATTTATTTACCTTCTAGAAACAATAGAGCAAAAATTTAATAAAGGAGGACATTCTTTTCAATAGAAATATGTAGTAGAAAATAATTTTAAATAGCATTATTAACATTATGAAGATTACTTAAAAATTGGTAAAAATGTAGCGTTGAGGTGCCAAATTTTCCTAATTAAAGAAAGGACTTCAGCTGATGTCGTTGGTGACATGAAAATGAGGCACATGAACTACAGTGTGTAAAGCTTCCCTGCAAAGCTATGCGTAAGGCTGGGCGTTTGACATGTTCAGTTCTATACTCAATATCGTACAACTAATTCCTGGCCTTAGTGTAAGCTGCTTATGAAACTAATTATGGTTAAAAGGTACAAGAAAGCAGTAAGTTCATATTAGGAAACCCTTCTTAACATCAATCCTTCCTAACATCACAGGCAATTTACAGTAACAGACAAAAATTGATCAGGGGAGTAATTGAAAATTGTAGCAAAGTGTGGTTCGAAAAGCGGGAAGAGATTTAGGCTTAGAGAAAGATGATATTTTTCTGAACTACACTTTTTTTTTCCTTTTTTTTTTTCTTTTAGCATTTTGCTCAGTTACTGGGGAAAAGCCCTGGCATTATGATACATAACTGGGGAGGAGGACTCTCGTTTCGCCTTAGGGGATCGATACGCAGACCTGGGATCGCCTCGGTGATCTGGTTATGGACGTACCTTAAATGTTTTGGTGTGGTGCATCCGAGAGTCGTCCAACCTACTGAAACTCCTCCGCCTGGCGCCCAGCATCTCGGCACTCGCCGAGCCGCAGGGCAGAGGTGGAGGAGTAACGCTGGGCCCTGGGAGCGGGGCTGTGCCTGGGTGAGACGGGGCGTCCCGCCGACGCGAAGCACCTGCCCAGGAGGGACCGAGCCGAAAGGAGACGGCAGAGAAGGGCCCCCTCCGGCACCGCGGCTCTGACGCTCTCCTCGGAGGTGAGAGATGGAGGTTCAGATCCCTTCAGGCAGAGAAGGGATTGAACATGGATCTTCCACATCCTGGGTCACTGCCCTAATTACTGGGTTAGTGGATAAAAAGGGAATGACAGCAGCTGTGGTGAATCCAACCTCTTATTTCCTTTGTGGGCTTGTGGGGGTTTTTTCTGTTGCAAGTGCCTGAAATGAAACATTTTGGATGAAACAAAGCACGTTCCTCACTGCAAGGTCTATGGGATTTGTTTTGTTTCAGCAAAGAAAACTGGAAAATATTATTTCAGATTGATCTGAACGTGGGGTTTTTGCTCGTTTTAGATTCATTCAGTTGCTTTACAGCAGAATCAATTATTTGCACAAACCTATTTGTAAATGTTAAAAAACACAATTCGGGCTTCGTTGGAGGACAGTTGCCTACAAAATCTCAGCCCATACTGGCGGGCTGCAATCGTCCCAGTGAAAATAACTCCCAGTACAGCAGAGCTCACTGAGGCGGTACGATAGGCTCAGGCCTGAGAGTAGACAGGTATGTGTATGCACTATTGAAATATTGAACACTGTAAAATATATATTTACATTGATTTAGAATCTTTAGTAAAAAAGGGGTAGTCCATATTCTGTTGATACCTTTCACTGAAAACAAGGGGCAGCTGGTCCCGTAGTGAGTATCTTTGGGAAGTGCAGTTAGGTACAAGTCAGAGTGGTCTTTCCCGGGGAAGGATAATGACTCGGTACGTGCCTTCCAGCGGCTCATTTTGGATGACTGTTCGGATGCTTTCTTGGTGGCTGGACGAGCCAGCAGGTCGTAACAGTACTAAGCCTTAGTTATTGGTACTCACTGGAAGGAGGCGAGGTGTGCCGTGCGGACAGAGGGGGTCAACGCCTTCAGGCAGAGGGAAGCTGAACCCCGATGTGAAGTCTCTGCTAAGTGAAAGGGAACTATGAACAGCTTTGCCATACTGTTTAAATATTCAGGATTGTGTTTCATTTTTACTACTCATCGGCTGGTTGGGAGTGGGTCACCACAGACAGCATAGTTGTAGGAAGCAAATGCACACGGTTACTCTACTTCTATTATTCCCTTCTTTGGGCCATTGTGGATTCCAGTATGTCTGTTAATCGTATTTTATAAATGACATAAATGTACATGGAACATTACAACAGGGAAAATATGACAACAGTAATACTACAGAGCATAATCCCTGCCTCAGGAGCTTGCTATCCAAAGGCCTGAACATGTTCGTTGTACTTAGGAGGGAGTAGTGTGGAGACATTATCTGCGCTTGGCTTAACACGAGATTTGGGGTTCTGAGAAATGGGCAGGAAGAGGAGCTGAGAACTGAACTGAGCCTCTCCGGGGACAAGACATCTGGGTTTGAGCATCACGCACGAGGTTCTGGTGCTCTGAAAAACTCTTCTGCGAGACGGATAGGAGGGCTTTCAGCTCCTCATTCTAGCTAATGGAAGATGTTCAGGGGTTTTGTTTTGGATAAAAAAAACCGAAAAGATGCAAGAGTTTACATTTCATTTAATTCAAAATGATAATTAAAAAAGCAAAACCCAAAGCGCAGTCGGCAATTCACACAGCCTTTCTTAACACTTCTCAGGTGCGGCACAATTACTCTCACAGGATCAGGCCCTGAGGGGAAGCCAAGAAGATAAATCCTTGAAAGCAACATATGGAAATTGAACACGAAGTAAAAGCTCAAGTGGAGGTAGGTGGGTTCGGGAGCCGTCTGCAGGAGAGGGAGCCAAGGCTATGCAGTGGGAAGTGTGTAGAAAATGAAAATATGTAGAAACTGAAATGTATTCAGCTGCGGTCACGTTAGCATAATCCGCGCAGTCATTTCCTCTTGACGAGCGTATGTAGCACATCACAGAGCTGGGCCTGTTGTCAGGGGAAGGTAAAGGCGATACATATCTGTGTGCATGTCATGGGCAGAACGACAACGCGAGCGGTACGAGGCATGTATGGGGAGACGCCGCTGAGCAGAAGGCTACAGAAGATGAAAATACATTCAAGAAGGGATGGTATTTTTGTGATAAAACTGACCGATTGTTCATAATTAAAAGAAATGTTTCCCCAAGGTCACTTGAATTTTTTCACCGGGATCACAAAGCTGTTCTAATCTCCACTGGTATTAGATCTTGAATTAAATGTGTGCTGGCATCTGCCAGGGTAAGTAGCTCTGTTTTCTCCTCCCAGCCCTCACAGGAAACTTCGTTAATCTGGAAGGAGTTAAGTTCCGGAAGGCTCCAGGCCCTACAGAAGGGGTTTGGGGAGCAGTGAAACATCTCCTGCAAGCACTGGGTATCCCACAGAAAGCCAGCATCTGTCTGATCCCGATTCCCATAGACCTCGCGCTGGTAAACTTCCCACCAACTTCCTGATGTGCCTAAGTGTCAGTGAGGTTTGAGCTCTGTCAGTCAGCCACAGGGACGCGGAAAGCGATGGCTGCTTTATCCGGGTGGAATGATCTACTCGGGGAGGACAGGCCACGCTTTGGCTCCCGACGACCAAAAAAGTCAATCTTTGAGCTATTGCTTTTTGCCCCGAAGCTGAACATTTTCCAAGAAGGCTGTCGCACTCGTGTCTCTTCCTGTTTAAACTTACATATGGCATTGCTTATGGCAAACAGGCCATAGAATTCTGCAAATCCCTAAATATCAATCTCCCTCCTCCCAAAATTTCAATTGGACTTGCACTGCTTTTTTATCCATGAACGCCTCAAGCGTATGAGGGCTGCTGTACAAATATAAAATTTCACCTTGTGTTATGGGATTTTTATTAAGTAGGATTTATCATTATTACCTAACATCTTCCTCCGCCCAGAGCATTTGTTGTGACACAGGAGGGGTGTGTGATTAGCTCAAGCGTCACGGGCTTGTTCAAGCTGTTTCGCTTTCCTGCAGGTAGGAGTTAATCATGGCCCCCCCTTGGGTTACATCTCCTGGCAGCCTTTCCGCCTCTTGCGTTACTCGCTCTCTGGAGGCTGGTGGATGGGTGTGGAGTTTAGTGTCGACTGACCTACACGTACGTTTATTCCTCTGTGGCAAGTGTTTAAAACCTGGAGGGGCTGCCACGGGCCTCCTCGGTTAAAGGGGCTGTTGGACTCCCCGTCACATCTGGGCTGCGGTTTCTTAGCATTTACCCAGGCATTGACTGCTCGTTGCTTATTAGGGGAAAAACTGAGAGAGGCCGCTTTGTTGTTTGTTTGTGTCCAGTATTTTTTTGCAAGCAAATTGTCGGGACAGGCAGCGCATCTTTGATACTTTGTCTCTTTATCAGAGTCCAAGACAGCTGATGACATTATATTGGGCATTCATTTTAGATCTGCTGAGCCCACAGAAATCAATAGTTTTCCATTATCGGGTCCGGCTGGGTCACTGGTCTGTCAATGAGCTGTTACAATCGCTGTACAAGGGTGAACCTGACCAGTCAATTGCTGCTGACAAGAGGAAAACACGCTGACAGCCACTGGAACAAGCCAGAACACAGATTTGCACTTCGGTTTGCCAACCGAGGAGGCTGCGAGTGGGGCCATTTCCAAGATGTAGGGCACGCACAGTGGGAGAAGAGGCCCCCTCCCTCCCTCCCTCCGGCGCAGCAGGCAGGCCTTCCCCGCTGCGGGAATTCAGGTTTGCCACCGTAGTCCCGAACCCCAGAGAACTCACTAACAGGGGATGAAGGAACTGCCTTCCTCGGCGCTGTGGTTTTCCGGCCAAAAAGGGACGTGCTAAAGGGGAACGCTTCTGCCGGCAGGACCAGTCCTCTTTCTGCGGTGGCCGTTGCTGGGGGATGCTGGGCTTGGGGGCTCCTCGTCCGTGGCGGGAAAGTGCTCTACGCCGGGCAGGAACACAACAGGGTTAACTCCAGTTCTTGTCTGTCTGTGTTTTAACACTGACTTCCTATCCAACTTGAGAGCTGAGCCAAAATAAATATTTAGAAATTATCCCAATATTATGATTTTTAATTTTCAACTTTATTAACTTCTTTCAAGTGTTAAATCCTGACCGTTTTATTTACGCCTCTGGTCGTCTGTTTGATTCTCGCAGAAGTCAATATTCACTTGTGTTCCATCATCAAACAAAAAACTGGTAATCAACTTTATCACTGGAAGCCAACTAGCTGGGTTTTAAAAAATACACTACCCAAAAGAAAGATCATTTTCTTTAAATGAGAGGAGAGGGAAGTCTTTTTAACAGAGAAGAGCAAACCTTCCTTTACTGGTAATTAGAAGCACCAGCCTTATATGACTCGCAGCATTTGGTAGCTCAAGCCGCGTCAGATCTCTTACAGCATTAATTAAAAAGAATTTATGTTTTTTTAATAAAATGCTTCATGTTTTAGCCCCTTTTCTTCCTCCTACCAAATGTGATTATGGGGGCTGAAGGGAATTCAGGTTAATATGTTGACACACTTAACAATGCGGGGTCATGTTGCACAATCCGCTTGGCTGGTTCGGTGCAGCGCAGCCCCTGACAGGTCCTAATCAACCGCTGCCCTAAAGGCAGAGGCAAGGAGAGGATTTTAATTACTGCTCTCTACGCGAGTTTGCCAGCATTAAATTGAGACATAATTAGGCCTCCGAATTTTAATAATTGTCCTAGCTAATTGGGCAGACAAGTACGCTCTGCAGCGTGGCGTGATTAGATAATTAGTGTTTCCAAATGACAAAATTGGGCTCTTGATTGCGGATTCCAGATGCGGAGCGGGGGGGGGGGGAGGAGCAGGCGGCTCCCTGCGCGGGCAGAGCCGAGCCGGTCCCGCCGCGGTGCCCGGGCGGGGAGCGCGGCCCGGGGACCGGAGCGGGCCCGCCGGCGCAGTGCCGTGCCGTGCCGTGCCGTGCCGTGCCGTGCCGGCTCCGGGCGGGCAGGCGCAGCTCCCGGACGCCCGATGCCCCCCGGCCCCGCCGCCGCGGCGTGAGGCGATCGACTTCGCGGCACTAACTGATCTTTTCAGCCCAAGGACCGCGCGGCACAAGTGACGGCCATCAAAAGGACACCGGGGCCCGGGCCGGCGGGACGGATCCCGCCTCGCCGCGCACCGGGGCGGCGGGGGCGCGCGCGGAGACTCCCCCCGCCGCGGCCGCCAGGGGGCGCCGCTCCCGCGCGGCGGCGGCGGCAGCAGCAGCTCCGCTCCCCGGCGGTGCCCGCGCCCGCTCCGCGTCCCCCGGCAGGGCCGGCCGCGGCACCGTAAGTACTGCTACCCCTGCCCTGCCCTGCACACCCGCCGGCGGCGGGGGACCGCGTCCTGGCGCCTGTCCCTCTGCCCGCCCCGCCCGGCCGGGCCCTTCCCCGCGGCCGCTGAGCAGGTGCGGAGCGTCTCCCCCGCCGGCTCCGCCGCTCGGCGCCGTGGCGGGTATCGCCGTCCCCCCCGCCGCGACCTGCTAGGGAGGTTTGCTAGTTATACAGAGATACCTATAAAAATACGTATTTCTGTTTGTACTCGGCCGGGGGCTCAAATGGCCGCGGACGTAACCCCGGTCGCCTCCGAGAGCGGCAGCGCTGGCGCTGCTCGCAGGTGCCGCCGCGCTGCTCCCGTCACCTGCGGGTTTTGGTCCCCGCGAGTCCTGTGCCACTAGAAGCATTTCATTTGTAATGATACAACCGAGCGCGTTAGTAATCTTATTTAAAAAAGAAAATATATGTATGTATCTGGGGAGGGCGCTGGGGTAAATCCGCAGCGAAGCGCCGGGCGCTGCCGCCCCGTGGGCGCTCCCACGCCGAAGGACAGCGTGTCCGTGCCGGCGGGAGCAGGGCGGCAGCGCCGTGCTCGGGCGCGGCAGAGCGCATCCACTCCCTGCCGGGGAAAGGGGCGCACCCCGGCTCCTTCCGCCCGTTCCCCGGAAAGGAACCGGGGAGGAGGCGAGGGAGAAGCTCTAAAGCAGCTCCCCGAGAAGAGGCCCTTTCCCCTCTCCCGCCCCCCTTCCCCGCCGTGCAGGTAAGCGGCCCCCCGGGCCCGCCGGCCCCCCGCGCTGGGCTGCGCTGGGCGGGCAGCGCTCCCTCCCTCCCTCCCTCCCGCCGCACCGGGGAGCCCCGGCTGCTGCCGGCACCCCCGGGTTACCGACCAGCCACCCTCGCCGCCTGCCAGAGCCTGCCGGACGAGGACTTGCCTTTTTTATGATTATTTTTTCGTCCGCGAAGAACCGGGCGGTTTGACGCAGCCATATAAAGCCGAATCGCTAATAACCGAAAGTTAAAAGGCGAACGCTTCGCTAGGAAGCATTTCATGCAGCTGGTGCAAAATCGCTTTTATTTTTTATCTGCAGGAAAGGAAAAACAGTTTTATGATTTTTTTTCTATGTGTGATTGCACCGTCATCGAAATACAGATGCTTTTCCTACATCAATGATTTTTGCTACAGCCTAAGGGCTTCTTGACTTTAAAGGTCTAGTTATTTTTGCTAATATATCAAGATTTTAACTCCTGTCTGTTTCATAAATCAACTTCAGATGCACTGTACAGTATTTATATACTTATTTTCAGAGGTATATTCTAGCTCAGTAGATTGCCATCTCACCATCTCGGCGCTTCAAAGCAATGATGTTGGGAATTGTCAGCTCTGAAGATAAGGTTAGCTTACAGGAGCAGTATGTGCTGTGTAAAACGCTGATTTATAAAAGTGTTACAAACCATATATCTTGCAGGTCAGATTGCATGCGTTACATGATCACAAATACATTGAGGATTGATCTGCCAGTGCATATTTAAAGCAAAATTCGTGTTGTCTTCAAAGGTCAGGGTGCCGGAGATGTACTGGAGCAGAAGCTAGAAGGCGCATCTTGCAACCAACCCCAGCCTGGAGAAGCTGTGGCAAAGTCCTCCCCTATTCCGATAACAAGTTCCTGCGGCCTAACGTGCGCACTCCTCACCCAAGCCCTTGCTAGGAGCGGTAAGCACCTTGCCCTGCTAAAAGTGAAAAATGCCTCCTGCAAACCAAATAGATGCCTACTCATTTTTTAAACGCTTTTCTGACTTTGATGGGCTCTTGACCACCAGGTGACACATCCTCGGGGCCTACGAGCTGCCGAGGGTGTTGCTTTCCCATAATCGGCTGCTTTCTGAGCAGCCTCAGTTGCCTCTGTGCCCAAGGGGGCTCCGGGGGCTGGCTCCGGCAGGCTCCATTTTGTCATCCTCCTGTCAGCGTGCGGGTGAGGCTGCCAGCAGAAATAGGTAGACTTGCGGTGCTCCTGTGAAGGTGACACCCAGCTCCAAGTTTGCAGTTAATCAAGTCCGCTAGCTGAAGTTGAACAATTTAATCAGTGTCTGATGAAGCCTTGGATGTTATTTATCTGCGCTATATCAAATTCTCTTCAAATCTAAAGCAATCGTCAGAGGTTAGATGGGGGAAGGCAACAACAACGTAGTAGTCCCTGCCCTGATCCCACAAGAAATGCTGTGCGGTCGCATCGCGGTACAGCTGTGTGAGCGCAGCAGCCCGCACTGGTGTGCGGTCATTGCAAGGCCAAGGCTACCGTGAGGGTCCTGTTCTCGGGATGCTTTTGCACTGTTTACTAACCAGATTACAGCTTGGGTATGCTATTACTTAGCAACCCTTGCCAAGAACGCTTTTCTTCTGCCTGGTGAGAAGGCTGAGACTCTTCCTTCAGGGACACTGTTAGAGATAACCGTCCTGTTGCTTGTGTGCAGAGTTTTTGTGATATGGTGGCAGGGCGATGGGAGCTGAAGGCCACTTGGATGTGGCACCGAATGCAGCCGTGTGAGTTTGTCCTGTTTCTTGCAGGAAACATGTTCCACCTGTGCTCCCTGTCCTGCCCTGCCCTGCCCAGCCTGCTGCTTCATCTCCCGGTGCAGAGGGAAGGTATTGTTTGGCTAAGATGCTACTGTCTTGGGACCTGGTTATTTTCGAAAGTTTCTTTCCAAGGTCCAAGTTAGTACAAGGATTCTGATGAGCTAAAGTACAGAAAATGGTATCCCCTTCCTGACTGATGTCGTCTTGGTCAAGCCCAGGCTGCATTTCTTGCTTCTCAGCTGGTAGCTGGGTCTTGCTGGTTTTGCACTTGCTGGGATGGCAGTGCTGACTGTCCACGCTGGGATGGACAAGTAGAGTTGGAGAAATTTATTTACTTTGTCAGTAATATGATTATTTTTTTCTGCTACCGATTTGATGAAATAGTTTGGGTTTTTTCCCCAATGAGTTTAATGGTGCTGCAAAAATGTAAGAAGTAAATAATTAGACCTATAAAATAGGATATATCTTTATTTATAGTGGTGTAATGGAAACGATTCAACTTGTTAGTGTTAAGATAGCATCATCTCCTTAATGTGCATGCAGCTGTAGAAGCAGGAGAGCATTTTAAACTAGCGGAGGGGGTTTCACTCCCTCTCTCTCTCTGAAGCGCCGTCGTGCTTTTCCTCTGCTCTGAAACGTGACTGCAAAACCTGCCTCGATCAAGTGTCTCCATTTCCACCTGCGCTGGACCGTGCAGCCGGCGCCGATGCCCGCTGCCACCGGCGCTGGTGGCAGCCCCCCCCGCCTGCCCGGCGGGGTCCCGGCCTTGCCGGGGCACGGCTGCGTTTCTCGGGGTTCGCTATCGGCCCGTCTCCCCGGCGCGGGGAGCCCCCCGAGACGGGCCAAATCCCGTATTGAGCCCGCCGTCCCCCGGGCAGGGAGCGCACCCCGGGCCGGGGGGGGGCCGGGGAGCCCCCGAAGTTCGCACTTCAAAGGCGGCGGCGGTGGGCGGCAAAAGCGAGCGCCCGGCTAAGAGAGGCGGTGCTCTGCCGGCCAGTTTTCAGGCGGTTTAAGCCTGAAGAAGAAGTGACAGGGCAATCATCTCCCCGGCTCGGCTGCGATCGGCTGCGGATGGGAGGGTGAAATCTTGCTAACAGCTCGTGTATCTGTATATTTAATTGCGACCCGGCTGCATGTTCCTGTTGAGGAAGGGTGCGGATGACAAGCGAATCTATAAAAACACAGTTGACAAACCGGGAAGGGGATAACTGACAGATGAAACGACAGTCGGCGCGGAGCTAACTGGCAAACGCATCAGTACAAAGTCATATACCTTCTGAGAGGAGTAGTAGTTTGTTTTATTCCGGTTCTCCAGAGTTTTATCTACTGTCGGTGTGATGGGGGAGAGAGGAGCTAATGTGCCCTGTTTAGGATACAAACATGCAGATTAGATCAGACTTCAGACACCGTGTTTCGCTCAAGACTGAAAACAGTTAGAGGAACAAACCAGGCTTCCCCCACTGAGGAAAAGGAGAACATGAGGTGTTGGGTTTCTTTTTTTTTTATGTTTTAAAGGAGGTCTAAACTTGTTTAAACGCAACCATTTCCCATCCGGCTATATAGCGAGCTACCGGGAGTTGGTGGGGTGGGAGCTGGGGGCCCGGAGCTCCCCGCCGCCGTTGTCCGAGGCTGGGGCGTTCGGGAGAACATCAGCCCGGCTCCCGTTTTCTTCACTTTTGTATTACTTTACGTTTTCAATGAGGCTGGTGTAATTACGAGGCGTTTAACTTTTTGCCAGGCTCTTTCATTATGGCTTTGCATTTGCACCTCGCCTTTAAGAGAAGTAATAACATTCACAGTCAGGGGCAAATCCTGTTAATGAACAAATTAAAGTTCAAACAGTTATTCAAGTTCACAGCCCCGCTCGCTGCTCCTTTAATAAGAGTTATACATGTTACTTTCTCTCGGGATCACTCCCCCTTTTATTACTTTTTAAGCTTTTCATAAGCACTGGCGGGCTATATGGGCTGCTCCCAACCTCTAAAGAGCCCACAAATCCTGAAGGGAGCCCTAATCCGGCCTTAATTTGGCAACTTTTGTAAAAGACATAAAAGCTCGGGTGCCACCCTTGTGCGCTCAGATGATTATATGGCAGGGAATAAGCCGGGGGAAGGCCCCCCCTCTTTCCCGCACCCACCTATTCGTGCTGGCTGCCTCCCCTCCGGATCTGTGCAAAAGAAGCCTCCGTCAGGCCCTCCCGGGTACCGGGGGAGAAATTAGGATGTCTGATCGATAGCCTGGGAATTTCCCCCCCTCCCCCGATAGCTCTGGCCGGGGCCGGGCGGGGGCGGCCGGTGCCCCCAGCCCGCCCCGCAGCGCTGCCCGTGGGCCGGAGCCCGGTGCCTGCTACCGGCGGCTGCCTCCAAGTGTTAGCAAAGCGCAGTTAAAAAAAAGAAAAATCCCTGCGCTCTTTCTCTCTTCCGCCCCCCCGCTTTCTTCTTTTCCTCCAAACCTTTCGCGATTAGAGTGTCTGCGCTCACCTCGACATTTGCATAACATGAATCTTAATTCCCCTTGTCAGGGGCTGCCCGAGCCCGGGGGAGCCGCGGCTCCGGGCGGGGAGCGGGGCGGCCCCCTCCCCTGCCGCGGTGCCGGGCTCCCCGGGCCGGGGGGCGGCGGGCAGAGTCCAACAAAGCCCGGGGAGCTTGACAGTGGTGCAAGGCAGCGCCGGTGCAAAAGCGCTGTCTATGTACAAATAGAGGAGATCACACTCCCCATTATCTACCTCCTGGCGAGTGTTTGATTTCTGACATCTAAAGCTTATCAAGGCAAGCTCACAAAAAAAAAAAAAAAAAAAAAAGAGGAAAAGGAAGGGGAAAAAAAAGCACCTCTTCGTGGAGGGAGATCGCTCCGGTTTGGGTGATGCGGCGGGAAGGGGAAAGAGGAGGGGGCCGGTGTCGGCAGAACGCCGCCGGTGCCGGGGGGGGGCGATTTCTGCCCCGGCCGTGTCCCCGCGGGCCGAGCGCTGGGGCCGGGGCCGGGGCCGGGTGCGGGGCGCTGGGGGGGGCGGGCGGGCCGAGCTGGCCCCGGCGGAGGGCTGGAGGGAGGCCCTGAGTCCTCGCAGCCATCCGCACAGAAGTGGTTTGATATAATCACCATGACAACTGCCGCCTATGAGCATACAAATAATAGAGATGAAATAGACAAAAGATTAGCATGCCATGAAAAGTACAATAAGTTTCTTATTTAGCATTTAGATAACTGTCTTTCCTTCGGAGCAGGCTTCAAAGTTGAACCCAGTTTAGACCAAGAGGATTAATTCTTTCTCCCGCATGCTTCATTGAATCTCTCATTACCAAACTTTGTCTGTATTGATGTAAGATTTGATTGAAGATTAGAGCATTTAGCAAATCTTGCTTTTCTGCATGTATCAGGCCTTTTCAAGCGCAGCCCGCGCTGCCCAGTGGTCAATACCCTTACTTTTATCCAGTGTCTGCTTCATTTAAACTTAATCAACTCCCTCAATGAACTGGAACAGGGAAACGTCCCTGCGGTAAGAATGTTGTGCTTTTCTTAGATAATTCTTTGCTCCCTCTCCCAGTCCGCTGGCGTTAAACCTAAAATTGCTCTCTGATGAACTTAATCAATATGATAATGACAATTGGGGCCGAATGGCTCGGCCTGGGCTCCGGGTGGAAAAGGTAGATGGCTGTGCCCATCGCCCAAACCCAACTTCTCCTTGTCTCCCCTCTCCTTTTGTGTGCGCAGCTCCCACCTTTCTTTCTCTCGCTCGCTCGCTCTCTTTTCCTCCCCCCTCTCCCCCCCTCCGTGACACCGACCGCTGCTCACACTGGAGAATGATGCTTCTTTGTGCGGCAGGAGGACTCGTATGTCACCGCCCGGAGAAGCGGAGCGGAGCGATTGGCTGGGTGAATTATCTGCCTTGTTGCAGTGAATTATTTGCGCTGTTTCCTTTCCCAGTCAACAAGTTTCTGAGGTATAGTGCAGATCAATCAAAGCTGACAGAGCGCATGTGAAGCTTTTACTGTGTAAATCTGGACCTCTTGTCCCGGCTTCGTTGGCACTGGCATCTGTATATCATTTTTATACTGCTACCAGTAGAGCAATTTCAAAAGTATTTGCAAGGAAAATGGATGTCCCCATCTGTTCCTGGAATCATAAATGTGCCACTTTCGGAGGGTTTTCACTGGTAATCATATCTTTAATGATGAACAAACTTGTGATATATACCTTTCCATAAAATGGGGTTTTCTTCACTTTATTGTGATTGGCTGGGATAAATAGCTTTTCCATATGTTAGGGAGATAAAACATAAGATTACCAGAGCTCGTTTGTTTGATCATAAACAAAAGAAACAATTCGCTCCAAACACTCTTTAAACAGAAACAACTGCAGAATTAAATTGTATTAATAGGCTATCGATGGGTCAGGAGGCAAACAACTGTCCCCGTGGAAAAGACAGCTGGTTTAAAATACGAATAGACGGCCCTTCTCGCCGTTCGGGTGACCTTAACGCAGGCGTGGATTTTAAATACTCGAGGCTCGTTTTAATTTTGTCTTTCTTAAAATTATCTTGTCTTTGTCTCTCTCTTTTTTTCTCCAGCTCGACTTTGAATTTCCGTAAGTGCAAGAGCGAGGACGCGGTGCTAGGTAGTGGATTGCCGTGCGCTATATTTAGAAAGCAGCTGGAAGAGAAAATGTCCTCAGGACTGTTTTGTTGTAAATGTCCCTCCAGTCCCAGCACTGTAAACGTAAACGCTCGTTCTTCAGACGTGCCAGCGCTTCGCACTACCCGGGAGCGCTGGGTAAGGACGGCTTAGGGGAGACCCTCTCAATTCTGCGGCACTTCCCGGCGCAGGTAGCGTTAGAGCTGTCGTATGAAAATTAGAGGTGCCGTTGCCAGCGCTGCCTGACCAGCCCCCGCGGCGGGGGGAGCGGCACCTCGGGTTTATCCCCGCCGGTGGCAACCTTCTCCGCCCGGGGGTACCGGCGGGCTGCGTGCACCCGGTGCTCGGTGCAGAGCGCCTCAGCCGCGAGGTTCCCGGCCCGGAGCGGGTCACTCCCCTTGCATTTCGGCGGGGCGAGCCCTGCGCCGGCCCTGCCGCCGCGGGCGCAGGCGGAGCCGGAGCGCACCGGAGGCCCGGGCAGTCCTCTCCCTCCCCGGGGATCCAGCAGCAACCCTACCCCCAGACCCGCCGCCCGCTCTCCGCTAAACGGGGTCTCCTCCGCTGGGGCTCGGCCCCTCGGGGGTGGGGAGGGGGTTGCCGGGCCGTGCCGGAGGGGCACCCTGCGCCGGCGGGGCACCCTGCCTGGCTGTCACTCAGGGCGCGATCCCCCACGGCCCCTGCCGAGCTGGGCACGGAGCATCTCCGGGGTACGGCCCCCTCCGCGCCCGGCCCCGGGCCCCCGACGGGGCGGGCGGCCGCCAGCCCGGCTGCACACGCCGCCCCGCGACCGTCGTTCGCTCAACGGTGGGGCGGGTCTCCCCCCTCCCGTGCGGTGCTCTGCCGCTGCCCCCAGACGGCGAAGGGGGCGATAGTCGCGACACGGCGATAGAAGGAGACGCCTCCGAGCCCGTTCCTCCCGGCCGGCGCCCCTCGGTGGGCGCAGAGAGCCCGGGGCAGCGCTAAGCGGGCGGGCCCCAGCGGAGCAGCACGGCCGGCGGCTGCCTCGAAGCGGGCGGCTTCCCACCACGGCACCCACCCGTGCGGGGGAGGCCGGTTCCCACCCGCGCCCGCCCCGGGCTCCCGGAGCCCAGCGGGAGACCCGCGGCCGGGGGATGACTTGGTACCGGCGGGCGGGAAGCGGGCACGTTAATGTCTCTTAAGGCCAGAAGAGGCCATTAAATCATCTGCCTGACCTCCCGCGTTACAGG